>NW_017306329.1:1745161-1768025 GCF_000935625.1 Nanorana parkeri | reverse complement strand
CAGGAGCCCCTACACATATTTATGTTTGTTCCTCCCCCCTCCCAAGGTCTCCCCTCAAAGTCCCACTGGCACTGAATGAATTCCTCCAGACTATAATTTCCCTCACATACCCAGTCTGTCACAATTGTTACCTCACTACATATGTGTATATATAATAACATTTATATAATGTCCACAATTGTTCTATACATTCCAGTATTATGCTGCTATAATTAAGTCATGCTGTAAGCATTAAGATGTCCATATTAACCCAGCGCAGTTAATGCAGTCCTTGGCCAGTGTAGCAGGGGCTGATGGGTATTGGAGAATATACATTAGCCCAGCCAGCTCTTGTCCTGTCTAGATAATGGACTGAGAGGTTAAGAGCAAGGACTGCACAGCTCCAATCAGCAGAGCCTTTCCCTGGCTAATTACCCCTTTACTGCGCTGACTCTAATGTGACATGTTTATTGCCTTAACTAACAACTCATTAGATCCCTTGATGTTTTTGTCAATATTAATTCCTTCATTTAAGCCAAGTCAAAGTTTAAACAAAGATGTCCTGGCTGGGAAATGGGAAGAATTCTTAGCAGGTCCTGGTGAAACCTGCTTTTTGCTCTCAGACCAGAATGCATAGATGACATGATGTTACATCGCCTTCACCCTGTATTGTGCATTGTAGGCCATAACTGGTAATCTGATGTACCTTACCCATTGATGGCTTGAGTTTAATGTGTTGTCTGTGCACTGACTACACACTTTAACCCCGTAGCAGTTTCAGAAAACAACCCTTTATTAACCAAAAATTCTACCTCTAACAGCCATATGGAAGAATTAGGAGAAAAAAATAGGACCTTTGTTTGGCCATTGCTTCATAGAAAGTCATAGCTGAGCAGATCTGAAAGAGAAACAAAAAGAAGATGTATTGCATTGACTGTTTTTACTGATCTGGCTCAGGGGATTGTGATATTCCTTCCTCCAGGTATAATAACGAACTGGTTCAAAGGACCACTTACCAATGGCTGGATCCAATTTTTATCCCACTTTCAAAGCAAACCCTTACACCAATTGTCTTCCCTTTGCGTCTAGTTTTATTCCCATCACCTCCTCCTTTTACGAAATCCCATAGGTATTCTTTTTTTGTGTATAGTCAAAACTTTTTTATTGGTGAATCTTCCCATATCCTTGTTTCTTGCTTAGGCTTTAATGGCTTGGCCTTCATTTGCCAGCAGCCTTCTGGAATATCCATATCTCCCAGCAGAGAAGATGGCAGGTCACTATGTGCTGATGTATTGAAAGATTTCCAGCCTGCATGAATAACAAGCAGCTAGATCTCGGTCTACGCAGGCGTGAGATCTGGAAATACATCACCAGAGGGCAGGCTGTGAAAATCAGGAAGTGAGTTATTCTGTTGAGTGCATCAGGTTCCCAGGTAAAGCCCGTCACTGTTCCCAGTGGACTGGCTGGATTTACACTCGTGGATCGATTTGATGTTCCCTAATTGGAAGCAGTTCGTCAATATCTCTAACAGTCATACATATGTGGAAGGTTCAACAAATGTGGGACCAAGTTTTCTAAAAATCCCCTTTTTGCTTCAGGGATATTACTAGAATTTCAATGTAACTAGTGTAATGGAGGGGGCCCGGCGAAAGGATAATTGGTGTGCATCCATATTTCTTTTTTTTCCAGGCTCATTTAAAGCGATAGTCCATACAGATGTACAAGTCAGCTTAAACTCTCTGGGGGGAATTTATCAAACATTGAGCAGACAAAATCTGGAGCAGTTGGCCATAGCAACCAATTAGCTTCTTTGTTCAGTTAAGATTTGAAAATGAAAGAGAGAAGCTGATTGGTTGCCATGCACCGCTGCTCCAGTTTTTGTCTGCTCCAGTGTTGATAAATTCCACTCTATATTTTTTAACAAATCATTAAGAAGTATTGATTTTTAAATGCAAGGAGTGTAAGCACCTGAGTTTGGCTGGTTATCGACCTGCCTATCAATGATAGACAAGAGCAGAGTGAGCTGATGGCCTAATCAGTGTGCTGCTGCTCCTACCTGTCCAATCACTGGCTGGGAGCAGGATGGGGTCACCAGTGCAATACGTAATTGTAACAAATAAAGTGGTGCCCTTCTCCTGGCTGTACTGTATGGCAGGACTGTGTAAATCTCAGGGCTAATTAGATAGGTAAAACAGCTCCCTTATGCATAGTTCATGTTTATTTAGATGTTTGCCTGGACCTTAGCTTTAAATCGTTCTGACAGTAGTAGTGTCTGCTTTGTAGTTGAAATGAGAGCAAGTGTGATCTTGACAGTTTTTTTCTGGGTGTTTCTCTTACAGTGACTCTGACGGTCTCATATGTCAGATACCGTAAGAGCACACAAAAGCGTAGTTCGGATACGTGTCCAGAAGAGGTGATCTGTTTTCTCTGTCGCTTTCCAGCAAATATGTCCTGAAGAAGTCACTTTTTTTTTTTCTCTGTGTGACTTCTGGACACTATTTAATACGTAGCAGTGGTCTCTTTAGGTGTTGGAGGTCTTGCATTCTCTTGGAATCTCTTAACCTTTGTTAATATTAGAAATGCACCCCAGGTTCCCTCAGGACAGCATCACTTCTTACCTTAGGAGGCCCAATACCAGGATGTTAAGATCTGGTCATAGCAACATCTCCTGTGGTGACTGGCTCTGCCAATAACACCTCTTGGTGCCCTGTCATTGGTTAGTGAGGGTGCCTATCACAGTGATAGGCCAATAATAAAGCTTAGAGGGTGGGCAAACTCTTTTTATATCGATTTTATTTATTTATTTTAAGTTATGCTATATAAATAGGAATGCATATAAAATAGGTTATCTCTATTTGGCTGAAAAAGTGGAAATATATTTTAAAGCCGCTTTAAATATGGACGCTAATTAAATTCCAGTGACCACCAGAAGGAGCATTTAATAATCTTTAAATTAAATATAGTTATTAAAATATGGAACAGAAAAAATAAGTCATGTAAAAATGATTTTCAGGTAAATTCTACAGTAATAACTAAAAGCGTGTGCTCACTGGAGTTTTCCATTTTATTTCTTGATTTACTGTCCCAGGCATGTTTATTTCAGCCATTTCTTTCAGGTCTTGTCCGTGTACTTGTTCCCTCCTCCAGCCTGTGCAGCACCATGGCGAGTTCTGACGGCAGTATTCTGGTAGTCAGGGAAATTGATTTAATTTGCTGTTCTATTTATCAACACATCTAAATATGTAGCCACTTATTACTAATTCATCGTCTCCGTGCTGCAGTAACGTGAATCATGATGCATCGGAGCCGATATGAAGAGAACGTAGTAAGTAATCCCTTATGAGTGCAGCAGTCATTGAGCAATTCATTAAACAGTGTTCTGCTAGAGCGTGTTTCTTCAGTCTTTCCCTGTTCAGACACTAAAGCTGGTCATTTGCCCACAGCTATCTCCGACACACACATGGGCACGCATATCAACACACATGGGTGTACGCCACCGTTTCCCCATGGCAGCCGATAATGTATAGGTATGGCAAATTGAAAAATCCTGCACCCCCACCCCCCAATAGCTCAGATTCAGTGGTATATTCATTTACTCTCCCTTGAAAGTATTGATTTTGCTGGCGGTGTTTGAAGAATACAGGAGGATGTGCTGTAGCACCGTATATTTGCATTATAAAGCAGCTGAAGCTACCTTTTTTATTTTTTTTGTTATATTTTATTAAATTCTGTCAGCTGCAAAAACAGCATCAATGCTCACTGTGGCAATGGCTGCAGATATGGGAGAGAAGGGTTAGAGCAAGGGTAATTGACGCATCATAATCACTGTGATTAGGTTGAGCAGGATGTTTGGCAGCCTCAGATTGCATACATTGGCAGAGACTTCAAGACAGTCTTTCTTAACCTGTTTTAAATATGGAGGAAGGCTTGAAAGAATTTTCAGGTTTCAAGCAGCCCATGCTACAGTATATTATATCTACAGTTGATTGTACGTTAGTGTGATCGGTAAGTTGTAGATACAAGGGTGGACAAATTGGTACGGAGTTCAGGAGCCAGTCTGCCCAATGTAGGAGCCAGCAAGACCTTTATAGGAGCCAGCTCCATTGACAACAACTAGAGAAAACCTCAAATGTTAGGTGCCAATTTTAAAGAACATAGGCTAGCTGGCTCCTGGAATTTGTCTAGCGCTGTGTAGATATAAAAATAAATGAATAAGTTATAGGACATGCCTAGTGTATTTGAAACCTAGAATAGATCAAGTTTAGCCCCCACCCCTCACTCTGTATGACAAAACAATTTTCATAGTCACTCACAGAAAAAAAGTCCGGCCACACACTTCATTGAAGAATTTATCGTAGCACACAGGTACACATCGTCCCGCCATGAATCCCCTTCACTCTAACGTAATAATAATAATGGGCTTAATCATAGAGAAATGTAAAATCATTTTCAGTAGCACTAGCAATAACAAAATAATAAGGGCCAGAAAAGCAATGATGGCAGTGAAATATATAGTGCTCCTTTTCAATGATGGTCAGTGTAGTTCCCCTTTAGATTGGTGGTCCATGGGAAAGTGCCCCCTTACAATGGTTGACATTGTAGTGTCCCTTTACATTGAAGGTGAGTGGGGACATATCCCCTTATATCCGTTATAAGCGTTGAAGTGCCCCCTTTGCATTAGTGGCCAATGTAGTGCCCCTTTGCATTAGTGGTCATTGTAGTGGCCCTTTGCATTAGTGGTCAGTGTAGTGGCACTTTGCATTAGTGGTCAGTCTAGTGGCACTTTGCATTAGTGGTCATTGTAGTGGCCCTTTGCATTAGTGGTCAGTGTAGTGGCACTTTGCATTAGTGGTCAGTGTAGTGGCACTTTGCATTAGTGGTCAGTCTAGTGGCCCTTTGCATTAGTGGTCAGTGTAGTGGCCCTTTGCATTAGTGATCAGGGTAGTGGCCAGTGTAGTGGCCCTTTGCATTAGTGGCCAGTGTAGTGGCCCTTTGCATTAGTGGTCAGTGTAGTGGCCCTTTGCATTAGTGGTCAGTGTAGTGCCCCTTTGCATTAGTGGTCAGTGCAGTGCCCCTTTGCATTAGTGGTCAGTGCAGTGCCCCTTTGCATTAGTGGCCCTATACATTAGATGTCTTTCTAATGGCCCTTCACATTAGTCGTCAGTGTAGTGCTCCTTTGCATTGATGGTCATTCCACTGGCTCTGCCTAGTGATGTTTGTGCCAAAACTATGGAATCACCCTCAGGTGGGAATTCAATCACTGCTCAAGTCACTTCAAGCAATCTTGGTAACCCGTCGTTAAAGGGCCAAGTGAAGGATCTTTCCCAATAGTTAGAGCTCTTTCTGTTTGGTTGTATTTATTTTTTTAAATTTTAGTTTATTTGCTGAAAGGATCTTTAAAGTGGACCTCTACTTAAAGCAAACCTGTGCTTTACCCATGCAGGACAATGTAACAGATTTGAATTAATCCCTCAATGCATTCCGGCATATATGCTATAAAGCAAAAAGTTTGGGGACACCTGACGATTACACCTGTGAGCTTGTTGGATATCTTGCTCCAAAACATGGACATTGTATATATGGAGATACCCAGCCTCCACTCTTCTACGTAGGCTATTCACAAGACTTTAGAGTGTGTGTATATAGAAATTTGTGCCCATTTAGTCAAAAACACCTTTGCAATGTTAGTTACTGATGCGCTGAGCAGGTCTGGTTTACTATCTGTGTTCTAATTCATCCCAAAGATTTTCACTAGGGTTCAGATCAGGGCTCTGTGGAAGCCACTCACGTTCCTCCATTCTAAACTCCTCAAATCATGTCTTAGCGGGCCTGGAATTGTGCACCGAAACCCATTCTTTTGGAGGGTAGTCCATATACTTTTTGCCAAACAGTGTATTTATCTTTCCTGCTTTTAGATCTCTAATAAAATACCCTGTATCACAAAATATGGAGGAGCACGTGACTCACTTTATGTGACAGCCCTGGTCCAATCAGCTCACGGGAAGTCCATAGCCAATCTCCAAGTATGTCATATGACAACAAGTATACAGCAAGAGTATACTCTGATATGACATATGTGGATATTTGTACCCATTGTCCAATTGTACCTATTCTGCTTTTATATATGTTGAATACAACTTTTTTGCAAAAGCAGTCTTTGGATGTGGTGTGTTTATATATTTCCAAGCAAGTGCCAGGCCACATGGCATCCCTCGATATACCTGTATTAATTCAAAAACTATCAACCCATTCGAAGTCACATTACAGAATACTTACCATGTTATTCCTTCAAAAGTCATGAAAGCCATTTGTGGGTTAGCTACCATTACTAACACATTTAATCTGTATACTAATTTCCAACACAGCAGCTGAAATCTCACATTTTCTTTAAAGTAATGGGTAGGGAAGGGATAAGGGACCATCTGGTGACTTTATCTGGTGGACCAACCAGAAGGAGGTAGTTGGGGCAGTGTCTGAATGATAAAACAGTGAGAGTCTATAAATTTGGCAATGCTAAAAAGTACTGTCACCAAGTGTATGTGCGTAACTTAAAGAGGAACTTCACCCCACTTTCCCCGAGGGTTAATTTGCACCTCACCCACTGTTAATTTTTTTTGGGTTGAGCTCACATAGCACATTCATGTGCGCAGCGAATCCAGCGTTGTCTTCTGAGATCTGCTGTGTCCCCTGCCACCATCCTGAAAAGAGATCGAGCACATGTGTAGACATGCACAGGTTCTTGCCAGGTCTTTGGCAGAGATCCACAACGTGTCTACACATGCTGCGGATGTGTTACACATGTGCAGACCACTAGGGCTTTCTGTCAGATGTGTGGGACCTGGGAGAGACCCTTGGCTGTCCCTGTATGCATGGATTCCGTGAATATGCAAACCTGTCGTGGGTCTCTTGTAGGTTCCTGACAGAGATTGTGCAAGGATTAAGGTTTTAAAGACCCAATTTTGCTGCAATTTTCAAAGAAGGAGGGGGCAAGAGGCAAATGAAAAGGTGCTTTAATGGGTGAAGGTTCGCTGTAACAAATTGCTCAGTGGGAAACCAGATTCTGTATATGTGTTTCAGTGGAGTTGTCCTTTAGTTGGTGGCACAATATTGTTGGTTTTTAGGATTGTCCCAGAGGAATAGTGCTGAAATTTGAATTTTGTGTGCCTGCTTCCAGTGCTAATAATCCCTACCATGTGTGCAAAATTGATGTACCCCAAAGACATGTTTAAGTGGTCTGTGGGAGCTGGGCAAATGTAAGCCTGCCAGGGGTATTTAACAAGGTTTCAGTCTTGCATCTTGAAAAAGTCTCTGGATTCTGCCATTTCCCCAGGAATAACCTTCAAGGCTTCTGTTAAATGCCAAGCGAGCCTGTCCTGAGATTTCTCTAAGCTGCTCCTGTGACCTCTGCAGAGGTCCTGAATATCTAATGGTGGCTGTGGTTGACCCCAGTGTCTTCATTTCTTACTGCTGGAAAGATAATAAGGGAGTACAAAGACAGGAGCAGCATATTAGAGATGGAGAAGACCTAATAGGGATCCACAGCTGTTCATGACTGAAATGTGTTTTTAACCTTGGGAAATGTGTGTGCCCGGTCCCCTCTGTCTCCGTCACTGAGGAGAACATAGTTATTTCATTTCTACTTCTAAACCAATAGTTAAAGAACTGCAAGAAAATCACATAAATTAAAAAGCTAATCTAAGTCTAATCACAGAAACTTCATATTAGCTTTAACTTATTATTGGAATATGTTTACTAAAAATGATTTTAAAGCAACCAGTCAGCCATTTTCACAGCAGTAGTGTTACCTCTATTAGCCAGAAAATCCTCATCTATGTGCCCCTCTAGTAATGGTTTCCCTAATGGCTTAACATCCCCAACTTCTTGGCTATGGCCTACCTCTAGAACTACGCTCTAACTCACGTCACCCCATGCCCATTGTGAGCACTGTTATTGGCCTCTGATTTCCTCCTAATATTACATGTGGAATGTGGGGGTTCCTCCAGTGAGCAGCAATCAACCCTTGAGAAAGTCAAGTTCTTGTTTTTATTTTGACTAAAGAGTACACACATGAAACCAGTCGGTGAACTGCTAATGCCTTCCAGCAGATACTGCAGCTGCACTAAAGTTAGCAAGTTTTATCTTAAAGTGACATTAAAGTCTTAATTCCCCCCTCCCCAATGATGGTGTAAGGACTTACCTTAAATGATGCCTCTTAATCCTATCATCATCTTCTTTCCAGTAGTTTTCAGAAGTCCCTCCAGCGCTGGTGCCGGTCTCTGATCCAGCGCTGATTCCTGTCTCTTCCTGTCCCACGGAGTCTATGCGGGTGCACGCTGCTGCCATTGACTTACCTAGTGTCTCTCCTCTTCTCCCGGCCAAAGATCTGAACTGCGCATGTACCTCCCCCGCGATCTAGTTCAGCTGCCCGAGAATCTTCAGGTCTTTGTACGGGAGTGTGCGGCGGAGACACAAGTAAGTTTAAACCTATTTGGTTCTTCCTTTTTATTTTACTGTTTTTGCATATATCTATCTATTGCTTGCTAGCTGATCTATATATACACCGATTGCTAGCAGTAGATGTATGCAAAAAACATGCAAGGGTTTAATGATCCTTCAATCTGAGTTGGCTGCATTCAATCAGATTTCAAACAGCTTTTCACATATGTAATGTGTGTCTGCTTGCTAAGGCTGGTCTTGTCTAATGTCTATCTTTCTCTTTCCTTCCCTCTCTCCTATGTATCTCTCTATCTCTCTCTCTCTCTTTTCTTCTCTCCAGATGACCATCCAAAGAGAGTGGGTTGGATTGGCAAACTAGAGCAATGTATAACTAAATTAGCACACCTTCCAACTTGATGTGAAAGAGGGACACACTTTACAGCACATAGGGGGGAATTTATCATAGCAGTTGCGAGTGTTTGAACTTGCACGTAATATATTTTCGCCACATTTATGATGCTAGTGTAATGTTGTTGATAAATGAGGTTTAACAGACTCCAAGAAAGAAGACTCGTAACTTCGGGCAAAAAGCAGAACTGTCGCTTCTTGAAGAAGTGGTCATGGGGACTTCTTAAGTTGTGATTGTTTTGTACCTAACAATCACCTAGATGCTCCAGTTTCAGGCAGCCGCAGAACAAGTGCAGATGAAAACACGTGCAAAACACATGCAGTTGGAAAAGTAGTGCAAGCTCAGGTGAAAACATGGGCACGTGTTAAAAGACAGATTTGCACTTAAAAAAAATGATCTAAGAGGCTAAAACTGTGGCAATTGCTTTGATAAATTCCCCCCAATGTATTTAGTAGAGGTGCACCGAAATGGGAATTTTAAAACCGAAATTCCCCTGTTATCAATGAACAGGAATCCTCTGAGTCTTCCTGTTCATTGATAACATGAGAACATTGTTTACTATAACTACAGTTATGACTGAATGGGGGTGATGTAGATCACTCCCATTCATTCATAATTGAGGATATAGTTAATTATGTACAAACACTCAGTGATCGCTGAGTGTTTGCTCTCGCTCTCCTCTCTGACATGCTGTCACAGGAGGCTGATCGAGCGGTGTCGCGAGGAAAGCCCAGCCTCCTGTGACAGTGCTGTCTCCGCCCCCACACCCTCTGCCGGACTGTGATAGGCGGCAGAGCGGTGTGGGAGGAGACGCCGGCCGCTTACAGCGCTCTCCACCACTTTCTCACTTTCTCTTCTCCCCGCTGGGACATAGAGTAGCGCCCAGTGGGAAGGAGAGAATAGGATGCGCCGATGTATCAGCAGGAAAATTGCACTTTCGGCATTATGCCAAAAGTGCAATTTTCGGCCAATATGTTTCGGCGGCCGATATATCGGTGCTTCCCTAGTATTTAGGCAATGGGCACCTCCTCTGCCACGTCCCCAGTAATACGGACCATTAAGAATGTATATGCAAAAATTATTGGTTGGACCCAGAATTTTTTTTTCACCCTTTTCCTGGCTAAAATAACAAATGAGATAGGGTGATAGTTGTGTAGCAGAATAACACGTTTGGTAGTTAAATAGAACATTTTCATAGATATCTGTGCATCAGACCAGAAAGAGGAACAACTGATGAGGACAGAGGGACTTCCAAATGAGGGGCTTTTGGTATGAAGTATGGAAGTACTGAACAGAGAGGCCAGGGTTGTTGTCTGCATTTCAAGGCATTTTGGGCTGAAGTTCGCCTTTAGGTGGTGTTCTGGCTTAGCTACCCCACCATTTCAGGCCTTGCTTCTCTTGCAAAAATGACAAAAAGCCAGGATTTTTTATTGAGAGGCTATTAAACCACTTCAGGTGTCAGGAGTCATAGAGCTGCAAATCTGCATATTATCAGGGAACCAAAAACATTTGATAAATCATTGGATACAATGGTTTTAACACCTCCTGTCTGAATATAGATTATTGTTTTGACTGGAGTTCTCCTTTAACCAATCTCCTCTTCTACATGACTAAATCTCCCTGCACCTCAGACAACAAAACTACATCCATCTTGGATTTATTGTGTCCATAAAAGATGGCGTATAGTGCCATGAACTCATTCCATACAAGGTTAACCGTAAATAATCCCCAGCGCTATTTCTATACATTTTATGGTTCCCTAACAGCATGTTTCATCTATATAGCGCCATACATCGTGTTGTGTAATACCGAAAATCAATCTCTGCAACATTGGACCACAGTGTGTGTGGTTGCTTTGTTGTTGTTGGGGTTTTTTTTGTGTGTTTTGATACAATTGGTTTTGTCCAGTTTGATTACGCTGTGCACATATTTTAAGTTTTTTTTAAATCTGAATCTGTTTATTGGACAAAACAAACCTTTTTCTGGCGAGATTGTACACAAGAGATGTAATGATTTCTGCGTTTACTCAGCAAAGGATTAATGAGGCTGTAATAGCTATTAGTGATTAGCAATTGAACAGTTGTTATTGATCAATAATGTCTATATCATGGCGTTTACCCTAAATGTCTTGCGAGATGGGAAGGAGCCAGTGCCAGCCTTCCTTTTAGCTCTCATCCTCTCTCCTCCTGGCCTCCCCTGTCCCCGACACGTCAGGAGCCATATGCAATCATTTGTCTGTCAAACAATTTTCCTCCCCATTAAGTTTTATGCTTTTTAGCTGATGCGCTGCGGAAGTCCTGCACCTTTCTGCTGAGACGGCTGATCTTTTTTACCGCGCTGCCCGTTTAATCTGCTGTTAAGTCTTGTAAAACCGTTTTACTCATTCAAGGGATGGCTTTTAACTCAATATATCTTTTTTGTTTTTTTTTTCTAATCACAGGCAAAGCTTTGACCTTCTTACTGCTGCAGCCGCCTAGCCCCAAGCTCCCCCCTCACAGCACCATCCGCAGGACAGCTATTGATCTGATTGGACGCGGCTTCACGGTGTGGGAGCCGTATATGGATGTGTCGGCCGTGCTGATGGGCCTGCTGGAACTGTGTGCCGAAGCAGAAAAGCAGCTTGCTAAGTAAGTCCCTCCTTCTTGCAGGGTGAATAGAACTAATATGATCCTTTTTTACTTGTTTCTAACGTAAACTGAGGACAACCTGAACTGAGAAAGGATGATTGTGCTACTGAATCAGTGCTTCAGTAGTTTCTGAGTTTAGAACATATATGTATTTTGGAAGTTCTGACCTCTCTGACTTTCTTGAATTGCATTTTTACTCCTGGTCAGTGACTCAAAAATTATTGAAGCCAGTGGATCAATTTGACAGGCATCTGGCATTTTCAGGAGAGGTTAGGAATGGCAGAGGAGACATCTGCATGTCTATGGCCAGCCTCAAATACCAAAAAGCTAAGGGCCAAATTGAGTAGGATAACCCAATAACGGGACACATAACGTTTGGCGCGGGACAAGTTCACCTAAATGGGGAAGAAAATAATGCTACCGCTTTTTAGAATTGATCATATGAGTATTAAGTGTATTTTTCATGTTGGGTGTTTACATCTTGTGTATTAGATCATTATACAATATTAAAGGCTCAGTCTACCCAAAAGTGTTATTTACAGGTGGATTCTAGTGAGCCGACTTCTGTCTCTTGGGGCCTCCAGTGGAGGTGATTCCCTATCAATGTATTCTCCTCTCTTCCTGCCCACCTTGGAGTACTTATGTTTCTTTCCACAATTATTTGTTTGCAATTCTTCATTTGTAATCTCCATGATATAAAATACATTACGATTCAAACAGGGAGTATGATGCGGCCTTTTAAATGTCCAGGCATGTGTACAGACCTAGGAATGTAGTGGTGGCGATCTCAAAACTCTGGCTCTCAAAACTTAAAAGAAACGGTTTATGGCTCGTCTATATATCATCATACATCATGCAGTTTTGAAATTAGAACTTGCATATAGAAGATAAATTACTTATGGCAAGGACTGTTCATGTTCAGCCACTGGGCTTTCATAGAAAGTATGGAAACTTACCAGACTTCAAGCCAACAATTCTCTTTTTTGGTATCGGCTTGATGGTCAAGTGCACACAAAACAAAATCCATCTCTTCACTCAGACTTGAAGTGCTCACAAGCTTCAGTCTGATGTTTTAATTATCTGATCATTTTTATGTAACTCGGTTAAACACAGTGTTTATGGGCGATGAAAGTCCTAGTTTGCCGGCTTAAAGAGCACCTGTACTGTGCCCAAATAGGCAAGCAGAAGAACATGTCATCAGCGTTGCCTATGAGCTCCCTACAGCTGTTCTTTTTTCTATAACTGACTTACCATACACCTGATGACTGATGGGGGAATAATCAAGAAGCAGCTGGAGTCATACATGCACAGAATTAATGGAGCTGAAACAGGAAGATCTTTGCGCTGCAAGTCCTTAGGTACCGCTTTCTGTCCAGCAGGGAAAACACATAACAGCACAGTAGTTATATGACTAAGTCTTATTCCAAATCTTACACTGCAGATATAAAGCTATGAGGCTGTGGATCCAGAGTGCCTAGGCATATGAAGAGCACTACTATTTTTTGAAGGACTTTGAGACAAAAGTTAAAGGGTTCCTCTTAGGCACCATTAACATTTGTAGATATAAAATATCACATTTTGAGTGCAGTTACACATCTTGTTCATCTTGACACTAAATTCAGTAGTAAATCTTACAAATGCATTCAAGTACCTTAACTGTTAACAAAAATTTAACGAATTTGTACATCACTCAAATCATCTCTGAATTGGTGCTGACACTGTCCTTCCTTCTGGAGGGGGGCTACTTTTGTTCTTCATAGTCCCTGTGTGTGTTGTAAACTTAATTGGTTCTACAATTCTGGTTGCAAACCGAATCAAATTTCCCCATAGGGTTCAATGTAAATAAGGTTAATCCGTTCTGATCCCTACGAACGTGGTCACGAACCAATTTTGGTCGCAACCAGAATAAGATTTCCCCATAGGGTTCCATGTAAATAAGGTTAATCTGTGCTGAACCATATGTAAAAAAAAAATGTAACCACAAAAATATGAAACAAGTACAGTACAGTATGAAGAGAGCGAACACTAACCTCGATCATGCTTTTCTACAATTTCCTTCTTTAATTAAATGGTTATTTTCTTCCAAACCTTCTTCTTGCCATTCTTGCTCTGCACTTTCTTGTTACCTTCATTACCGCTCTGCACTTTCTTGTTACCTTCATTACCGCTATGCACGTTCTTTTTACCACCATGCTTGCTCTGCACTTTCTTTGGGGCCATGCTGGATTGAATAATACTGTACAGTACTGTATGCGCTAAAAAGCGCACAAAAAAGCTTCACAGCAAGTGAGCACAGGTCTGTCTGCGACCGCGATCTTGGGTAGAGGAAGCCACGACCACATGTCAGAGCGGGGAAAATGGCCACGCTAGTGTTTGTCACCCAATGCGGAGTTTGCAAACGGAGGCAAAATTTTACCGAACTTCCTGTTCACGAACTGAATTGTTGGCGAACAGAAACGTTTGAACTGAGGTACCACTGTACTTTAGCACCGCAGTCACCAGTGTATTAGCGTATTTTATTGGCTGCCTAAAGCTACCATTCATTTTGTTCTAAATTGTTCTCTGTGCAAACTCTGAAAGACACGCTTGTTTAATATTTCCTGCAAAACAGCAGGACACAAACACCGTAACTATTTTTTATGTTTGAAAAAAAAAAAAAAGCTGCCCAGACGAGATTGTAACAAAAATTTTGATCAAAAGAAGAATATAACAAAAAGACACATAATGGACACATAAAGGGTACAATGTGAAAGAAAGGCTTCTGTCGCTTGGAGAAAAGGAGCCGTTGATCCTGAACCCGAGGGATGCCGTCTTCCCGGTCCTCTGTGACATGCCGCCATGGAGAGTCCTGTCACCGGCGTGTAATACGAGCCCTGCCACCTCTTATCTTATCTCCTGCTCTCAGCGCTTCCTTTATCTTCCACCTGCACTTATTCTTCACAACTTGCACGGTGCAGAGAAATATGTCACACTCCGCAACCGTTAGAATTTCTAATATTATATTGTCCCCCGAGTGAAGATTAAGGGATCCCCCTGCAAGCAGAATTCTTGCTTATGGCCAAAGAAAGACATGGTCTTAATATGGATAGGGTCAGGGCTGAAATGATTTCAGGTCAGTGTTTGCGGAATAATCGCATCATCCACACAATATGTGCATCTAGCATTGATCAGCATCTAGTTACAGCTTTTATCATGAAGCATGGCATACAGAGTAATATAATGTGAGGCTCACCTTCTTAGAAGCCGAGGTACACAGTGCCGGTTATTGTCTGTCAGCTTATATTAAGTACTGAGCACCAAGCACATTGAAAGGCCTGTGCGGCTGTAAAGTGAATGTAAACCCTAACTGGTTGAACTTTACTTTACTTAAAATCTGTTCCATTGACAATTGCTATGTGGTGTGTTTTTTTTTTTCTTTTCAATCATTTTTTGAATGTTTTTAAGCAGAATTACAAGTTTCCTGCACACTGCACTGGCCCTCATACACCATACATGCCAGTGTATACCCACCGGCAGAGAACCCCAGGCGCAGCAAGCAGCCTCACATTAAAGTCAGTGGCTGTACACTGTTGTCGGCAGGTAGACACCGGTATTACATATACCTGAAAATGCGCACAGACATAATATTTCGAGCGCAGACTGGGTGAGATTTAAGTCTGGCCTAAGGACTTGTTCACACCAGCAGCTACACTCAGCCGCATGGCTGCTGGTGTATGTGTGCTAGTACGGTGGGCTTAACCTTATGCCATGTGTTTGCACCGCATCTCACTGCAGTGCGCTCAAAGAAGTACTACAAGCTGTAATTTAAGTGCACACCACCGGAACGCAGTGGTGTGGACGGTCACCATCCATTGCCTTGTCTTGTGTTTGGGCTGCGCTGATAGATATGGTCAGCGCAGTTTGAACACAGGGCTGAGTGGACATATCAGGATGCTTGATTATGAGCCAGAAATGCTTATCCTGGGCCCTTCTCTGATTTAGTTTAATTTTTTCTTTTTGGGGTGGGGTAGGCGGGTCTGACTTACCCTGGGCAAGTGCCATTTCTCCACCCAGTTAGGGGGATTTTATCAAAACTGGAGCAGACCAAATCTGGAGCAGATATACATGGCAACCAATCAGCTTCTCTCTTTCATTTTCAAATCTTAACTGAACAAACTGATGAGAGAAGCTGATTGGTTGCTGTGTACAACTGCTCCAGATTTTGTCTGCTCCAGTTTGGATACATTCCCCCCACTCTCTTTTAAAAGAGCAGATGATAGTTGTTGGTGCTTAACCTCTTGCCGTCCGCCCGTAGTAAAAAAACGGACGGACGGCACTGCAGCATCTGCGGGTTGCCGTCTCCAGACGGCAATTTTTTTCTGCTCGCGCGCGCCCCCTAGCGGGCACGCACGGGCAGAAAAGACCCGTCCAATGCGAACACCCGGTACCGGGTGTTTCACATATAGGCGATCAGCGGGTCCATAGCGCGCCGATCGCCTATATGTGCGCGCTCGTTTTTACGCGCCTATAAACGTAAATACGCGTCCGGTGCCCCAGCGCGCAAAAATTACAATTGCGCTACACATGTTACATATCGCCGCGAACGTCGCAGTGAGAGCAATCATTTTAGGGCCATCAATCACTGATAACACTAAACTGATGAGCGGTAACAGCTTTTAAAGCGTCGCCTAGGGCCAATTTTGGGTATTATCGTTTTTTGAGGTTTCGCGCGCGCACGCAATTTTAAGGCTTGACATGTTTAGTGTCTTTTTACCCGACGTGACCCCATCTTTTATATTTTACCAAAAAATTGGGTAATAATAAATGTTTTATCATTTAATATAGGGGAAACTGTTTTTTTTTAAAAATTTCGGTAATTTTTCCTTAATATAGTAAAAAAATAAAACCCCCAGTGGTGAATAAATACCACCAAAAGAAAGCTCTATCTGTCCCCAAAAAAGGGTATAAAATTCATTTCAGTACAGCGCTGCATGACGGAATAAATGTCAGTCAAAGTACCGCAGCGCTGAATACTGAAAAATGGCCTGGATGGGAAGGGGGTTTAACACCGCGGATGTCAACTGGTTAATCATCTATAGATCTATGAGGTTAGGGAAACATGCAGGCAATAGGTGTATGCGTAATAACGTCCCATGTCGCTGTAGAGGGTAGGGCGGGTGGAGATGAGCAGACCTTGCAGACACTGTCTATGGTTGTATCATTGGAACAATGTTCCATCGATACAGCTGTCAACAAACAGCAACCTGTTCAATGGACACCAGTCTTCCTCCCCCAGACAGCGTCTGCCAAGTTCAGGGCTCTCCCACAGGCATGACATTGTCACCTGATCTGGTACCCTTGTAGGAAATGTATATGGAACTTCTGAGCTTAAATTTTTCCCTGATATCTCTCTGAAAGTCAGCTGACAAATAATAAACAGGTATACTAAGAAATTTTAGCTGGAACTGAACTCTAGGCTGATATAAAAGCACAATGTCATGCAGCTCTGTAATCATTTTTACATTATTAATTGTATTTTTTAAATGGAAGCAGTGTAAGTTCCTGAATTTGATTTGGTATCAACCTCTTACATTTCAGCATGGCTCAGACTAGGAAAGAAAGAAGCAGCACGAGAAGCCAGTCATTTTATGTACTTACCAGAAATATGCTGATAGGAGGAGAGAGACTCTCGGATTCAGATGAGCTTATCACTGTGCTGCTTCCCCTTTTCACTGTCCAGTCTCAGACTGGGGCGGGTCCAGGACAGCCTGGGCTCAGAGGAGGGGGGTTGAATGATGCTGGCGGTCAAAACTGAGGACATCTAGTTGGAGAAAAAAAAAAGTGCTGCAGTAAACTTTCTGGATTGAAGATGAATACTGCGGCAAAAGCTGGTTTTATTATGTTATCTTTAACGGGCTATTTGTTTATCATCTTTATCTTATTTTTGGCTGGAGTTCTACTTTAAAAGGTCCTTTGCTATTAAAGAGCTCTGCGCCTTCTGCCGGCTATCATTAGCGGCGCTGCGTCTTTTTAGCTTTGTAAATGCGGTTATGTCTTCATAAAAAGCAGCATTTTCATTTCCTCCCTATTGGTGATTTACAGTAAAAATGCCTTAACTTAGGTTGACCTTCTGTGTAATTTCATTAGGGCAGAAATGTATTTGTGTTTTGCTATATTAAGGTCACATAGTAAATGGCTTTCATTTTACAGAGGTATAGAGAGCAGCCGTGTCCTTAAACAGCAATGTATTTTCATGGATTAGAATATGACGTTACATTATACTTTCAGCTTGCTGCGGCCACTGTACCTTGTACAAGAGTGTCATGTCATGTATCATCAGTGCAGTCACATCTTATGTCTTTGAAGGAGACCTGGATTCTTTTTACAGTTTAATCATATTTTCTTTTATTTATCATTAGAGCTGTACTAAAATTAAATTTTTGAAACCGGAAAAAAAAATAATGAAAAAATGTCAGGCCGAAACCAAAACCGAAAATAATTTTTTTTTTTACTAACCTTTTAGTTTTTGTTTTTTTATATTTTATTTTTTTTTATAAATATTTAAATTTTACTGTTGGGGTGTTCGGGGAAATATTAGGGGTCTAAACAGACGCCTGATATTTCCCTTTTGAATTATATAAATAGAATAGGACACAGAGGGGTTGATTTACTAACCTTATAAACACACCACGAACATGTATACACCTCTGTAGTGTGTTCCCTCCCAGCATGATCTATGGGTGTAATCTAAACACCTTTGTAGTGTGTACACACCCAGCAGGTGTGTTGTGCAAAGCCCTGCATGAATTGCAAGGTGATGTTGTGTAAATTAGCTCTATGTTGAGTTGCTTGCGTTGATGAATGCAGGAATGTAAATGCATGAGCTTACCATTTTTGTCTAAACTGTGAAGCAGCATTATATATGCATCATGTGCATGATTTTTCCATATATGGCATTAGTGGAAATATGCTTTTAGAGACTTTTTGGTTGATAAATACGTTTTGCTGTGTGAAAATCACACGCACCTGGTGTGTGCGTGTGTTTAGGTTAGTAAATCATCCCCAGAGTCTTCAATCTTCTTTTCTGTAGCCCCTGAATGAACAGGAATCCGCTATACTGAGTGTTCCTGTTCATTCATACCCTGTGGAGAGAGTATGTTTACCATGTTCACAATCCTGAATAAACAGGAAAAGTAGATCACTTCACATTCATTCATATTTGTGGACACAGTAAACATACTATGTCCTCAATTCTGTACAAACACTCAGCAATCCCTGATTGCTGACTGCTTGTACCCGCTCTCCATCCTGACTCGCTGTTGTAGGTGGCTGATCCAGTGGTTTAGGGAGGAGAGCTCAATCTATTTTGACAGCTGACTCCTCCCCTGCACCACTGGCTCAGCCTCCTGTGTCAGCTATCTCCGCCCCTACTCTGCTCTCCTTATCTGTCAGAGGAGGCTGAACGGTGGGGGGAGAGCCCGACCTCTTGTGACAGGTTGGCTGCTCACAACACTCTCCCCTCGGCCTTCTCCTCTCAGTTTCTCCCCTTCCTGCTTGACGCTGCGCTGTGTCAGAGGGGACACAGAGCAGCGCCCAGTGGGGAGGAGAGAAGCCAGGTATGCACCACAATTTCGGCCAAAGATGGCACTTTTGGCATTTTGCCACAAGTGCCATTTTTGGCTGATATGTTTCGGCGGAGGAAATTTCAGTGCATCCCTAATTATTATTATTAGCTGCCATTGTTTTTCATTCTATGAGATGCAGCCCTGTCAGCCTGATCCTGGCTATTCTACCTAGTGGGTCACTGGCATGAGAGAAGCATCTAGGACTCAATTAGCTTTTCCAGACTTCCCTGACGCCATGCATGTTCCAGGTCATTCATCCATAATGTTTCCAATCTAGAATGCTTTAAATTTGACTGCACTGGAACCTGCACGTTTAAATATGAGTCCGCAGGGGCAGCTCCCTATCATCACAGGTTCAGTTTAAAGTGTATGGCCAGTATACCCACAAAGCTCTCTCTCCCACTCTATAGCTAGCACCAACATTATTTTTTTTATGTATCATTACATCCCTCTATGTATGATGATTAATGATTAATAATAACATAGACACGTCAGGTGTAAAATGCTGTGATTGTGAAATACTTACACTTGCAGAACATTCACTTCCTGCTTTGAAAGGGCAAAATGACTTCAGTTTGGCAAAGCAATGCACACTGGGATTGTTTTGTCATCAGCAGAGCATTGCTGGGAAATCTCAGCTGTAATCTCATGAGATCTCAGGGAAAGGCATTTTCCTCCCCTGAGATGATGTGCATGGTCACATGTCCTAGTCGCTGTGCCAGTAATCCAGGAAGTAAAAGGAGAGCCAGTAATCTGCCCTTAGTAAACATGGCCACTGTCAGAAGACTGGGGAAGAAAGGAGAAATAAGGAATGCAAAGAATACAAAGCCGGCAATTATCTAGAAGTATGTGTGTGTAGATTGTCATTACTAAACATTTCTTAAGTTGAGTTTGTTGTTATTTTACAGCTATGGGTAACGGTCCGCTTTAAGCCTGCGCTATAGAACATCCTATTTCTTTCTCAGATTAATTTTTACAGTTTCTCAGTTGTCCAAACCTGCCAGTGTTACACTGACACTTGGATACGTCAGGTTTTCTGTATGTGAGAGACAACAAGGAGCCTATAGTTGGCGTGTTTGGCAATTCATCGACTTTATCACAAACATATAAGTTAGAGTTTCCCAGCTCATCGGATAACAGACATAAGATGGGATAACCAGGAGCCCTACAGAACTCTAAGCAGATTGGCTGTTTTATCTTTACAGTTTTTCCTTTTCTTTTAAGGCTTCAGTTTTTACTGGATTTTTTCCAGTGGGGGTGCACTGTGGAGTACCTGTACCTGGTATTTCTGCCAGCTTCGGTGGTGGCATGTGGTGTAAGTGCATACAGCCTGTTATGCTTGCTAGGAAGCATGCTACTTTGCTTAAAACTAAACTCTAGCTGAAAAAAAAATCAAGCTTAAAATGGTAAAATTAGCAGATTTAAAAAAACAACAACAAAACAAAAACTAGTTAATCTTTAAAGCTCAAGTGAACGCCCAGTTTAAATCAGTTAAATACATTTTTGGCCGCAATGCACACGTACCATGGGCATTGGTGTGATTCTATGCTATTCATTTTGAATGGAGCCCCAACAGACCTTCCTCAACACCCCTGTGTCATAGCACACTGCAGTGGATGGCAACCTAGAGGTGTGCAGCCCGCACATATCTGTCATTAACACGCACTCCTTTCCAGCCCAATCAGTTGTGGCAGGGGCATTCCCTACCCCTTTGTGGCTGCATGACAAGGAATACCTCTGTGGCAACTGATTGGGCCAGGGAGAAGGGAGGGGGGTTGTTTGTCAGAGTCTGCTGTTTGCGGGCTTTAGGGAACTTGGTTTGCACCAAGCCCCCACACATCATTAATGACCACTCTCAGTGGTGCATTGCTGTGTGTTGCGTTACAAAATATGCTGTGGTGCGTTCAATCATTTTGAATGGACAACCTTAATGCAATGCATGTTAATCCGCAACATCAACCTACGTAAACGCACCACACAAATGTATATGGGATCTTAGAGTTTGTTTTCTTTGAAAAGCAGTCACCTCATGAGTAGAAAAGCCTGTCCCCTGCTAATATATGCAGCAGAGTGGAATCTTTGCTCTCTGTTTGGAAGCAGTGGCCTCTCTGCAGAGAGCTTTGCTGATTGCAGAGCTATAGATCTAACTCAGCAAGGGGGTGTGTCAGATCTTTGCAGAGGGATCACTGGTTCCACAAAGAGAGCAAGGGTCCCACTCTGCAGCTGTTATCAAGGGTCGTGCTTTTCTACTCGGTCTGTGGCTGCTATAGGACAAAAACAAACTGTAAGACATTGAAAACCTTTTCTTTTTTGATGCAGCTGGAATGTCTTTAGCTAATTTTAATTAACACTTTAATATAGGCAAATGACAAATTCCTTTTAAAACGGACCTTGCCTGATAATTGATAATACTAGGTACGGCTGCAGCAACTAATCCACATAATCGATTATGAGAATAGTTGGCAACTATTCTCATCATTGATTAGTTGGTTGGGGAAGGAAGGAAGGAAGAAAGAAAGGAGAGAGAATATATTAATCGGGCAACTAATCGAGAGAGAGAATTAATCGGGCAACTAATCGATTATGAGAATAATCGTTAGCTGCATCCCTAATATTAGGCCTTCTTATCTGGGAGCCACCCAAGTAAGAAACATTCACTAAAACCTTCCTGCGCTGTGCTTGAGTGCTTTCTCACTGGGTTTTAGGGGTTCAGCTTTTAGTAGGCAGCGGTGGGGTATGTTGTCTTCAACAGCACCTTAAAGAAAATTGCTGGAATTTGTGGTCCAAGGGGAAAAAAACATTAGAAGAAGAAAAATTATTTATTTGCTTTTAGTGAGTATTCTTTATTTGAAGGGTAGAGGGCTGCCAGATAGGGGGACCTTTCATTTTCATCAAGGCCCGCTTTAATATTTTTGCACTAGAATTATATTTAAAAATTACATCAAAGGTTAAAAGACTTTTTCCAATATAGTTTACACAGTATGATATAAAAAAACACATTTTAATAAATATTACAACAACAACAAAAAGCGGCATACAAAGAAATGAAAGACAAGATTATTATAATTATTGATTTATATAGTGATCTCTCCCCTGATGATTTCCAAAGTGTTGCAAACAAGGATTTGTAATACAGATTTAAAAAAAAAAAAAAATTGAAAGCAAAAATATAGAAAAAAAAATTGAAAGCAAAAAATATGCATTAAAAATAAGACACAATAAGAATAAAATGACTGCTCGTACGAGCTAGGAATTTACAATAAGAAATGACATGTAGCTGGTTTTGGACATATGTAATATTGATGATTATTATTACTTCTAAGGCTGCACTTTAAGTTTTTCCATGTCTTAAAGCACAATAGCGGAGTGGATCTTTCCTGACCAAATTCCACCTTTTGAAATAAATTTACTCCAGCAATTCAGCAATCATCTTAAGAGCTCCAGTGCTTTACACAGTTGTCTATTCACACAAGTAGTACATAAGCCATTATGGCTACGGGAAAAAAAGAAATAGGCATCACAAAATCCCATAAAGCGTTTTTATTCAGGGATTGGATACTTGAATACACCCTGTGAGAGGAAGATGTCGATGTTTTATTATACAGCAGAGACTAGTATGTGTCAAAAAAAATTTTCTTTTTATTTTGAAGTAAGACCAATTATTGTCCTCTAAAATAGCATCAAAGCCTTCTGTTTTCTGCTTTCATTGTTGAAATGTGGCATCGGTGTGTAAAAATGAGCCCAGAATCTCCAAAATACACTTCTACAGAGAAGAGTTGTAAAGGTAGTGTCAATATTTGTGATTAACT
>NW_017306329.1:1723389-1745135 GCF_000935625.1 Nanorana parkeri | reverse complement strand
ATCTTATCCCCAATACCCCAAATTACTGCAACTTTCATGTCTAATAAACACCCAATTCAAACTATTTGAGAAAAATAATTCTAATAGTTGTATGTTCAGTCTATGTTGATGAATAGGATATACTGCAGATGGATTGTGTATATAGTAATGCAGAGAAGACCGCAGTATTGTTTTATTTTTTTATTTAGCAGTTATGTATTTGATTATATTTTAAAAAATGCTGTGAACTTCTTTGCAGCACTATACTGTACATACACCCCATTACTCTGCCATCTATCGATTGATCTACACATTCATTCCAATATTAGAATCATTATCTACAATACTTTGAATTGGGTGTTTAGTAGATGTAAAAATTGCAGTAATTTGGAGTATTATGGAAAAATATATATTTTGCTTTTTTCTATCTTTCCTCCATTAATTATAATCACATTCTACAGGAATAATTCAGCAGTGCGTAACATTATTAGTCACCAAGAAAATCTATTGATCTACACATACGTACAACTATTACTGAAAACACACAAGTTGCATTTTGATAAACTTATTTCCTCTTTGAAAACTCAGTAGGTGTGACCATTTTTCGATCCCTTTTAGTCAATTTTCCTCTGGATACAAAGAAAGGGTTCGGGCTATTTAAACATTCTCCAATCTTTTTAGATGGGGTTGTTAACGCTTGTGGTATGAAGGTTTGTATTTTTTTTATTTTGTTTAGTGTAGATTTTTCACAATTGTAAATTTTTTTTAATTCTCTGCATATTATAGAACATTTTAACACTCCCATTACCAGTCTCTTTCTAATGGTAATTCTCAATGTTTTTTTATTAGCTCTGTATAACAATGCTTTTATGTTCACTTTAGTTCTGTACTCGCTGTTAATATTTGCATTTCAAATGCAGCCACATATTGAAATGCGCAAACTGGATATAAACAGACAACGCTCTTGCCCCGACAACACTTAGATGCATCTTTGCAGGAGAAAGGTTGTTTTTTTTTTTCATAAGTAATTCTAATTTTTCTGGTACATCCTGGCTGTCATAAAGATTAGTATGCCTCCCTCCACCTGAATAAATGAATGTATCAGCTTGTAGCCTTGAGCAGCCCAAGGCAATTTTCATCATGATAAATTGCATAATAAGCGAGAAAGTGTTTGCTTATTAATCCGTAACAAGATTTAGATTGAAAATGGCCTCTTACACCCGTGACAGGTACAGTAGTGACAGGGGAGAGAGAGAGAGAGAGAGAGAGCAGCGGAGGAAGAGACAGCAACAATGTGTGCAAGGGGGTGAGGCGTGCGTTTTTACCCTCCCGCCACCCTGCTGTGCTGCCCCCTCTCGTGCCTGATTTAACGCGTGCACAATAACAGCGCACAGCTGCCTGGCTCCTGTCTCTGATGTTAAGCATGCTTTACGAAGGAGCTTTTCTGCCAGAATTGTGCTTTTCTCTTCTCCTTTTTATTCTTTTCTTATTTTTTTGTATTTTTTATTTTATTCTGTATAATTTCAGCTCACATTTACTGATGGATAGCCGGCTGAAGCAGTACAAGATAACTGTGCACGGTTGCCGTAGAGTTTTGTCTCACTCCTTAAACCTCCAGTATTTACCGTGCAAGCATCATTTAAGTTTTGATTAAGTGCACGCAGGCTTGCGGATTGTAGGCCTCTCATCTCTGGCAGATGATGTGTGTGTGGTGTGGCGTTGGTGATTTGACTATAACATTTGCAATAATAAAGCATAGTGATGGTACTATATTAAATCCTTGTTTTACTCTATCCTTCAATCTCTAGCTTCTTTCTTTACTTTACTTTTTTCTCATATGGAAAGAACTACTCAAGGTTAAAGGGTTATTAAACCCTCACTTTTTTGCATATATCTATGGCTAGCAAGCAGTAGATATGCAAAAAAATTTTTTTTAAAAACCTTTTGAAACAGGTTTAAGCTTACCTGTGTCTTCGCCGCACGCTCCCGTCTGAACATCTGAAGAGTCTCGGGCGGCCGCAATGGATCTTGGGGCGGGCACAAGCCCAGTTCAGATGTTCGGCCGGAAGATGGGGAGAGACACAAGATAAGTCTATGGATCAGCGTGCACCCGCACAGACTCCGTGGGACATCAGAGAAGAGGAGGACAGAGGAGTCAGCGCTGGATTAGAAACCCGCACCAGTAATGGAGGGACAGCTAAAAACTCCTGGAAAGAAGAAGATGATTGGTTCATTTAAAGTAAGTCCTGACACTAACATTGGGTGTGTGTGTGGGGGGGGATAGCCTTTAATATCACTTGAAAGCAGATCAACATCCAAAAATTACAAGGCAATATTGAATAGTCCAGTAAAATAAAAACAGCTTTTGCTGCCATATCCAGCTTTAATATTAAAGTTTTCACCACAGTACTTTTTTCTGCCACTAGATGCCTTCAGTCTGATGACCATCATCATTTAACCCACTTCCTCTGAGCCTAGGTTGTCCTGGACACTTCCCCAGCCTGTGACTGGGCAATGAAAGGAGAATTGGCACAGTGATGAGCTCATCTCTTTGTCACTCTGCTTTTTCTTCTTATCAGCATGCTCCTTATCAGTACATGGACCAATTGGCTCCTTGTGCTGCTACTGCCTGTCACACTCCAGATTTGCTGCACAGGGACTGCAAGACGCCAATACTAGGTTAGCTTTCAGGTACCTATAATGCTTGCATTTAAAAATACATTTATTGGTGTATTAATGATTTCAAAGCTGTGATCATTTGTGTCTTTTATATCTGCTTAGTGATCAGCTTTAAAAAATCATGTTGAAACCAATAAATTAAACTAAAGAAAATATCTGAGAGGAAAAGATCTTCAGATCAGGAGTAGGAAGGTGTAATGAAGTACACTTTCATGGCCCAAAAAAGTGTGTCTGATCACTACTAGAAATGATCAGAGACTGTGGACACCAGGCCATCAAACCTAGGTTGGCTTGTTTAATATCCTATCCATCCAAATCCATGCACATTATTGTGGAGTTGACCCTCTCCTCCCTTTTGAGGCTATAACAGTAGTCACGGTTCTGGAAAGGCTTTCCACAAGAGTGGAAAGCCTTTCCAGAGCTTATCTGTGGGTATATATGTTCCTTTAGTCAAAAAGAGGATTGGTGAGGTCAGATACTGATGTTGTATGAGAAGGCCTGGCTCACATTACATTTATCATAAAGGTTTTCAGTAAGACTGAGGTCCAAGCTCTTTCCTGGACACTCATTCTTCCCACATCAATCTTAAAACCATGTCTGTACAGGTACATGGCTTTGTGTACCTGAATCTAATCATTTTAAATGATGTGCACCTTTACCTATGCTGTTTATACCCACCTACATGTTTACAATCCAGAAATCTGCATTTCAAAGTTCTTATACCAAATGTCTGCTTATTCCTGCAGGTTCATAATTAGATGTCAGCCCTTTAAATGTATATAGAGATTTCACAAACCACCCATCATACACAGAGAAAGTGGAACAGAGGTTCACTTACCTCATAGTTTTCTTTTAAGTTTATTTACTTTGTCTAGACCTGACACTTCAGGTTATGAATCATAATGGAGCTACCTTTCAAAGTCTCACAGTTGCCGACCTAACTGCCTCACCTGCAGATGAAGCATAACCGTCAAATAATAGCGCTCCATAATTGTTCATATATCTTTTAACTACAAGGCACTGTTATTAGAATAGAGCCCTTTAGTTAGAACCTCTGTCAAATTTTTTGCTATTTGCATCCCTTTTTAGGAGATTGTCATTACTTCCTGTTTAATTTAAAGATATGTCAGAACAGACAGAAGTGAGGGAAGATCTCATCAAGCTTGGACAATAATAACACATTTTCTAGTACTGTGAAGAAGGTTTAGTTGCTGTCGGCACTTTAGTGCTGCCTGTGTCCCCATGAGGAGATTTCTGTCCGGGTTATGGGTGTCTAGAGATCAGGGATTGGAATTCCCCTCTATGGGAGTAACCTAAAACCTGATAAAAGTTCTAAGTCTTCCCCACTCCATCCAAAGCTCTGGTTATAGCTGGGCTTTAAACATTCATTCTGGTCTCAGATTATACTGTTATGTGTGTATCTCTGGGGTCGGAATTACCCACCAACCTCTCATAAATCTTGGGGTCTCCAGCTCTGAAATTTGTGAAATTCTCCTTCTATTGCATTCCCCTTTTATGTAAAATAAATCCAATAAGTAGTGCAAAACTACATATCCAGCAGGAGATGCTGGAACCCCAGGTGTGGAAATCTCACTGCTCGACTCGTCCAAAAAATGTATGAAACCAGTGAGTGAGATAATGCCACTCGCATATGCCAAACGTCAATATAATAATTTATAGTAGAGTTGGTGGTCAGCATACTGAATATAGTGGGCCACAAGTTTGGCCCATTGTATCACTAATTGGATGCACATTATATTCCATATATGTAAATGTATAAAAGGTGGTCAGAGACCGATGACTTAGTACAGGTGATGGTCAGAGACTGCAGACTTCCTATATTAGAGGAGATGGTCAGAGAAGACCAGATGCTGCAGACATACTACTAGAAATGATCAGAGACTGCAAACTTTCTGCAGAAGGCAGTCTGGGAACATGACTTCAGTACATCACTGATATCACTGCCCTTTTACAAGGCATGCTTCCACATTTGGGCTTCCTGCAGCCCTATTAAAAAAATTCACGTTTGAAATTGCCCATAGATCTGTTATAGAAAAATCTTAAAATTAAATACCTAAAAAGAGTAAAAGCAAGGATAGCACAGATAAAGTAAGGGCATATTAAAGATATAAAGCAAACCATTTAATTAGCAGAAGCCAGGCTAATAATTATTTTGCCCTCACTGGACTTGTGGTTGTACAGGTACAGTATAAGGTAGGTTACAGTGGACAGCATGGGGTCCTCAGCCACAGGGAGAGCCCCAGGGCTCTAGGACACCGATAGACATTGTTCTCTTATTTTTGGAGATTGGCCAGGTGGATCTTATATTTAAAGGAGAATTATGGTGAGGGTGAAATATGCTCATCCCCATAACTAAAATAAAACTGTAGCTGTCGCACGTTGGCACTATTGATCGAGAATAAAGCGATCACGTGCTGCTGATTGCTCACCTCACAATCTTCTCAGTGCAGAGTGCGATGACTGTCACCGCTCTCCGCATGGATTCCTCCCTGCCCTCTATTTCTCCAGCACTGACTGGAGGAACAGCCCAGTAGGGGGCAGGCTCTAGAGAGGCAGAGCCAGCTGTCAATAAGCCATCTGGGTGGATCCCAACAATATGGCTCTGCGCTGTCAGCATATAGCGGGGAAATAGCCCGCTATATGCTGAGTTTTGGGTCCCAGGAGATCATTAGTATATGTCCGCCTGTGACCCTAAAGAGAGCTATGGCAAAAAAGGTTGGGCCATAGTTCTCTTTTAAACTCTCCTAAATCCTATTCCTTGCACTTATTGCAATCACGCAGTCAAGTCACTTTCACAATAGCTACCAGCTGATTTTCTGAAATCTGATCGGACTCTGCTTGGTTGTGGCTTGCTTTTGTTACCTCTCAGTTCATAACTGGCATCTACTAGCTAAGCAAGAGATGCAAAGGATGGTCATACCATTTATGTCCCCAGAAACAGCCTGTAGCCAATCACCTGCCCCATCATGCCTATCTGCAAGAGCACAGCCTGTTCCTCAGTCTGCATGCTGGGACTTGTCATTCCCCAGCAGCCAGAGACCCAAATATTCCTGTAGCTGCTCTGCATTTTGGTAAGTGGCTGACTAGTATTCTGTCTTCAGAGGAGCAGTGAAATGAAATAAACATTGATTTAGAATCACATGAGTGTGGAATAATTGAGTTGAGAATTTTGCTTTTACTCTGAGCAGAAAAATTGAATCAGTTGGAGAGTTATTATCAGGGGCCTGACAGTATGAAGATTACACTTCTGATTGCTGAGGTGACAGCTTGGGTCAAAGCCCATGTCTAGCACGACAAGATGGGCTGAAATTAGATTAGACACATATCATGTTTTCTGGATATAAACGACTTACTGAATGTGGTGGTCTGTTTAAAGAAGAACTCCGCTAAGCAATATTTCCATTGTAACTGCTAACATAGCCACAATGTAATTTATTGAATAAAAGGCATAAGTCCATTAAGTTCAACCAACAATATGAATAAATACATTGATATCCTCTATATAAGTCATAGTTATACCAGTACAAGATGGATTAACGCTCTTTTGTTTCATTGAATAAACCTGCTTCTGTTTATAAGGCCCAATGAACATATTGTGTGTGTGTGTGTGTGTGTGTGTGTGTGTGTGTGTGTGTGTGTGTATAGATAGAGAATATATGAATATATATGTACAGTGTATGTATCTATATACAATCAGGTCTTTTACATGTCCAGTCCTGTTCTGGAGTCACTGGTGGAGCCAGGCTAAAGAGCCTGTGGTTTTGGCACCCCTCTCTCATGGAGATCTGAATAATGTGATGAGGGGTTCAATCCTTCCTGGGAGCACCCTAAAATTTTTTTTATAAACAATTCAGTTTAAAGTAGAACTATGGTCAAACTATAAAATCACATATGTGATGTCTCATGAGGCATTGCAAGACTGACAGCCAGAGGCATCTTTACCAGTGGCAGGTGCATGATACGTCTTTTTAGTTTTACCTGGAGATCCATGATTGTCTGCCCCTGTTCTAGGTGATGGATCACCCCTCTGTCCTGGCTAAATGGCAGGGCGGGCCGGATGATAACAGTGCGTCCCCAGTGGCCAGTCCATGCTTGTTAAAACTGTGCCTATGTGCAATGTGCTCTCTGTCCCTCTTAGCTCAGTCGCTGCTGCTAGTGGGAGAGAGAGCACTGCACATGGGAGCAGTTTAAACGAGCTTAGGGCGCCCTTATAATGTCTGGCTTGTCCTGCCCTTTAGCCAGGACAGAGGGGTAATTGATTACCTAGAGCAGGGGTAGGCAATCTTGGAACTCCAGCTGTGGTGAAACTACAGGTCCCTTCATACCTATGCTTCTGGGAGTCATGCCTGTGGCTGTCAGTCTTGCAGTACCTCATGGCACTTGTAGATCCACAAAAGTGTGCCAAGGTTGCCTACCCCTGACTTAGAGGTTTTTGCACGCAGGCCATGCAGTACCTACAGGTATGCAGTGAAGATGGGGCTGCTTTTTTAACATCTGAACATGCTTTGCAGTGTGATAGGGTGAAGGAAAGCATGGGGGGTTTTTGTGAAAATTGTGCAGAAAGGTGAACTAACCCTTTATTTGTGACCTGGAGTTGTTGTTCGAAGAAACTAACTTTATCATTGCTTTGAACGTTCTGGACAAGAAAAGTTTTGCCTGCAGAAGATCCTTCTTTATTTTGCTCTTCTTTCTTGGCAGTTTTCTGCCTTAGCATCCCCTGGATATTGGACGGCACTCAGTCAAACCTTGTCATTGTTCTAGAGAATGTGGAACAGTTGGTGATGCTGCTGGAATAGGCCTCCTAATACCTGCCTTTGTTTGCAGCTCAGGCTTTGGTGCCGTGTGGCAGCTCCAATCTTTTCCTCTGAAAGCCGACATGTCAGCCAGCTGGTCCAGCTGCAGGATGGGGTTAATCTCTGACCACGTCGTACCCCTCCTGAGCGATGTTAATGAATTATCAAGAAGCCTGTTGCTTTCCAAACTGTTTTATGCCCAGCCAGCAATGAGGGGAGAGAAACGAGTCGCAGTGCAAATCTGTGATGAAATTGGAAGGAAGCTTTTGTCTGCAAGATTCTGTATACTTTCCTATGAAATTGGATGTTAAATATACATGTGCATTTGTGTGCAAGACAAAAACCTTTTCTGATTTTGGATAGTAGGGAAGTTTTTTTTTTATGCTACCTGGAGCCTTTTTAGGTAGCGTTACCCTCACTTACTGTTTGGTAAAATGTTAGCAGGGCAGGAAGTAAGGCTAAATCTTGTTAACAGAGCCCCACAGATAGCAGTAAAAACCCGCCAGCTAATAAATCCTCCCAACCTATCCAAAAGAAAAATGTTTTGGCTGAACATACACTTTAAAGCTGAACTCCAGAAAAACAGCTAAATAAGTAGATAAAATACATAGGAGCTATATTTCTGTGCATACAATTCTGTTATTTACACAGCCCGGCCACACAGTACAGCCAGATAGAAGAATCTACTTGCAGGTAAAGAATTCCAGTGGTTTACTTCTGACTGGACAGTGCAAGACTGATAAGGTCATCCTCTCTGCTCACTCAGCTTTCTCGTTCTATCAGCTTTTGCCATGACAACATATTTGCATTCAGCACAAGAAGTTTGTACAACGTGCTTTAGTTCTTAAAATCTGAAAACGTTCAGGTTGACTTTGCTGTGTTTTTATGATCTTGGTGGGGAGATAAGATCACAAGCTCCATTCAGGGAAATTAATCTTTCACTTGTCAACATAGAACAATGTATGACTGTCAGTGCTCTTAATGGTTTATAATTGTATATATTTTACCCCAACCTGTCCGTCTATCTCCCACCCTGACTGCCTTTAGGTGATCCCTAAAGACTCTCTTCAGGGAAGCCTATCCCACCTCAACCTAACCACCAAACCATCACATTCTCAAACAATTCATCCTAGCTACCTCCTCTTGTATCACTGGCCCCTCCCTTTTAGATTGTAAGCCCTCACGGGCAGGGCGCTCCTTACTATCTTGTCTTGAATTGTATTGTAATTGTAATGTCTTTCTTATATTGTAAAGCGCTGCGCAAACTGTTGGCGCTATATAAATCCTGTATAATAATAATAATATATAAATACGATGGCAGCCATATTTGTATATTACATATACAAGCTGTACTTCCAGCCTAATGCTGCTGTTATTGTGCCATTCTTCTTTCTCTCTGTGTAAATTTCTCATCCTGATAAAACTGATCAAAGTAGACTTTTTGTTAGCTAAAGATTTTATCTCAACTCTCACTCATTACTGCATAACTAAGAGGCTGGTATAAAGATAGCAGGGCCCAGCATGCTACTGGTGCCCTCTTTTCTATGGACATACAAACCCATGTGCCTGTCTGGTATTGTTGGATGTGAAGAGACCCAAACCCTTTTCTCGACCCATCTTTGTACCCCTCCATACACCCAACTTTTAATAAATTCAAGTGTCACAAGACAATCTCTGTTCTCCTTCTCCAGCATTGGTCTGTGGACAAGCTCCAGTAGAGCTCCCACTTCATTGTGACATATGATTGCTGTTCTTGGCAGCAGTACTCTGAGCCTAGGCTACTTGTTGACACTGAGGACAGGGTATGTATCTATGGCAGCCTGAACTGATAGGATGGAGTTGGGTAACACTGGGTAACACAGCCATTGGGCAAGCAGAATGCAGAGGGCAGGCTGGAGCAAGGAGAAGGTACACTATGTAGCAGAAACCGTTAGAGCACACCTACCTATATGAGCTTGTTGGACATCCCATTCCAGTACCGTGGGCACTGATATGATGTTGACCCTTATTTGCAGCTGTAGCAGCCTCCACTGTTCTGGGAAGGCTTTCCACAAGACAAGATTTTAGTTTGCGTCTCTGTGGGACTTTGTGCCCATTCAGTAGCAAAAAAGCATTTGTGAAGTCAGGTACTGATGAATCAATGTTTCGATTTCTCACCAAAGTGATCTGTAGGGTTTAGGTCAGGTCTCTTTCTCCACTCTACACTCATCAAGTTAAGTGTAGGTGTGATATTTTTATGTCCACAAACTTTTGGTCATAGTGTAAGTGTTGCTTTTACAACAGTTTGTTGTTATACACAGGAAGTATAACGTTGAGCTTTAAGTTAACCTACAGTATAAAAAAAAAGATCTTCCTGGTCCAGCGGATTGTGTACCCACAATGTTCAAGTCAACCAGAACTGGGTCACTTAGAGATTAGGATTCCTCATATCTAGCTGGATGAGCCGAGACGCCAGTGTAAAACAACTGTTCACTTTTTTGTTATAAGGCAAAGGAATATAAATCAAATACACAAAGGCGTTTCAGTAGAAGGTTTGAGTATCACATCCCAGACAGCGAATACCAAAAATCAAAATTTAACAGCAATTTGTGTAAAATCCCCAAAACTTTTTATTAGTGACTTAATAGTTAAAACCATATTTCAGTAAACATCATGTTGATACATGCTGGTCAAACATCTGTATAACATTAAATACATGGTCCCAGGATTAAATCAAAGTCTATAGTTTCAGAAGGTAGCGGTGATATAAAGTTAGGCTCCTCGACATGTTTCACCAACACTTGGCTTCTTCAGGAGGATTTGACTGCCTAGAGAATGCTATCCAAACAAACAGTGGAATGAGTGCTTTTTCTTCAATAAACATACATAATAGCATTAAAGTGAACAAAGAATATGGAACCTTGCTATAGACCAGCTTGTGGGTGCTGAGACAGAGCTATCGGAGGACATCTCCCCTGGGGGGCCCTTGGGAGGAGCAACACTCACAGGAAGGTAATAATACAACAGGGGAAAAACTAGAGCGGAAAAAAAAGGTGGGGATACATATATATATATATATATGTGTGTATTAGCAATAAGCGCTAATGCTCTTTATGCTAATACACACATATATACTGTATGTATCCCCCCCCTCCCCTCTTTTTTAATTTGAGCAATAATGGATTCTGCTGTTTGTGCATGCTAGTTTTTATTCTGTTCTTTCAGCTTTTGGTTGATGAAGAGCAAAATTGCCTTTCAACTCACAGGAACTCCTAGAGTAAAGGTGCCCATACACTGCTCGATTCTCGTACGAGAATCGGGCGAAATCCCGCGATCGTACGAGAATCGAGCAGTGTGAACTAAGACGTGCGACCGTTTCTACTGTACGGTCGCACGTCTTTTGTCGAGCCAACATGTTCGAAAACCCACCGAGAATCGTACGATTCTCGGCGGGTTTCTAGCCTGCTCGCCCGATAGCTGCGGAACGGGCCGGTGTGTGCACGCGCACACTGCCCGTTCTGCATTGCCGTCATCAGAAGCCCTCCCCTCAGCGGGGCGGGCTTTCGACGATCGCAAGTACGATCTGCCCGTCCAAGGTGGGCAGATCGTACGGACTTTCAAGAAGCATACGACCATCGCAAGACAAAAGTCTTGCGATGGTCGTAAGGTGTATGGGCACCTTAAGATCTCTTAATCTGCACCTAAAGCTGCCCATACACCAGACGATTATTGTACACTAATCGCGGGTGATCCCACGATCGTACGATAATCGTAAGGTGTATGGGCAGCGTGCGACCACATTTACTGTAAGGTCGCATGATTTTCGTATTACGAGCACGCTAGAAAACCGTACGATTTTTGGTGGGTTGGTAGCGCAATCGCAAGACAAAAGCCGCACGGCCTGAGGTGCGTAAGCGCACACTGCCCGCTCAACATTGCAATCATCTGTAAGCCCTCCCCTCAGCGGGGAGGACTTGCGATGATCGCAAGTACGATCTGCCTATCCACGATGGGCAGGTTGTACGAAATTTTTATCACCTTACAACCATCGCACAATGAAAGTTGTAAGGTGTATGGCCATCTTTATACAGTATTTTCAAGGAGGTCTCCACCTATTAGGTTTTTGAGAAGTGGGAACTTTCTTATTTTAGCAGGAAGAGAGCTACAGATTTGCAAGGAACTTGCCCCATGTGTGACCACCAGTTTAATCATATAACTGAGAATAATTTTGGGTAGACTGATGCTTTAACTCCTCAACACAAGCTTCTCTTGTGTATACTGCACCAGGTATGTAAAGCCTTACTAATAATAAGAAATACTGTATGTTGGGTGTTTGAGGTCAACTTACCTGTCTCTTATTTAGCTAACCTGGACTGTTAAAGCCTTACTAATAATAAGAAATACTGTATGTTGGGTGTTTGAGGTCAACTTACTGAAGTACCTGTCTCTTATTTAGCTAACCTGGACTGGTCGCTAGTCTAACAATGTGTATTATGTCTTTTGAGCTTACAGAGGACTCAGAAATGCTCATCTTTCCTAAAGCTGCTGAAACCAATGGCTTATTTCAGCAATTTGAATTGTAGAATTCCTGTCTGTTCTTGTTACACAGAATGTTTAATTGACTTTACAGCTCACTGGCAAGGTGTGCTTATTCAAGGTGCCAGCCCACACCTCCATAAAAATACTGTTTGAAGGTGTAAAAGAAAAAAAAACATGGATGGGGCGGATAAGATAATATATTTATCTTTGCCTAGGCAAGGGGGATGTCATCGTCCTTCCAGCCAGATCTCTTAGCATGTTGACTAGCCCAAATCCCACGAAAAGACTGCTGCTTGCAAGATTTGGGCTACTCCCCTTTCCCACGGATATGATTGGCAAGAGCATGATGTCACCCCCTTCACTACAGAAGTCGCGGAAAGGTGAATATATTATTTTTCCCCCCACCGGTTCTTTTTTGGAATGTATGCAACATTTAAGGAAGGAGGAGCCACATTGAATGAGTGAACATTGACTGAAGTGCAAGGCTCGCTTTAAGCAAACCTGTTCTTTTCCTATGTAGGGACCATGTAGATCCCTGCAGCATCTTCTACTGGCTTCCCTAAGGAGCCCTGTGTATCTCTACATTGATCCCAGTTGAGGTTTACAGGGGACTACCTTCCCCCTTCGTTTGGGCCAGTCACCAAATTCCAGTGCTGTCGCATGGAAGAAAGGGGACGAGTCATATTCTCAGGAAGGAATCAGTAAAAAATTAGTAAATGCCTGAGGCCCGGAGGGGCAATAAATCCAACCTGTTGCTTTGCCCTGTAATCGGTTAAGCGCAGGTTTACTTTAACATGACCCTTTCCTTTGCCTACACTGTTCCATTCAGCTGGTAATCGGGAAAGAGAGCCCTGTCCTAGCTCCAAAAAACGTTTTGAATCTTATGCAGAGAAATAGACTCCTTTCTTAATCCCCCTGTTGTGCCCAGCGCTGTCACATGGCAGAGGGAGTCGTATGCTCACCCATACTCTGATGTGTGGAGTATTTTACTGCGAGATGTGAGGAAAGAGTATATGTTGCTGGGAAAGGAGTAATATCCTTAGAAAGGTCACTTTTAGGTGGTGACATCCAATTCAAGCCAGATAGACTATAATCCTATGTTTAGTTTACTAATTTGCATTGAGATTGTAGTCCATCATGCTAGCGAGCTTGGAGCTTCTTTACAACACACACACGGACCATGGGGAACAAAAGTAGCCCCCCTCCAGAAGGAAGGACAGTGTCGGCACCAATTCAGAGATGATTTGAGGATCTACAGCCGAGTGATACACAAATAAGATACATTTTTGTTCATAGTTAAGGTACTTGAATGCATTTTTAAGATTTACAGTGGGGCAAAAAAGTATTTAGTCAGCCACCAATTGTGCAAGTTCTCCCACTTAAAAAGATGAGAGAGGCCTGTAATTGGCATCAGGGGTAGACCTCAACTATGAGAGACAAAATGAGAAAACAAATCCGGACAAATCACATTGGCTGATTTGGAACAAATTTATTTGCAAATTATGGTGGAAAATAAATATTTGGTCACCTACAAACAAGCAAGAGTTCTGGCTCTCACAGACCTGTACCTTCTTCTTTAAGAGGCTCCTCTGTCCTGCACTCATTACCTGTATCAATGGCACCTGTTTGAACTTGTTATCAGTATAAAAGACACCTGTCCACAACCTCAAACAGTCACACTCCAAACTCCACTATGGTGAAGACCAAAGAGCTGTCGAAGGACACCAGAAACAAAATTGTAGACCTGCACCAGGCTGGGAAGACTGAATCTGCAATAGGCAAGCAGCTTGGTGTGAACAAATCAACTGTGGGAGCAATAATTAGAAAATGGAAGACATACAAGACCACTGATAATCTCCCTCGATCTGGGGCTCCACGCAAGATCTCACCCCGTGGGGTCAAAATGATCACAAGAACGGTGAGCAAAAATCCCAGGACCACACGGGGGGACCTAGTGAATGACCTGCAGAGAGCTGGGACCAACGTAACAAAGGCTACCATCAGTAACACACTACGCCGCCAGGGACTCAGATCCTGCAGTGCCAGACGTGTCCCCCTGCTTAAGCCAGTACATGTCCGGGCCCGTCTGAAGTTTGCTAGAGAGCATTTGGATGATCCAGAAGAGGATTGGGAGAATGTCATATGGTCAGATGAAACCAAAATAGAACTATTTGGTAGAAACACAACTCGTCGTGTTTGGAGGAGAGAGAATGCTGAGTTGCATCCAAAGAACACCATACCTACTGTGAAGCATGGGGGTGGCAACATCATGCTTTGGGGCTGTTTCTCTGCAAAGGGACCAGGACGACTGATCCGTGTACAGGACAGAATGAATGGGGCCATGTATCGTGAGATTTTGAGTGCAAACCTCCTTCCATCAGCAAGGGCATTGAAGATGAAACGTGGCTGGGTCTTTCAACATGACAATGATCCCAAACATACCGCCCGGGCAACAACGGAGTGGCTTCGTAAGAAGCATTTCAAGGTCCTGGAGTGGCCTAGCCAGTCTCCAGATCTCAACCCCATAGAAAACCTTTGGAGGGAGTTGAAAGTCCGTGTTGCCCAGCGACAGCCCCAAAACATCACTGCTCTAGAGGAGATCTGCATGGAGGAATGGGCCAACATACCAGCAACAGTGTGTGCCAACCTTGTGAAGACGTACAGGACAAGTTTGACCTCTGTCATTGCCAACAAAGGATATATAACAAAGTATTGAGATGACCTTTTGATATTGACCAAATACTTATTTTCCACCATAATTTGCAAATAAATTTGTTCCAAATCAGCCAATGTGATTTGTCTGGATTTGTTTTCTCATTTTGTCTCTCATAGTTGAGGTCTACCTATGATGCCAATTACAGGCCTCTCTCATCTTTTTAAGTGGGAGAACTTGCACAATTGGTGGCTGACTAAATACTTTTTTGCCCAACTGTACCTCCTAAGTTTAGTGTGACTTTAAGCAAGAAAGTTAGTAGAGATCTAAAATATTAGTTGTCACCAGAACAAGATATGGGGTGAGTCATCCAATGGGGACAAATGTTTCAGTGAGCATGCCAGAAGATAGGAATTTCCTTTCATAGGTGAGATTTCATTTCTCTTATAGTAAATCTCCCTGGTGAAACGCAGACAGAAAACTAGGGGTTTAAACATTTTGCTACTCTAAAACAAAAAAGAATGGGCTGTATATACACCATAACCATTCCTTTCTCTATCCAGCTATCCAAAATCAAGGAATACGTCTCGTCTTTACCTATAATTTTTTGAATCTTTAGGGAGGTTGAATATTGCCCTAATCGTATTCTGCTTTTGAGCATGTTTTTATGCATTATTGGTGTACACATCTTTAACAGAGCCTTCCGCCCATTGTAGAAAGCATGGCTTTTGACATTCAGCAACTGCAAAGGACTCTGGGACAGTCACAGGAAGTGTTTTTATTAAACACCTCCATCTGCCATTTAAAACCCTGCCTGGAAATTGGAAACAGTGCTGTTGTTGGGCCCTGGTCTTTTGTGATATTTATTCAGAGCCGGGGCTGCATCATTTGTTAACAAGACCCTTTTAACACTTCGGACAGATTCACATACTGTTTTCAATCTTCACGCTTAATTATTCGATTTTGTATGTGATGCAGGAACACCCTGACTCCTAATCACTGCTCATTGATGGGAGTCCATTATATTCTAACTGTTTGAGTGATCCCATTGACCTTGAACTGACATTATAAGCTGTGTCTAATCTTTTCACTCTATATGTTTCTAATGCCTCCTTTTTTATTCTTCTTCCTTTCTGCCTGATCCCTGTTTAGCATCACAATCGGGTTGCCCCTGAGCCCGGGAGCAGACTCAGCCCGCTCGGCACGACACGCTCTGTCGCTCATTGCCACGGCCAGACCACCCGCCTTCATAACAACGATTGCTAAGGAGGTAAAACCTTCTCCCCATCTTTTCATTGCATCTGCGCCAAATTCTTTCTGAATGGTAAAACCTGTTTCTTTTTTTTTAATTGCCTTCTTCCTGGTTGTACATTATCTAAGGGATTCCGTACAGATTTCACATCTCATTTGGAAAGGACAGAGCTAGATAAAGCCCCAGTTCATTAAAACGGGACTCAACAAATCAGGACAACAGGCTCCATATTGTTCAGCCTTTTAGAGCACCCCTCAATGTGATCTCACTGTAGAGTCATTTGAACAAATTCATTCAATCAACTCTGCTGCTTACCAAAAAGAAAATCTTAACAATTGCTCCTGGTATTGAATACTCCATCGGGCAGCAATGTCTTCAAGCACTAAAGCCTGCTGCAGAATCTTCATTCTGCGACTGTTTGATGACAGTGCATGTGCACATCCACCCCCGTGCACTTTAGTTCTATCTGCTGACCCCTACATCACTACAGGACAGAGTAGTGGCATAGGGTCTGGTGGGAGAAAGCATAGAGCCCAACAGGGGGACCAGGTACCCAACACATAAGTTACTAATCCTGAAGCTTTAACCCTTGTAGACAAGAGTTCAGACTCATTGCCCATGGAAGAATTAAGCATTTAGACTCCTCTATTACAGGAGTAATTCTTTGAGAGGTGATCAAGTATCTTTAAACTGCAAAGTCTAGAGGATTTGATAAAAGAAAAAAAAATCTTTTGACTTTGTGCCAAGAGTCTTTTTTTTTTCACACCAATATATAAAAAAAAATCTGCCAATAGAGTTTGTGCATAAATATTTCCCCAAGCAAACTGGGCTGTGTGCTCACTTTTGAATGCTGAAATGCTGAAAAGTGCACAAAATGGCAGTAACAAGAAGGGGAGTTTTACTGGAGGGTGATTGCCGATTCTTGTGGCTGGATTCACAGAAGGTTCCAGACAGCTGCAGACACTCAGCTTGTAAAATGCATTGATAGGCTGATGGTGACCACAGCTGTCCACTCCAGTTCAGATGTAATTGCACATAGAGCCATTACCTGCAGTTAGAGACAAATGATCTCCACTGGATGCAAGCTGTCCAGGGATGATCATCTGTCTCTAAACATACGTAATCACTCCATGTGCGATCATAACCGAACACAGGTGAATTGCTGCGGCCACTGTCAGCCTGTCATTGCTTTGTACGGGCTAAGTGACAGCCTCCCACTGACCTCCTGATGTCAAAAAGAATGAGGGGCACAGACAACAAATTATTCCAGGTGTCTGATTTTTGGGACCAGCTAATTTGCAGCCCTCATAGAGGCAGAAATTAGGACAAAGTTCTCTCAATAGAAATATATTGGTTACACAGGACTTCACTTTCAGCAATTAAAAGTGTTGGTTTTTTAAGCTTTAGGTGACACAGATACTTTTTACCCAGTTTTTTTTAAACTAATCTATATGATTTTATGAAATGTATTTACCATGTGAGGAGAAGTGTTGGAACATCTGTCAGTTTTTTATTGCTTTTAGTGCCCCCCAAAGAGAAATGTCCCCTCATTTCCTATCCCAGTAACCATGTACCGTGACAAGAACTGAGGTGAGAAATCTTAAACAGAGATACAAACTGCAAAACGTTTTGGTAAAGTGAAGAAAGTTTGGATCCTGCTTTGTGAGGCCACATTGATGCTCTGTCCCATAACTTCCTGCCCTGTTAACACTTTGTGGCTTTTCCACATGTGGGATATTATCTGAACAGGCAGTGTGGAGACATTTCCCATAATGCTACATAGAATATAGTACTTTTTCTCATGCTATTTAAGATTACAAAAAAGTTTTGGTTGCGTTCATTTAGTAACATGTGCTGAATTCGTTGGGGAAAGAGCATTTATTGTCCTCATGAACTCATTAACAAGTTACACTCCGATTGGTGTGTGCTTCACGTGCATCCAAAAACATATTAATTATCCACAACAATGTTGTTTGCTGATATGTCCCTGGGACTAGAAGTGAGGGGACATTTTACTACAGACAGTAAAAAAAAAAAAACTTAACAGAAGTTCTTACCTTTTCCTATTCTATCAGAAAAGAAAGCATTGGCTATAGATACAATTAAAGCTCTGCCCCATTATGCTAAAATTACCAACCCCACCATTCAATAAAACAATGTCAGAACCCTTGTGGCAAGTAAAACTTCTGGCATTAAATTGTTGAGTGTTTAGGGGCTGAATTTTTGTCGGGAATGGCAGGGCTTTAAGAAACCCCAAATTAATTTGGGGAAGTCCGTGTCAATGTGGGTTGAGGCTATAACGCTGGAATGGAGGGGATGTAGAAATCACGACATGCCAGAGAGGAATGTAAAGTTGACCATACACCTATAGATTATCTGCAGACTTTCTATGGTCAGATGAAAAAGTGCCACAGATTCCTCCATCTACGCTAAACTGTGTGTATGGAGGATTCTCCCACTGGGCCAAGATCCAGTTTTTTGCTAGTCGACCCCGCTGGCTCTCAAAATACCTGAACAATGCCTGCATCCAATCAGATCGTTTTAGGTATTTTGAGAGCCAGCGGGGCCAGGTAGCAAGATACTGAAGCTTGGCCCAGTGGGAGATTCCTCCATCTATAGGTGTATGGCCAGCTTTATACTACCTTTTTTCTTGCAGGGAACTGGCCATTTGAGTCATTTTGAGATCTGACAGGGTCTCTTTGATGCACACTTGGGCAGAAATTGAGGCCATTTTTACATCCTGGATGTAGGCTCCAGAAGGATTACAGGGGCACACAAGGGTTATTTTGAAGTATATCATGTGTATACAGACACCAGAAGGTTCCTGTTTTTTAGCAGTGCTACTATAAACAATTTTTAGGACCCGACAGGTAAGATTTCCTGGGCTTTTTGTATATAAAGTAGTCTAAACTGGCCCTGAAATATAGGCTCTACATTAACTACATATACATACTCTACCTAGCTCACACTGCGGGTACGTGGCCTTCTGATGGACTCAAGTGCAACAGTGTAAGAGAAATGTTCTTGTCCTGTGATAACTTTCCCAGCTGCAGTTCCCTCCAAATGTTACCGACTGTCAATTAGAGGCAGCAGCTGTAATTATTGAAGGTTTTCTCATTCCCTGGAGAGTGTTCTGTTCCTTAAGCCCAGTTTACTATCTATTATGACAGAATTGTAATGAAATGCGATTGATCACCCTATCATTCAGAGGGATATCCAATATGTCGATTTTACTCTTAAAGATCTATGCATGTTCAAATAACAGTAATGTATGAAGTGAAGCTCCACTGTATTACAGAGCAATAGTTAAAGAAGCGCTCTGGTCTAATTCTAAAGCGGGATATAGTAAAACGAGGAGCTGGTAGGTGCACAACATATGATCAGTTCTTCCCTTAAGGTGCCCATACACTGCACGATTCTCGTACGAGAATCGTGGGAAATCCCGCGATCGTACAATAATCGTGCAGTGTATGGAAGTCGTGCGCCCGTTTCTACTGTACGGTCGCACGTCTTCCGTCGAACCAGCATGCTAGAAAACCCGCCGGGAATCGTACGATTCTCGGCGAGTTAGTGGCCTGCTGGTTCGACAACTGCCAAACGGGCCGGTGTGCGCACACGCACACTGCCCGTTTGCAGTCATCGTAAGCCGCCCCTCATTACAAATCCCAGCAATAATACATTATACAGGCTGTTACCTGTGTCTGAACCCCTGTAAGTCGCTGCGGCGGCGTGCTCTGCGGGCGTGTGTCCGGCTTGTGCGGTGGCCGTGTGCGCGGTGGGCGTGGCGTCCACGGCGTGCATAGCGTAACTAGTGTATGGAGCCACGAACAGGTGGGCGTGAGTGGGAAATTTAAATTTTAGCCAACGAATCGACGATGAAAAACGCTGACAACGTTTTCCATCGTCGATTTTAATCTAATAACTGTTGCAGCTCTACAGAATACCAATGTATAATGCAGCGGTACACTGCTGAACACCAGCAGCTATAGAGGGACAACAAATCCCAGCAATAGTACATTATACAGGGTGTTAAATGTATTATTGCTGGGATTTGGTGTTCCTCTATAGCTGCTGGTGTTCTGCAGTGTGCCGCTTATAAAAAAAAAAAAGCTCCCGGCCTTACCTTGAATGACGGTGTTGTTGGTTGTCGGCGGGCAGTGGAGAGTCGGGAAGCTCACCGGGAGGGGAGGGCCAGATGCATGTCCTCAGCGTGTGCGGTGGGCGTGGCGTAAGCGGCGTAGCGTGAGCGGGTTTACCGGCGTATGCATGGCGTGAGCGACTTAACCGACGTGGGCAGCAGCGGCGAACGGGAAATTTGAATTTTAGCCAACGAATCGACGATGGAAAACGTTGACAACGTTTTCCATCGTCAATTTTAATCGACTTAATCAAATAATTGTTGCAGCTCTAAAGTGCATGGAATCATTCACAACTGTTCCTACCCCAGAAATGTTTATTCCAACCTCACCAATAAAAGACAAACACTCTAAGGTCAGTTTTGGTGAAATCCAATAAACTGGCTAGTACAATGAAGTCAGTAAACCCAGGGAAAACCCACATCAGCAGGAACAGCATACTTAGTCCATGAGTCCATGTAATGAGTCTATGGTAGAAAGTAAACCCAGGACACGGGTGCTGCTAAACAAAAGCACTAACCATTATAGTATTGTGCTGACCACAGCATCGCCAAACTGACAGCTGAATGTTACATAAAATGGTACATCAACAGCTAGGGCCCCAAAATCAAATAAAAAAGATGGACGTCCCTGGTTTAGACAGGGGAAGCAAGTATTCATCCGTCTCCAGTGTATTTTTCTGGAATTGTAGCCGCTCGTTGCGTTGCAGCTCTCAATATACTGTAAATTATTATTTTTTTCTGTGTTGTGCTATAATCTGTCTCTGCAGGTCCACAGGCACACGGCTCTGGCTGCAAACACGCAATCTCAGCAAAATATCCACACCACCGCCCTGGCCCGAGCGAAGGGAGAGATTCTGAGGGTCATAGAAATCCTGGTCGAGAAAATGCCATCAGATGTTGTGGATCTCTTGGTAGAGGTAGAGGAATTGTTTGTCTTCTTTCTATACTCTGTGAAAAGTAACTTGTTTTCTCTGGATTAGGAAGAGATGTTGAAGCATCAGTTTGAGTCACAGGGTGTTGAGAGGTGCGGGCAAAGGGCTGTTTATTTTGTAGTGTATACCCCTAGAGGAGAAGACATCCAACCACAGGATCCAACCTAGGTGATCTCAAGTTTCACAGAGATGAGAAGCTCGGCTCCAGCTCTAGGCCTCACTATGAAATGGAAACAAGAGCCCCATAGCATCTCTATTTCAATAACCCTAGCCACATATATATATATTACAAAAAAGCACAAAATCTTCTTTAACTGGTCAGCACTTTGAGCCTCATTTATCAACATATTACGGCAGTGTTGCCTAAACCAGCATTGTTAGAGGAATTGTCCCAATCTTTTATTAAGCCCACTTGAAGCAACTTATAATATTAGCTGGATATATTCAATATGTAGTAAAAAGGTAAATGACCAATTACTTACTGTATTGATATTACAGTATTGCTGTACTGCAACTGATCCTTACCGCAAGCCTAAAATCCTCTACCACCCCCTTCCCCCCAGTCTGTAGGTTGCAGAGAAGGACTGCTTTGCCCCCTGTAGGGAGCATCAACTTTGCTGATTGGAGAGCTTCAGGTTTGACCATTGCAGAGAGACCGCTACCCACACCCATATAGCACGGCCTTTTTCTACAGCTTGGGGGAGGGGAAACGATTTTAGACTCGCTGTGGGGATCAGTTGCAGCAATGCCAGAAGTAAGACACATGTCATTTACTTTTTGC
>NW_017306329.1:1686813-1723244 GCF_000935625.1 Nanorana parkeri | reverse complement strand
TTATCATTAGCTTCCCCAAAATGAGCCTAAGGTGCCCATAGACATTAGATGGTCGTTTTCTTGTGGGGTGAAGATTTAAAGGACAATTAAACCCTCAGCGTCTTTTGCACATGTCTACTGCTAGCAAACAGAAGATATAAGCAAAAATATTTTTTAAAAGTTACGAAAAAGGTTAAAACGTACCTGTGTCTCTGCCGCGCGCTCCCATACGAAGATCTGAAAAATCTCGGGCATGCGCAGTACAGATCTTCGGCCTGGAGAAGAGGAGAGACACAAAGGGTAAGTCTATGCAGGCAGCCTGGCAGGGTGCACCCACACGGACTCCGTGGGACACAAAAGACTCAGCAGTCAGCGCTGGATCAGAGACCGGCACCAGCGCTGAAGGGACTCCTGAAAACTACTGAAAAGAAGATGAACGGATCAAGTGGCATCATTTAAGGTAAGTCCTTACGCCAGCATGGGGGGTGGGGGCTGCTGATGATCCTTTTATACCACTTGAAACCACTTGCGATGGTTGTAAAGTGATTAAAAAAACGTACGATCTGCCCATCTTGGACAGGCAGATCGTACTCTCGATCATCGCAAGCCCGCCCCCCTGAGGGGCGGGCTTCCGATGATCGCAATGCTGAACGGGCAGTGTGCGCGTGCGCACACCGGCCCGTTCGGCATTTGTCTCCCGAGCACCGTTCAAACCAGCCGAAAATCGTACGATTTTCTGCTGTTTTTTTAGCGTGCTCCCTAGACAAAAGACGTGCGACCGTACAGTAAAAACGGTTGCACGTCTTCCATACACTTTGCGATTATCCTACGATCGCGTGATTTCCCGCGATTATCGTGCGATAATCACACAGTGTATGGGCACCTTTAGAACCAACAGAAAGATTTCCCTCACCCTCTAGTCTGGTGTTAACGCTAAAATCTGGGATTTCTCATCTCTTTCTGTTTCCGTGACCATGGACACCAGTGCACATAGAGTACCGGTAGGTGAACCTGTCTAGTTGGTAAAGAGGCAGCAATCGAAAATTGACATCTCTCTAAAAAAGTTTTGTCTTGTATCTATTTTAAATGTCATTGTGATGCCAAAAGGCACGGAGAACCGAGGCAAATCAGGGTGGCAACTAGCGATCAGATTGTCCTGAAAACATACTGAAGGTAAATTAATCAAATCTGGAGCAGCAGTGCATGGCAACCAATCAGCTTCTCTCTTTCATTTTTAAATCTTAACTGGACAAACTGACCAGGGAAGCTGATTTGTTGCCATGATCATCTGCGCCAGTTTTAATAAATGTTTCCCTTTGTAAACCAGTGTTGGAGGTGTTTCATTCGCTTCTCCTTCCATTGCCCAAGTGCTACTTCCCCCCACACACACACACACCTTACCGCTGGCTGCCTGCCTGGTAACAGAGAATACAGTTCAAATCTCTGACTCTGTAAAACTCTTTCCAAGCTACCATCTCCCTACATCTCCTCATTTCATTTCCCAAGCCTGTTACTATTGCAGCTTCTGCTCTGCCAGTGACCTTTTCCTCTCCTAGAGACCTTTTCCTCTCCTCTACTCTTGTCACCTTTTCATACTCTCACCTCCAGCAAACCTCACATGCCTCAACAGTTATCTGGAACTTCCTTCCCAGGTCATTCAGCATTCTGCAACTCCTTATATCTTCAAACGCACTTTTAAAACTCACCTCTGTAGACAACTTTATGTCCTCTTCTATTATACAAACTCTTCAGTCATGGATCTGTCTATACTTAACGTTCACTGCTGCTTGGCAAGGTGCGAACTGTCAGTCCATATATTCTTTCTTATTCCCTAAATATTGTACCTAACCTTTATTCCTTTGGAGGGAGAGCTTTTATGGTCACTTTTATCACATGCTGTTGTTGCTGTATTAGTTATTTTATGCAGTTGTGTACATTTTCGGGGTTGGCTTACTAATGGAGTTTAAAATGATGACTTAGGAAAGTGAATGTCGTCTTTGTAATGCAAATGTTTACTCAACTGAATAAGGAAAGGTAAAGCGGTGTTCACTTCAACCAATCATATGCTAGGAAAACCTTTTTTCCATTACAGATGCTCCTCGGGATGCGATTGATCGAGTTACGATCTTTCACATTTAGAATGGAATTTACTGTATAGTAAACTCCCAGTTATTCGGCACCCACAGAGATCAGTAGGTGCCAGATAACTGCAGTTTCTGGTTGATGGAGAGTTAATAGTAACTCTCAAACAACCATCCCGAGGCACCCCACTTCCCCATTCACCTGGCGTCTAGCTTCCACAGCTGACAGATGAATGGAAGAAAGCGGGAGCAATAGCCAGACTGCTATTGGCTATTTCAAATTGCAATAGCCAATAGCAGGCTGGCTATTGCACCTGTCCACTGAGCAGAGGAACGGACCTGAACGATAACTTTCCACTCCTTAGTGGGCAAGGTTTCAATAGCCAGGCTCCTATTGCAATTTGAAATAGCCAATAGCCGTCTGGTTATTGCTCCCCATTGTGTACTTTCTGCTGCCGACCAAGGCAGTAAAGTACACTACAGTACCCTCCTCGGTTTACAATATGATACTATGGGTTTATCAGAACGTAACCCCATCGTAAGCCGAGGAATGTGTATTTTTTATTTCCCTTAGACATTATTGAGTATTCGAACATTGGGTCAACTCATTTACTAGCAATTGCTTTTCAAGGTAACCAGAAGTGGATTGCCTTTTAGTAATTTAGCTCCCTTACGTCTAGTGGGTTTATCTATGTGTATCATCTGTACTCTTCAGGTTTATTTTTAACACTATCCCTGTAGAGTGCTACGGAAGATATGATGGGGCTATATACATTTTAAATATCAGAAGTTTAGTTTAACAAAGCCCAAAATCTTTTCTTCCTCATTACAAAAATGTATGTCAAGATAAACCTCAGACCGGGTTGTAGCAGCATCTTGCTTCTGGGAGCCGCGTGATAAGCTATAATGTGCATATGTTGGTGACTGCTATAGACAATAATAGGATGCCCAGCAGGTCTTTAGAGACTGTAACCACTGCACAGGCCCAGATATTGGACCTGATGTTTTAAAACCCAGTGGGTTTGTTATCTACACACAGGTCTGTTATGGGAAATTGACATTTACTCATCGCTAACTGAGTAGTATTTACTACTGTAGGCCTTTCATGTAAAAGATCATTTACCCAAAACTCATATCTGCTTTGGAGAGACAATTTGTGTTGTGGGTTTGGAGAATGTCATATCTTATTTGACTTTCTTAATAATGTAACTGTCATGGTCTCTGTACTCCCATCATGACCCAAATTGCAGAAAAAAAGTACTAAAACCTACCTGTTTCTTCTTATATGTTCTATTTCTTAACTTGTATTTGATTCTTAGGTGATGGATATCATAATGTACTGCTTGGAAGGATCTTTGCTGAAGAAAAAAGGGCTACAGGATTGTTTCCCTTCCATTTGTCGGTGAGTATAATGTTGGGGTATATAGTGCACATTATCCAATTACTTTAATCCACTGTTAAAAGGTCAGTCTACCAAAAAGCTATATACAAGTACTTTATGGAGCTTGGTAGGCTGAGTCAGCCCCTGTCCTTTTATATGTCATGGTTGCTACAACACTAAGTTTTTCCTGACATTCCTTGCTCCATTTGTGTCTTCCTAGGAGTTTTGGGTGTTCCCACTTTGTGTTTTCCTGCTGTTCTTGTTACCTTCTCTATAGCTTTGACTGAAAAAAATCTAACAGGGAGAGTGGTAGATGTGCAGACCCAAAATCTCAGTACACAGATCTCACCCATAGAATCTCTGGGTATTCTATGGGTGAGAAAATGTATTCTATGGGAAAATGTATTCTATGGGGAAAAAAAAATGTGAGGTGGCTTTAACTCTTGAACATCTACTAGAGATAGTAATAGAAGTTTGGGTAGACTGACCCTTATTTGGTCCTTCCTTGTAAATCGAAGGTTTTCTCTATTGAAAGCCCCCTTGCCTTAAACTTAAATCACCTACAAATGCGTTAAAAATATATATATATATTTTGACCCAATTTACAATGCTTCCACTGCAATGAGCTGTAGCACATTGTTGTGGGATTTTGAGCCTCCAGCTTTCCCAGGAGGGATCGGTAAGGCATGGTGACATCACCTGCATCTCCTGGAAATGTCAGAAACCGGGATAATGTCCTTCTTTGTTTTGCAATAGCTTTACCTTTAAACACCTTTGTAGGCAATTTGCTTTTGGGCATTTGGGGTGTTTTCAAGAGAGAGCATTTGTTTTTCACATTATGCTGCAAGAACATCTATAAAGACGATATTCTGAAGCTAAATGGTGCGGATAACATATCTTATAGTGTATGTTGTGGTGCCATCCACCAGTTATTCCAGCACCCAAAGGATCTAGAAGGAGGAGTTTATCGGTATGGTACACAGTACAGTGGAGATATTATTATTCAACAGAGAGCAGGCTCCATTTTTATGAAAGATCTGTTTTAAAGTATTTTAAAGACATAAAGTTATAGTAGCCCAATTCCTTAGAAAAAGGTCAGATTGGAGATATCTGGCTACTTGTACCCCTTGACACTCACTGACCCAATTCTGCATACATGATCCAAGTGTATGTTTGTTTTTTAAAGGATTTTCACAAAAATACTGTTTTCTGCTGTCGAATTGTGATCACACATCCAACCTCCTTTGGTGCATGTGACCCACTTAGTTTAGTTTATTTTTTTAAGCTTTGCTTTCTTAAAAGCAGATGTATTGCCTTTTGAGAGATCCAATTGGTAAAGTTTTTATTTAAAGTGCAATAACTCTCTTTGGACTAATGCAGGTGGGCTTCCATCACTATACTATGTTGGCCAATGAGACATGAAATTAGGCTAAATTACCCAATGGGGACCCAGGCAGCAAAACAAACTTGACATAAGCTCTAACCCTTCCCTGTTCTATAAAACTAAAAAATAAATAGTTGGCTGTGTGTATGGTTTAATTAACCTGACAGTTTCTCATATCGCTAAGCAATTCCTTGTAGAACAACCTATAACAAAAATATTAGTTTTGGGCTTGTCAACTCTGTTTAAATGTCCATTCCCCAAACTTTGCCAGAGACCATGTGACCAGTACCCCCATTCCAAAATGTAATTGTTAAAGGAAAAGGCTCATTTTCACAGTACAAATAACATGTCAAAAAATGAAAACTCTCACACACGCACACACACACGCACACACACACGCACACACACACACACATACATACATACAGTACTGTGTGAAAAAGTGCTGTAAAGTAAATAAAAGAGTTAATAGTTTATTTTGATCAATTAACAAAATGGAAAGTAAATGAACAGAAGAGAAATCCAAATCAAATCAATATTTGGTGTTACCACCCTTTGCCGTCTTCTAGGTAGACTTGCACACAGTTTGTGAAGGAACTCGGCAGGTAGGTTGTTCCAAACATCTTGGAGAACTAAGCATAGATATTCTGTGGATGTCGGCTGCCTCCAGTCCTTCCAGCTCTTCATGTAATCCCAGACAGACTCCAGGATGTTGAGATCAGGGCTCTGGGGGCCAAACCATCACTTCCAGCACTCCTTGTTCGTCTTCACACTGAAGATGGTTCTTAATGACATTGGCTGTATGTTTGGGGTCGTTGACCTGCTGCAGAATAAATTTGGGGCCAATCACATGCCTCCCTGATGGTATGGCATGATGGATAAGTATCTGCTTATATGTCTCAGCATTGAGGACACCATTGATTCTGACCAAATCTCCAACTCTATCATGCTTCACTGTTGCCTGCATACACTCATTATTGTACTGCTCTCCAGCCCTTCATCAAACAAACTGCCTCCTGTTACAGCCAAATATTTGACTCATCAGTCCAGAGCACCTGCTGACGTTTTTCTGCACCCCAGCTCCTATATTTTCGTCCTTAGATGAGTCGCTTAGCCTTGTTTCCACGGCAGAGGTATGGCTTTTCAGCCGCAATTCATCCATGAAGACCGCTTCTGGCCAGACTTCTGCGGACAGTAGATGGGTGTACCTGGGTCCCACTGGTTTCTGCCTGTTCAATGCTCATAGCAGGGGAAGTAAGCATGATGTGTCTTTCAGCTGCTGCATTGTTTCCTTGGCCGACCATTGCGTCTATGATCCTCAAAATGTTCAATGGTGGTAGCAACATTAGCGATAAACTGTTTAAAGTTAACTCCATTACAAAAACTAGAGGCCTTAATCACCTAAAATTGGTGGGAAAAAAAATTCCAGCACAAGGGGCGAAGGGGGTTCTTCACAGTAAGATCAGTTAGGGTCTGGAACTCACTGCCGCAGGCGGTGATTTTAGCAAATAATGTGGAATTGTTCAAGAAACTTTTGGACGATTTCTTAAGGGAATGAATGAGATCCTAATAGGTTGGACTTGATGGACGTATGTCTTTATTCAACCTCAAATACTATGTAACGTTGCCCGTCTCTTTGTGCTTCTTCAAACAAGCTTGAACAGAGCATCTTGAAACGCCAATCTGCTTTGAAATCTTTGTTTGGGAGAGACCTTGCTGATGCAGTATAACTACCTTGTGTCTTGTTGCTGTGCTCAGTCTTGCCATGGTGTATGACCTGTGACATGAAACTGTCTTCCACAACCTCACCTTAGCAGCAGAGTTTGGCTGTTCCTCACCAGTTTTGAGCCTCCCACAGCTGTTTGTTTGTTAATGAATGTGTTTCAACCTACATATGAAATTGATGATCATTAGCACCTGCTTGGTATAATTGGTTAATCATACACCCGACTCTAATCCTACAAAGTTTCTGACTGTGTGCAAGTGTAAGAATTAATGCTGGTTTGAAGCCAAATGGTAGTGACACCAAATATTGATTTGATTTTGATTTGTCTTCTGTTATAAATTGATCAAAATAGATAATAAAAATAGATATTTCTGAGAGCATTCTTACTTTACAGCATTTTTTCACACCTGCCAAAAACTTCTGCACAGTACTGTTTGTATAAAATATACATAGATAGATATGTTCACTTGTGCTCAAACGTTTGCATAAATCGTGACGTTTTGGCATTGACATTGAAAATATGACCATGCCAAAAAACTTTATTTAAGGATGGTGATTATATGAAGCCATTTATTATCACATAGTTGTTTGGCTCCTTTTGAAATCTTAATGATGACAGAAAGTACCCAAATGGCCCGGATCAAAAGTTTACATACCCTGGAATGTTTGGCCTTATTACAGACGCACAAGGTGACACACACAGGTTAAAATGGCAATGAAAGGTTCATTTGCCACATCTGTGGCTTTTTAAATTGCAATTAGTGTCTGTGTATAAATAGTCAATGAGTTTGTTAGCTCTCATGTGGATGCACTGAGCCGGTTAGATACTGAGTCATGGAGAACAGAAAAGAACTGTCAAAAGACCTGCGTAACATGGTAATGAAACTTTATAAAGATTGGAAAGGATATAGAAAGATATCCAAAGCCTTGAAAATGCCAGTTAGCACTGTTCAATCACCTATTAAGAAGTGGAAAATTCAGGGATCTCCTGATACCAAGCCAAGGTCAGGTAGACCAAGAAATATTGCAGCCACAACTGCCAGAAGAATTGTTCGGGATACAAATAAAAACCCCACAGGTAACCTCCAGAGTAATACAGGCTGCTCTGGAAAAAGATGGTATGGTTGTTTCAAGGAGCCCAATACGACGATACTTGAACAAAAATGAGCTGCATGGTCGAGTTGCCATATAGAAGATTTTACTGCACCAATGCCACAAAAAGGCTTGGTTATAATATGCCCGAAAACACCTTGACACACCTCACAGCTTCTGGCACACTGTAATTTGGAGTGGCAAGACCCAAATAGAGGTTTATGGTCACAACCATGAGCGCTATGTTTAGAGAGAGGTCAACAAGGCCTATAGCGACAAGAATACCATCCCCTCTGTGGAGCATGGTGGTGGCTGATGTTTTTTTTGGGGGGGGTGAGCTCTAAAGGCACCAGTACTCTTGTGAAAACTGATGGCAAGATGAATGCAGCATGTTATCAGAAAATACTGGCAGACAATGTGCATTCTTCTGCATGAAAGCTGCGCATGGGACGCTCTTGGACTTTCCAGCACGACAATGACCCTAAGCACCAGGCCGAGTTGACCCTCCAGTGCTTACAGCAGAAAAAGGTGAAGGTTCTGCAGTGGCCATCACAGTCTCCTGACCTCAATATCATTGAGCCACTCTGGGGAGATCTCAAACGTGCAGTTCATGCAAGACGATCAAAGACTTTGCATGACCCGGAGGCATTGTGCCAAGACGAATGGGCAGCTACACCACCGGCAAGAATTCTGGGCCTCATAGACTACTATTACAAAAGACTGCACGCTGTCAATGATGCTAAAGGGGGGCAATACACAGTATGAGAAACTAAGGGGATGAAGACTTTTAAACAGGGGTCATTGTTTTATTTGTTGCCATGTTTTGTTTTATGATTGTGCAATTCTGTTATTACCTACAGTTCAATATGAATCCCATAAGAAATAAAAGAAATGTGCTTTGCCTGCTCATTCATGTTTTCTTTAAAAATGGTACATATATCACCAATTCTCCAAGGGTGTGCAAACGTTTGAGCACAACTGTATGTAAGGATGGATAGAAATTTAGACAGTATAGGTTACTTTTCAAGGCAAAACTTTTTGCATGAGGTGCACATTTATTGAGATGCTTGTGTATTCAATAAACAGTCTTAGCCTAATTATAAAACTGTATATATGGGAATAAATATTGTCTGGGTCGATCGGCTTTCATATACTGTTTGAATCTGCTTGTTCAACAGAAGCCTTTTGTCAGAGTTAATTGAAAAGCAACCTTTTACTATCTTGCATCTTAATTACCTGGCCCTTTACATGGGCCTCCGTGATGAAATCCCTCTTGTAAAACGTGAGTTATTTGCTGTCCGGGTCTCTATTAAATCTGCTTGTTAATATCGGTGAGCTTTAACAAGCAAATTGTAAGCAAATGATTCCATCTGCACCAAGCCGGCATTACAGGAGAGTGAGATGACAGCACCAGAATAAATGTGTAATGCTGGCAATTCTTTGTGTTCTGTGTATACAACTGTCTATTCTATCACGGTTACCTGTGTTATCCGCAGCACTTTCATTCGGACAATGTTTACTGGGTTAATGTTCCATAACATTTCAAGAATTCCATCATAGCAGGCTGCCCACAAATCCAGATGTAATATTTACCTCTTTATGTTTCATCATTGCCTGTTGTCCTCTACTTACAGTGTACGTCTGGGCAAAATGAAGAAAAAAAAAGCATTTATCTGTAATACATGAAAATTGTCCATGTTTTTGTGTTTTCAAAATACCGCCAGTACAGAAAAATATCTGGTGATGTGCCAGAAAGCAAGTGAGCTCCTAACTTCCTGTTTGGGCTGAAAACACAGAGCCTCTGTTGCACTGAAAACCCAACTAAACTGCAGAACAATAGAATACTTCTATTGTGCCTACAAGTTTAATACCTTTGAATAAAAGTTTTATTTTTATCACACTTTTTAATATGTTTCTTTGCGGCTTAACAAAATAGGAGTCTTTAAATGGTGCATATATTGGGGGAAATGGGTGTGGTTACGGGGGCGTGGCCACTAAAGGGTGTGGCCACTGAGGGGCGCTGTAAAGCTTTCTCGCACAGGGCGCCTAAAGGCCTAAGGCCGGCCCTGAACAATCCCCCCTCCTTATATCCATGATATGTAGAAGGTGTTCTGTAGTCCAGCAGAGGAGAACTGGACGGGGCCGACTGCACTGCTTGGAAGTTCAACAGAGGCAATGTTGTACTTTCACTGGATTTCTGGCTACAATAGGTATTTTTTGTATTTGCTGTTTTTAAAGAAAGAAAACAAATGTGCATGTATTTAAGAGGTACTGCATATGTTTTCGGGGGGAGGGGGGGTTTGCCCCCCAAAAAATGCAATTAACGTTAACCTCTGGAACAATTAAATATTGTTTAGTTTTGGCTTTTTTTAAATTATATATTATAATATTTTTTAATGATCATTTTGTATATTATTAATTTTTTTATTTTTTGTGCAGTAATCCAGTGTAAAACTTTACCTCTGTGCGGGAGCTTCCTGTAAAAAGACCGGTCACTGCTCTCTCCCTGAGCAGGGTGACTGGCCTGGTCTCCGTCCCCTACTGTAGTTTTCTGCAGGCAGTCTGTAGAGGGTGGGGCCTGTTGGGCCCCTTCCACTGCTCAGCTCTCTGCACAGGTTCTGTAAAGCACAGTAATGTCACCACTACTTTTACAATGTGATACTGTATATGGGTCTACAAAGGCATTTGGTGCACACAGAGTGGATTTATATCCTTTGTGGCTAGGGAGGAATATATTTAAATAAAAGCTTTGGTTCCCGGAGTTTAGTGTTAAAAGTTGAACTAAATGGCAAGCAGCGAATTACACAAACTGCAGAATGTGTTGACTGTAATTGACAGCTTGACTTCATCTTCTCTGTGCCATGCTAGTGACAAGATGGTGGTGCCCAATGGAGTAGTAATTGGACTCATGGGACATGGGAGGAGAGGTTTTGATTGATTTTGGGGACGTGTTTAAAAATATAATAGTTCACATTTGGCAATGAATTATGTAAACACTGGCAAAGGAAAGTGTGGCTTTAATGTTATTGTATGAACGGAGCCTGTCATCCTGTATCTCACCATCTCTGGTCTCCTCCAGGTTCTACATGGTCAGTTACTGTGAGCGCAGCCACAGAATAGCAGTAGGAGGACGTCAGGGTTCCGTGGCTTTGTATGACATACGGACTGGAAAGTGCCAGGTAAGTGGCTGAAGGACTTTTCTTCCCTTATTGAGCTCTTGTGCTGGGGGACATGTTCAAAAGAAGAAGTTCCATTTTTTATTCAGTAAACAGGAATATAGATCTTCTTTTTAATACGTTTGGGTGCTTATCCAGCACTTGCCATCTTTGTTATTGGGCACGTGAAGCCATAAGTCAGGTATGTGAACTCCTCTGAAAACTATTTGAATCCAAGCTGAGAACACTTTTTCTGGAAAAATGAATGAACAAAGTACGGTCCATGGCAGGAGTAGGCAAACTCTGGCCCTCCACCTGTGGTGCAACTACAAATCCCATTAGGCATTGCAAGACTCTTGACAGCCACAGCTATGACCCCCAGAGGCAGATGCATAATGGGATTGTAGCTGGAGGGCCGGGGTTTGCCTACCCCTGGTCTGTTGGATCACAACAAACTATTCAATAATAGTACCTGTGTTTAGTAACTCCACTTCTTTTGATACACGACACGCTTGCCCTACTGGGCTGTGTAATCTGCTATGAATTTTTAAATGCCCAGGAGGGTCTCTTAAAACGGGTCTAGTTGCCCTTTTGTTGGAAATATTACCGCACAAACATAAATAAAATTACAACATTTTATTAATGCATCTCATTAAAATCATAAACATTTAAAAGCAAATAGAACCGGAACACAGTACCCTTGTGACTGGCCCATTGGTCCCACATCAATCAGCACCTCCACAGAGGGGAAACAGACAAAGTCTAAACCCATAAAGGGCATATGTAGCCATAGGTAAGCCGAGGATCTTGCAGTGCTGAAGAATTATTTGTCTTGACGCGTTTCTCCTGTAAAGGCTTCCAAAAAACCTAACCCTCCGGTGGTCTTAGTCGAGCCCCCCTATATATGTTGGTGGGGGCTCAACTAAGACCACAGGAGGGGGTAGAGCCCCACACGATACCACCAGGGTGCTGCGCTAAAGCCAAGCTTTTAGGAGATGTTTAGCCAGCATCCGTCCCAGATGGCGAGAGCTGTGTAATCTGGTATGATTATCAGCAGGAGGTGGTCAGACAGACGCAAGATGATTCTTGGTGTCAGCCACTGAGCTGCATGTTAGGTGTCCTGCCATTGCAGAGAGTGCTTATTGCTCATATTTAGCACCTAATATCATACCCTAGTCTCCGGTTTCTTCAAAAATCTTTAAAATGTTGTACACTTAGTTTTTTTTCCTGGAAACCTTTGTACAGCTTCTGAACACTCTTAAAGTATATGTCTAGGGAAAAACATATATATTCAGTACATCTCTGCAATACATGCATGTTTTTACGAGCCCAAACCTGGGAAAATGTGCATGTATTGCAGAGATGTACTGAAATTTGTTTTTTTATTTTGCCCATGTATATAATATACTATATATACTGTAGGTACTCTGAATATCTATATATAGTATATTATATTCTAGATGCTTTGAGTCTCTTACTTATAACAATGATAAAATATCTGACTACTTTGACTTTCCTAATATGCATTTTTGTGCTGACTCATTACAGCCAATGTCAACGAAAAATTGGGTGGAAAAAATCATATGCAATACACCACTGCAATGCATACACAATTCTCCATGTGTAATCTCTTCAAGCACCCTGCAAGTACAGAACAATACCTGTTAATCTGCTAGAAGTGCACTCAATGCTAAACTACTCAACCACTCCCACTCTTAGATCTCCACAACATTAAAATAGAACTATGGGGTAAGTGTTTTTCCACATAGGTCTCTATAGGGTCACGGGAGGGCATATACTAACGTCCATCCGTGACCCAAAGCTCAGTATATAGTTTGCTATTACCCACCATATACTGACAGCGCTGCAGCCGGGACAGATGCTGACAATGTCGTTATCTACCCAGCTGCGTCACTGACAGCTGGCTCTGCCTATCTAGAGGCAGAGCCAGCTATGCCCGCCCCCTCCCCCATTTGTTCCTCCACTCAGCGCTGGAGGATCGGAGAGGGGAGGAATCCCTGCGGGGAGCGGTGACTGATAGTCACCGCTCTCTGCAGGGAGAAGATCGGGAAGTCAGCGGATCGGCTGCATGTTTCTGCTTACTTCCCGATCAATAGAGCCAACCTGTGACAGCTTCTTTGTCACAGGTCGGCTCTAACTATGAGGATGAGTGGATATCACTGACCTCATAGTCCTCCTTTAAGGCTAAGCATTCCTAAGTCCATTATAAGAAATTGGAGGGATAAATATTCCTCTTTGAGGCAAAGGACAAAGGACAGCTCTGAATTTCTGACAAGATCAACACGGTTGTTTTCCACTTATTAAATACATATAACAAAATGTTTCCAAAAGTATTTTTAACAGACCAACAGCAAGCAAATAGGAGAAGTTCATTGGTAGGGTTTACATATGCTAAAATGAGACCAGTGGGTCAGTGTAATAAGCTGACCTCATGAAATCTAGGTAAACAATGGCAGCCTCCATGTCTCTCAGTAAAGATTTCCTTTAAAGTGAACCTGGCTAGTCTGATAGGGTGGTGCTGCCACTTCAAATTGTATTAGGAAGTGCAAGTTTCTGAGCTATGATCCTCATCTTCAGCTTCACTATTTAGCAAGTCACTGACCTGGAACAAGTAGGCACACATTAAGTTGGAACCACCGTGCTTGTTTCGTGTTAGTCGATGAGATCAGATCCTCATCCCCTGAAGGAAACCAGAGGTGGCAGTACCAGTATATATGATGGGTTTGACAGAAAAGTCTTGATAATTTTGATGAGAAAACAAAGCTTTGTTGAATTCATTAAAGAGTTTTATCTAAATGCTGAAAATCTGTAATAATGAGCACATCTATCATTTGCATGTATTCATTATCAGAGGTTGCAGCTCTCATCATCTGTCCCTTGTTCCAGAGAATGCCGGGCCTGCCATCACACCCCTCTCCCACCCCCCCTCCTTACACCTTTACCACTCAGGAGTATCGAGTGCACCAACAGGAATAAGTCTTATTTCCTGAAGCAGCTTGGTGCAGAGCTGTACAACAAAGCTACACAGAAAGTGCCTACAGTACAGAAACACCTTCCAATGCTTCTGCTGGGCTTTGTCATCTGACCTAATGTCACATTACCAAAAGAAGAGGGGAAACATTTCCTGCTGGCACTTTGCTGCCTACTAGGCGGTAATGAAGGAGGCTCCAAAAAAGGGGAGCTATGTCACTCTTTACAATCCCAGGTGATGCTTGCAGCAATAGGAGAAGCTGTAGATGAGACTCGGTGATTTCTTTTCTTTTCTTTACAAAAGATAAATCCTGCTTTCAAAAGTTTGCTCAAATTGTGCTTTGTGTTGAAAAGTAAACTCTTGCAGACATAATTCCCTTTGGAAATCTCCCTCCCAGCATTTGCACCAGTTAGCATGTTGCCTTGTTAAAACATTATGCCTAATGCCGTCATGATCGATATTTTAATGAAGAAAGTAAAGAGACAGAGCTGTTCTGTTTTGCAGGATCAGGGGCCAGGTCATGTGTTGCAGGATAAGAAATTAAAATACTTAGCAAAATGTGCATTAGAGGGAAGTGTTATCAGATAATGTGCTGTGTGACTTTTCCCGCCGGATACCTTTTAATGCGATGGAATGAACAAAAGCTCTATGAAGCTCGCTGTCTCAAAAAAACACATTTGTTTTTCATCTATTGAGGGACACAAGAAGTCTTCATCTTTCATGTTATACTGCTGCCTACAGAGGGATGGGACACTGGCCGACCCCCCCCTTCCCCAAATAAAATAAACCAGCCCAGCATATTACATTACTAGTATCCTAGGAGGAAGGATGTCTTTTCTTCAGCTCTATTGTGCTAAAGACTTCCCCTATCTCTAAAGACTTAATTTGTAGGCCAGTGAAGGCAAGCACTCGGAGCTACCTTATTACCTTATTTAGGTAGGTCGCCAGGCACCATTGTTACCCATTCCCACTCGTTTTGCAATGGAAGGGGTTAACACTGCGGGGCTGAATGCAGATGGCATCTGCTGGGTGGAGTGTTACGTGCTCTGTGCTCTCATTCCCACTATACAGTGTCAAAGAAGCATCTGATACTGTACATGGTGCCCCCAGCTCACACTCTTCTAACAGTTCACAGGCTTCTTGCAGCACTCCTACTGATGATGCCAATGTCTACAGCCTGGGGTCCTGTTGCCTTCTGTTCTTTGAAATCTATCCCATCCTCAGAGTCCTCTTAAGCTCCGTCAGGAGTGGCTGGATTCATTCCCCATTTTGGGTGAGGTTTTTACTACAGTCATGCAAGACTTTGACCCAAATCACCCAGTTATATGCTGACTCTGATCGCAGATGTACAAGCACACTCGCATGCACTCCCCTGCACATTCTACAGCTGATATTCTCCCAGCCTTAACAGAGTCAAAGCCATTGGCTGCAGAGATTCTATCTGATTCTGAGTAGCTCCTGTCCTTAACTAATGAGCTTTACCCCTGAGAAGTCACCGTCTACTGCTATTACTCCCAAATTAAAGGAGACTGTTTGGTGGCTCTGATAAATTAGCAGTGTTATTCACAAAAGGGTGAAGAGTTTGGAGAAGGCCGGAGAAGTGAACAATCTAGGAGAACATACCTGACCTGGAAAGTGAGCAGAATTGGAGATTTTTTTTGCTAAATCGACAATGTTGTCCTAGATTGTTCTCTTCTCCTGCCTTCTCCAAACTCTTCACCCCTTTGTGAATAACACTGTAAGTGTGCATCACACTGAAACTAGAGCGTCAGCCCATCTAAGCAACTGTTTCCCAGATTTGCAAGGCTTGTCAGCTGGTCTTCTGTTTACATGTTTTGACCTCATCTAATACCAGCTTTGGGCATAAAGTCCTTTCTAAACTGTGAGCGGACCTCTGTTCTCTGTTGCTTTTTGGACCTTCTCGGTGCTGCTTTGTTACGAAACTAAATTATACTGTTTTTTTTTTCTAAATCCTTCTGTAGGCAGCAGTATAACCTGAAAGTTAAAGACTTCCTGTGTCCCCCAAGAAAAGTAGAGCATTTACAGAAATCCTACTTTTTTGTTTTTACCACACAATACGTTTTCTTTAATTGTTGCTCGTTAACCATGTAATTTGATTGGTTGGTGACATTTGTCATGGCATTTTGTTCTGTCCAAATCAAGTTTTTGATGGCCATTCTGCTTGTTCCAGGCACCTTGGTATAGTAGTAAGAGGAGGGGGTCATACATTTTGAAATCAAGCGATGCAATTACAGTATTCAGTTGGAGTGCCACCTCCCAGTCAAATTGAGTATATGGAAACAACCGTATACCACTATAGTAAGTACCTTAGTATCACGCAATTTTCACTCGCCAATTGCGAGGGGGCGAGTGGAAATTTTGAGCCCTGCCTTAGTAGATAGTTTACTTGGACTTATTCTGTAATAATGAAGACATCTGCAAAGTGAGAACAAGTCCAATTGAATGTGACTAACATCTACTAGCTATATGGTGTCCTGGATAAATAAGACCCTTCACATACATACTGGGAACAGTATTTCACCAGCTTTGTAAAAATAAGATATAAACACCTCTTTGTTTTATAGGAAGCTTTGAAATGCGGGAATTTATTTATAATACACCATGGATGAGAATCTAATCAAATGAGGGATTTCCTTTATCTTGGAATCCCGTTAAAAGGGAAGGGAACCTAAATATTTTAATTCTGTAAATATAGGAAATTTGACTTTGTAGTTGTCATTCGGGGGCCACATTTTATCCAACCCTCACCTCTGACAGTGGTGTAAAATAACATGTTCATTATTTTCATCACATAACCATGAAAATCTTTTAAAACCACCTTCTTGTTATATTGTGTGCTGCTCAGTGATGAGTGGAGCAGGCCGCCACTTCCTTCCAGAGCGCAAGCAGATGTTTTCTTGTTTGTGCAGACAGACTGCTGGCCTGTGAGCTATCTGTATATTACAAAGGATCCTGCAGTGGTCAGCACACTCTATACAAGTCACAAATGAAAGCTCTCGCATAAAAGACGCTTTTAGACAATCATGTGGAGACATACGGCATTCTGGAGATGCTGTTCTAATGCCACAAAAGGCTAAGTCCTGGAAAACAGCCGATATAAGCATTGTTCAACGGTGCTACAACATGCTGCAGCGTGAGGATGTCACAATGAGACCTATAGATGATTCAGAAAACACATGTCAACAAACCTCTTAAAGAAAACCCATCATATAATTAAGTTTATAGGTTTCTTCCTTCTGAAGACGCGTGTCGCCTGGATTTCTCTGGCTTCAGTATTTTGAGTCACTGAGGAGCAATCAATATCAAAAAGTCACCTCCTCTCCATGCAGCATATAGACCTTCACGGAAGTTTGGTGCTGGAAGTGACAACACGAATGGCGCCGTGTCAGATGCAGTCCATAATAGAAGTCACTGTCACACGATGATGCGTGCAAACAGTATAAGCACTTGTCGCCCTGAAGAAGGGACCCTGCGTGGCCCCCGAAACATTGGCTTTATGACGCTTGTGACAATTCCATAAAAGTGCTTATACTTCTTGCATGTATCATCGAGTGCTGGTGACTTCTATTACTGACCCGGAGCAAGCATGCCCATCAGAAGTTCTCAATTTTACTTACGACATGCTTGGGTAAGTGACTAAAACCAGAAGGTTGAAGTACATGTAAAATCTCATATGGCAATTTAAACAGTCCTAAATCTAGTTACTCATAAAGTAACCAAAGAACTTTCTTTACCCACTCTAAATGAGCCAAATCCTTTTGAATTTGTGCTTCACTTGCTCCCCCACCCAGACACTGCAGCTCACAGTGGGAGGGTTTCAGCACCAGAGGCATCCCCAGCTCTGGGTGTCACCTGCTCGGATGGCATCACTCACATGGATAATGACGTCACTTAACTGCCGGCGGCCATCTTGGTGATGGACACGGGCAGAGAAAGAAGGGGACCATGACAGAGTGCCGGACTTTTCAGAGGGGGTGACACCAAATGTCAGCCATTTTGTTCTCACCCCTCTGATGGCGTCACCCGGTGCGGGCCGCATACCCCTTGTGGCGACTCGGTAGTATGCTAAAAGCAGTGGGCAGTGCTAGCTGTGGCCAGATGCTGTTGGACAAGCAACAAATTGGGAATCAGCAGTGACAATGTTGATGGCCACGCTTCCTGCTGTATCAGCAGGCACAGCTTACATAAGAGTGACAACTCTGCTCTGAGTTCAGAAGCACTGCAGCATTGTTTCCACTCTACTACTAGAATCTGCATTAGGTGCATTAAGAGAAAACTGTAAGTGTAGATGTACTTATAATTAAATGCTGCAACACTTATTTATTGTAATGGGAGGCCATAGTTCTACTTTAATGTGACGGGTAGACAGTTAGAAACTTGCCCAGTGCGTTGCAGCCCATATATTTTGAATTAGTTGCCAACACATTACACCAGATGCGTGTCATTGTTTTCAATGCTTCACTAAACACAGATGGTTTATATCTGTGCATTGTGATTCACTGAAAGAAATGATAGAATCCCGGGCACTCCTTTCAGTGTAGCTGGGTGCTGAGGTGAACTGATACATGGTGCTGCCAGAAACATAGTGCAAAACTATGCATAGCAGTAAGTTAAACATTTATTCACCACCATATAATGTGCACAATATTTGGGGATGAATAAATGGTTAACCTTCTGCTACACCACCTGGTGTGCTGACAATTTTTTTAAACTTTTGTACTACGGTTTATTGTACATTGTGGTGCCATTCAAAATAGCTGATGGGTTGCGGAGATAGACCTTTTACCACATGTTACCTTATACATGTGAAGCCAATAAGTATATATTAATGAATGCAGAGCTACAAAAATGTTTGTCTTTTATAGTATATCTGTCTAGAGTTCAGTTAAAACTCATGCATTAATCTGTATTGCCATGCCATTTAATAAACATTCAAGTGTATAACTACTCATCCACTCCCTTGTTATCTCTCGTCTTGACTATTGCAACTCCCTCCTCGTTGGCCTTCCACTACACAGATTATCCCCCTTTAGTCTTATCATGAATGCAGCTGCTAAACTCATCCACCTAACCAACCGCTCAGTGTCTGCAACCCCCCTCTGCCGATCCCTACACTGGCTTCCATCCCCCACCGCCCTCTGCCAATCCCTTCACTGGCTTCCAATAGGATAAAATATTAACAATGACTTACAAAGCCATCCACAACTCTGCCCCCAGCTATATCTCAAACCTTGTCTCAAATTATCAACCTAACCGTCCCCTCCGCTCTTCAAAAACCTTCTGCTTTCCAGCTCCCTCGTCAACTGCTCCCATGCTCGCCTCCAGGACTTCACTAGAGTCTCTCCCATCCTCTGGAACTCTTTACCCCAACCTGTCCGACTATCTCCCGCTCCCGACTAGTTTTTTTTTTTTGTTTTTTTTTTGTTTTTGCATATATCTACAGCTTGCTAGCACTAGTTAGATGCAAAAACTATGGCCTTGTTTTCTTTTCCTTTCCTTGTTTCCTTTTTAAAATTGGTCTACTATTTACATGACTATCTCTGTAGGTTGGACTTGTATCTTTTTTCCAGCTGACTAACTATGATTGCCACACTTTATTTTTGTACTCTTCAGAAAATGTCTGTATTTTGTTAACCTACGAAACATTTTCCAAATTTGTAATAAAATATGTTTAACCACTTCAGGACTCTCGTACATACAGTACGTACAGTATATAAATAGTACTGTGAACTGGTTACGCCAAGATCACGACTGCTGCAGTAAGGTTTATAGCTGGCGATGGTTGTCACATAAAAACAAAATTAAATTAAACTGCAGGGCAACACTGAAATTGCAGCTAGCAGGATATTTATGTTCTACACACCTTTATGCAAAATGTTGCTATTAATATAATATAATTGTTTTTATATAGGAGCTTACAGTCTAAGGTCCCCATCTCATGTGCATTTATACACGCACAGACATACTAGGTCCAATTTGACCTCTTGCCGTCCGCCCGTAGTAGAAAAACGGACGGACGGACCTGCTGCATTGGCGGGTTGCCGTCGCCAGACGGCATTTTTTTTCTGCTCGCGCGCGCGCCCCCCTAGCGGGCACGCACGGGCAGAAAAGACCCGTCCAATGCGAACACCCGGTACCGGGTGTTTCACATATAGGCGATCAGCGGGTCCATAGCCCGCCGATCGCCTATATGTGCTCGTTTTTTGTCCCCCCCGACCCCTCACCTTGAATCCCGGGATCCGCTGCCCCATCTGCGGCCCGGGATCGGCTCGGAGGGCGTCAGGAGGAGGAGGACGGGAGATCAGCTCCTTGCTGATCTCCGTCCGGGCTGTGAATGCAGAAGTGATGTGTATTACATCACTTCCGCATTCACCTGTCAGTCATCTGGCTGCTATAGCCAGAGAGAAGAAGCTGATAAAGCAGATCTCTGCTTCATCAGCTTCTTTTGGGGTCCACATGTGACTTTAGGGGTCCTAGAGACCCCTAATGTCTCCATAAAGAGGACCTGTCAGTGTGCCTTTGCTATTATATAGGGGGATTGTTATCCCCCTATATAATAGCAATAACAATAAGTGCAAAAAAATTAATATAAATAAAAAAAAATAAAAGTAACATATAAAAAAGTAAAATAAAATAAAAGTCACATATAAAAAAAGGGGAAAAAACCCCCCCAAAATGTTTAACTCCCCCACCCCCACGTTTACGCGCCTATAAACGTAAATACGCGTCCGGTGCCCCAGCGCGCAAAAATTACAATTGCGCTACACATGTTACATATCGCCGCGAACGTCGCAGTGAGAGCAATCATTTTAGGGCCATCAATCACTGATAACACTAAACTGATGAGCGGTAACAGCTTTTAAAGCGTCGCCTATGGCCAATTTTGGGTATTATAGTTTTTTGAGGTTTTGCGCGCGCCCGCGATTTTAAGGCATGACATGTTTGGTGTCTTTTTACCCGACGTGACCCCGTCTTTTATATTTTACCAAAAAATTGGGTAATAATAAATGTTTTATCATTTAATATAGGGGAAACTGTTTTTTTTTTTTTTTTTTTTCGGTGATTTTTCCTTAATATAGTAAAAAAATAAAAACCCCAGTGGTGAATAAATACCACCAAAAGAAAGCTCTATCTGTCCCCAAAAAAGGGTATACAATTCATTTCAGTACAGCGCTGCATGACGGAATAAATGTCAGTTAAAGTACCGCAGCGCTGAATACTGAAAAATGGCCTGGATGGGAAGGTGGTTTAACACCGCGGATGTCAACTGGTTAAACAGGAGCTGGTTATCCCCTACCATGTCTTTGTAGTGTGGGAGGAAACCTGAGTAACCAGAGGAAAACCACAAAGCGCAGGAACAACATGCAAACTCCATGCAGATGGTGTCCTGACCATCTGAGTGAGTCCTTCTAAATACATTGACTTTCTCAGACAAATGTATTTTTCCAGCTCTGAAAAATACATGACAATAAATTTGGTGTAAGCCAACCCTAAATCTAGTTCGTTATACTGTATTTGGGCCATGGTGCTTTGTTACTGGCAACAGTTCTCATCTGGGGGAAATAAAAGTCAGAACTATACATGGCTGAAAAAACCCCCCAAAACAACTTGGAGCGTATCTACAAACTCTGTGTTATCCATGCACAGAGCATTTCTAATAGGATAGGCATGAGATTAGATAGAGCACTTCACGCTCTCTGCCGCGGCAAGGGCAAATGAAGCCAGAGGGAAGATTTCCATTGCAGATTCATTGGCGGATATGTGTGGCAGTCAGCACTTAACTAGGCTTTTTATCAACACCTTTGACCTCCACTAACCACTTCATAAAACTGCCTGTAAATATGGGGCAAGCTTTGCCGATATGGAGATGCACGACGTGGAAAACATCTATTGATCCAGAGGTTCGGAATACGTTTTTTGTTGTTTTTTTCACTCGGAGTCTGTAAAGCAGAATGCAGAAATGCGGGTCCTTATAAATAGTTAAGTACATGCAGACCTCCATGTGGAATCCGCTTTGATCACCTTTATATAGGCGCCGTGCGTGCATGTTCGCTGTACATTTTTGTTCCATGGTCTACTTGTTATATGGGTTCCTGACACCTGATCAAGCTGTGTTTGTTAATGGCGATTGATTGCATTTTATGTGCGGCATGTAATAGAACATTTTTTATTACATTTAAATAATTTATTGCATTAAGGGGATCTAGTAAATGCTTACAGATATTAGCTGATCAATTTTTATATTTTTTTAGTGCTAGTCAAAGAGCAACCCTATCACATAAAAATCAGCAGTAAAGGAACCAGTAGGACTTGCAGCTGTGTGAATAGGTGAAAGTCTACTCTGCTTACCTTTTGTCTTGAGCTCTGTGCCAGGATTTATTGATTTTGTGGATGGAACAGGCTTTTCACAGTGCTTCTTTCGTGTGACTGCAGCTTCTTGTTTCCTGTGTAAGCATATTCCCATCCTTTACAACAAGGCTGTAGAGGTGACAGATCAGCATGAGCCAACCCGATAGCACCCGTGCAGACAATAATGTGGGCCCTTTGCCTTAAAGTAGAACTATGAGGTGATTTTCACTCAACCTCATAGTTCGAGCCGACGTGTGACACTAAAACTGTCACATGTCAGCTCAATAGATCGGGAAGTGAGCGAGGACATATCGTCGCTCGCTCACTTCTCGATCATGTCCCTGCAGAGAGCAGTGACTGTCACTCACGGCTCCCTGCAGGGATTTCCCCCCCCCCTCCGATCCTCCAGCGCCAACTGGCGGAACGGACGGAGGAGGGGGCGGGTACAGCTGGCTCTGCCTCCACATAGGCAGAGCCAGCTGTCAATAAAGCAGCTGGGTGGATCGCGACAGTAATGTCGAGATCCGTCCGGCTGCGGCAGTCTCAGTATACCGCAAGCTACAGCTTTGGGTCATGGGAGGACGCTAGTTTGTGTCCTCCCGTGACCCTTAGGAGAACTATGGGGAAAACAATTACCTCATAGTTCTCCTTTAAAGTGGACCTTTACACTCAAAAATCTAATTCTATCAATGCATCCCTCTATGTATGATGATTAATAATAATAATATAGACATGTCAGGTGTAAAATGCTGTGATTGTGAAATACTTACACTTGCGGAGCATTCACTTCCTGCTTTGAAAGGGCAAAATTACTTCAGTTTGCCAAAGCAATGCACGCTGGGATTGCCTTGTCATCAGCAGAGCCTTGTTGGGAAATCTCGTCTGGAAAGGCATTTTCCTCCCCTGAGATGGTCACATGTCCTAGTCACATGTCTGATTTTCATGAAGTAAAAGGATATCTAGTAATCTGCCCTTAGTAAACATGGCCACTGTCAGAAGACTGGGGAAGAAAAGAGAAACAAGGTATGCAAAGAATACAAAGCCGGCAATTATCTAGAAGTATGTGTTTGTAGATTGTCATTACTAAACATTTCTAAAGGTGTGTTTGTTGTTATTTTAAAGATATGGGTAAAGGTCCGCTTTTAGTGTATTTCCACGTTTGCAGTCAAATTTGAGAATGCCCTTCTACATATTTATGTGATCCTATGCACACAGCATAATTTTACAAAAATATTTCATACCTTGTTAAGATGTTTTGTTGCAGCAGGCACGATGGTCGATTCCAGTTTTTTTTCAGCTCCTTCATGGAGATCTGTCCTAATGGTAAGACTTAGGACTGAAATTTGAGGATTGTGTTTCTCTCATTCACTTAACATACAATGGACAAACCACCTCAGACACCTTCCCTAACATTGCAAAGAAATATAAACATGTAGAAATATTAACCCTTAAAGCCCTAACCCAAGTAAAAGCAGTTTAAATTTTTTATAGGGATGCACCGATACCAAGTACCGTACTCAGTACAAGTACAGATACTTTTCGAGCTCCAAGCCTAGAAAAATTCTAAAGTTAGGAGGCAGCTGTCACGGGGCTCCAGGGATTTGTACATCTCTGTTTTAATGTGTGTTTGTTGTTTTCATAAATATAAATAAAGTAATGCACCGATACCAGTTTTGCAAGTACAAGTACTAATACTTATCAAAGTACTCACAGATACAAGTACTGAGACATTTTTGGTTATTGTCATGTGACAGTATTTCTAAAACAATACATACTAATGATTTCAGGACAGTGGTGGAGAGCCAGAGCCCTGTCCCAGCTGCAACCCTTGCCACCCTGGTAGTTCTCATGAAAATGCCAAGTATAAGCACTGGTATCGGTGCATCCCTAATTTTTTACATTTTAATTTTTTTTAGCATATGCTAAATGAATGAGAACATGTAACAAATATAAAATAGGTGTTTTCAATATCAATTCGGCTGCCAAAGTGGAAATACACTTTAAGGCTGCACGTTTTGTTTGAATGGTTCTTCATTGCACCTCAACACATAAAAAAGCCCCTATTTTTGACAAAGCACAGAGCTCTTCTATAACATATAGAAAACCAGAGCCTGACTCAGCCCACCATGCACCATCTATAACTAAACTAACACTTTTCAGCGGCCTGAGCCTTAAATCTCACACTATTAGAAAGAAGTAGCCACATTCGGCCTAATGACGGAATCTAGAAATAGCCACATTCAGGCTAATGAAGAAATCTAGAAATAGCCACATTCAGGGTAATAAAGGAATCTGGAAATAGCCACATTCAGGCTTTTGCCTACAAACGTCAGGTGGTCATAATAATCTGGCCACTCAGTGTGTGTGTATGTGTATATATATATAATGTGTGTTCATATCTATATATTTATGCAGTATATACTTTACGTAGCAGCTGAAGAAAGCTGTTTGAATTCCGGCATTTTGGAAGGGCGCAGCCTTAATCAAAGCATGGTTGCAAAATGCAAAAAGGTTGAAACTTATCAAAACAGCTTCTTTCACCAAGTTCTGCTAAATTAAATTCTGTAGGTGGTCTTGGAGGTGTAACATTGAGCACACCCAAGTCTGTTGCATTTGCATGTGTTTATTTTTGCTTTAATCGTTTTGGAGCCAGCAAGCTATCTAGCCAGGTGGGTCACACTGTTTTAATAGGCAATATTAAGATGGTTTCACTATAGCTGATGATGGTTTCATCTGCATCTCACGCTCCAACAAAATGATGACAGAGGCATGTTCTATTTTAGAGATTTTCAGTATTCATCCGTAGACAGAGACCCCCCTCTCCAGCATCATGAGGCCAGTGTGGGCAGCCATAGCTTTAAAACAAACACCAATACAGCTCAAAAACTGCCTTTAACTGCAAAAAAACATGTATTCTGTATAGAAGCATCGCTATTTCCGTCCCAGGAGCCCAAAGAAAAGTGAACCTGTCTCTTAATGCTATTATTAGAGAATCATCTAAAGCAGTACCCGGCAGCCATGTTGCTAGATGACATAACCCATGGATTGTAGGAAGGTTACGTTCGGTGATTATGTGCTCTCCTGGCTGAGCTTTCATGGAAGCTTTAACATTTCTTTCTATTCTGAATGTTTTCCTCCAGTCATAACAGTATATTGTGGGAAGTGTAACATGGCGGTGTCCTTCCCATGGCTGTATTGATTTGCCCTTCAGCTGTTTGCAGTGCATGGAGAACCCAGGGCCTTGTTGTTGATTATCTCTACACAATGTCTCTGTGAGCTTTATTGACCCATTGCAGCTTACTGCCTGTGGCTCTTGATTTTTCACACCGTCTCCATGACACTCATAATAAAACATACTATGTTATTGCTACTGCGTTCTGGAAGTCAACTTGTGCTGCCTGACAGCGAATGAACCTCTTTCTGGAGAACATTTATTGTCTAGCGTTCGAGAGCTGAAGAAATTTTAGCCTTGATTTAGGCTGAATGCTGCCGTTCCTGCTAAATGAGCACAGCAGTCCCCTTTGTTTGGATTCCTTTGTTTTCCCATTGATAATAGTGTGGTCTGTGCCTTAAATCATCCTTATGCTTCTGAAGCACATTTAGAATTCTTATAACAGCTATGCGAGCTTATTTAAAGGGTCCGTCCTCCAAAAAGTGATATTTCACCATTTGGTTGACATTGGAGAGTTAAACCACCTGGTGTCAATCATGATGGTGCGATATCCATGTGTAGATTCCCAGGTTTGCATAGATGGAGTAGCAGTTAAGGCCCCGTTCACATCAGGGCAGTTCGGCTGACATGAACGATCCCATATATTGCTATGGGGACCGTTCATGCGTCCGCACGGCTCCGTTCAATCCGAACCGCCTCCCGCCCGAATTGTTCCTTGACCTTTTTTGCCACAATGATCAGGGCAGTTTTTAATTGCATTTCAGCGCTGAAACACAAAAACACCCAAAACTGCCCTTTTAAAATCCGCCGCAATCGCCCTGGTGTGAACGGGGCCGAAGAGTAGGTTCCCCTCTGCCTGTTGAATCTATCAGGTATGTAATATGTTGAGTGCAGCAGATGAAGTGAGAACACACCTGAGTATTGAGCCCCGTAGATAAGCGGAGCTAGAGATGAGACCTGTGGGGGAGAAGATCTCACCCCAGGTGTCCCCTAGATTTAGAAGAAACCAAGAAGAAGTGCCTGTGCCACTGCACCATGATTGTAGATCATCACACAGCAAAGGGTCCTGTATGTGCTCAACTCCTCTTGTAAGCTGCCTAAATGCCCCCATTCAGCTCCCAGTGCCTGAAAACATGTCAGACTGATGACACTCTGTACTTTAGCAATAATTGCTTGGTTCCTAGTCCGCATCCCCCTCTGATTTCTGTGCACAGGGAGTTCTGGGTGGATAACATGATTAAACCAACGATACTATCTACATTCAGTTCTTTAATGGGTGTTAACCTGAGCTGAAGAGTTGTTTTTATATTTATCTGACGCTCTGCTTTAACTGACCCTCAAAGCCTCTGGTTTGTATATCCATGTTTCCCTTACAGTAGATGTAACCCTCCCTGCACTGAACATTTGCCTTTTTTAATATGGAATACTTCTGTTTTAAAAAAAATCTTTGTTGCATCCCATCACTGCTCATCTCCCACAGCGTCTTTCAGTCACTCAGGTCTACATGCACTCCACTCTAAATGCTGCATGGTTATTTCTCAGGGTGGGTTTCCTGTTGGTGACAACATTGGACCATGCCTTCAGATTGTGTTTTGAAATGGGCATTTGCAGTCTTTATTGGAAACCTGTGTAAAAGGGTGACAACACAGGAATGTAAGTGGGAGACAGGGGCGGATTGTCTTCACCCTATAACTTGAACAAGGATCATCATGGCTGGGCTGTTGGGTACCCAGAAGCAGCTGCTGAGTATACAATTACAATTCCAGCCCTAAAGGAGAGTTTACACCAAATCATCCACATGATCATCCAGGAGAGTTTACACCACATGATCCATTTGGTTATAGTAGCTTCTGAGTCCATTCAAGTCCTTATCCCATTCTAGGACCTGATGAAGGGGGGAGTGTTGTTGCCCCTGAGATGCATTGGATCTTTGTGTTTGATCGAATTATGGATTTCTAAAGGCGCTATTGGACTCTTTCACCATTTGGTTTGGTGCCCATTATTGTGAAGCAAATAACATGCTGCCAGGATGCCATTCCACCATGAAGACAAGCTACAGCCAGCAAGGTAGAAGGACATGGAGGACAGTGCTAGAGCATGGAAAGAGTGATACTTGGACATTAGAAAAAAAATAAAGTAGAAATCTGCTTTAATTTGATAGCAGAATGACCTCCTGAACATATCCGAAGTACCTCTACGGTTACATACTGTATATTACATGTTTTATAAGAGGCAACTTTTTTTTTCCCTGAAAGGAAGATGTAAAAGGTTCCAGATCAAAGCTGCTTCTCAGCATGCGATTCAATGGATCAAGGACTCTTCTCGTCTCTGAAATGTACTCCCATGGCTGGGTACAGCCCACTTCCCATAAACAAATGGTACATTTCTCTTAAAGACTGTTTAAAGATATACAATGTCCAAACATTATTGAACACATCACATTACATCGTCATCATAGTATTACCGGCCTCTCGGAGGCTGTCAGAGATGTAATACACAATCAATAACTCAATAACTTGTTAACTCAAGTCCCAGAGAAGGCCGTGATATAGAACTTCTAAGACCCATGTGCTTCCTTGTGAATTTCCTGCTTTTCAGCATCTCACAAATTTCCAAGTCATTACCTCGATTATCAATCTCTTCTTTCTGTGCGTGGAGTGGGATGTTCAAAGTCAACAGCAGCTACCTCACAGGAACCACAAATAAGCGCACGCTCTGATAGCTTTCGACGAACCTGGCCTCAATGCAACGCATATGTAGACTCTAGGAGCTGCTCAGAAGCCACTGGAAATGTTAAAACTTCTGCAGTTCTAAAACCTTCATCTTGAAGCTGCTAAATGTCTAGTGTCATGTGATTTGTAATATTTTAACTCTTGCATGACCGAGGAGACTTTTTGGTGTCTTAGTAATGTCCTTCATTTAGGATGATTGGTGTAAATCCAGTTCATAACACTGTGTGTCTGTCAGCTAATCAATCGGCTGATCGTTCAATCAATGTGATCAATCAGCTTTAAGCTAAACTCCAAGCAGATGTAAAAGACACACTTTAAATATGCATTCAGGTATCTTACTTTACTGCAGCAGAGAAAAATCAGGTCCCCTGCCCTTCTAGTTACGTTTACAGGGTCAGGGGACTCTGCTTACAGGGGTGGTGGATTCTGGGAAGATGTGCTTACAGGGGTTGTGGATTCTGGGGGAATAATTGTTTAGAGGCAAGGGATTCTAGGAAGTTGTATTTACAAGGTCAGGGGACTCTGTGAAGTTTCTGGGAAATTTGTCTTTACAGGGCAGGGGATTCTCTGAACGTGTGTACAAGGGGAGGAGATTTAGGGAATATTAATTTACAGGTGCACGGCATTCTAGGAAATTGTGTTTATAGTGTCAGGGGACTATGGGAAGTTTCTCGTTAAATTAGTTTGTTGGGGATTCTGGAAAGATGTGTTTACAGGGACAGTGGACTCTGGAAAAAATAGTTTACAGAAGCAGGGGACACTGGGAAGATTTATTTACAGGGCAGAGGTCTTTGGGAGGATTTGTTTACAGGAGTAAGGGATTGTGGGGAAATGTGATTACAGGGCAAGATGATTCTGATATTATGTGCTAACAGGGGCAGGCGACTCTGGGAAGAATTGTTTACTGGGGACTCTGAGAAGAATTGTGTACAAGGGTAGGCGACTCTGGAGAAATGTATTTTTATTTTATTTATGTAGATTTATTTGAAGGGAACTCTGGGAAATCCATAAGTGGTTTGAATGTGTGAATCAGGGGACATTTATACAACCTTCCAAGATCAGTTTTTGTTGCACTGTGTAGAAATGAGTTCCATTCACACAGTTTATAACACAGTTGTGTGATTCTGTAAGTAAACAGCAAAACTTTTTTTTTTTCTCAGTGAAGCGCAGAAATCCCGATACATTGCCTGAACAAGTTTTATTTACCGCCCTAGTGTTCCAGCCTTTTATGAACTTTGTTCCTGGCATAAAACCGCTTGTTTACTTGCTTAGTTTATTTTTGTTTGTCTGTATTCTTTTCCAGAGCCTGGCAGGGGCTTGTAAGGTTTGAAAAGTTTGGTTTTCATAAAAAAAAAATATAAAATAAAAACTTCCGCCTCTGCAACTTGTTGGACATAACGTGATGAATATTATTGATTATTTCACAGGCTTTCACTCACTCTCAGTCAGCGCGCTGAGGCTTGATATACAGATAGGGCTGCCTTCCAGCAAAACTAAGACTCCATCTTGATAATGGACTGCGATGAGAGACTGCTATTTGATAGAGAATTGATGTTTCCCTGTGACCTGAAAAGCTTATAGCTAGTCTACTGGATATTGAATCGGTTCCTGTCAAAAGAGATGCCACTTGCTCATGAACTTTGAAGGAAAGAAAATTAGATGTTAGGGCATGTTGGCTTTATCGCCAAGTGTAGCTCTTGTCCGCTGACATTTTGTTGGCTACACCTGTATTTTATTTGATCCATTTGCTCTGAAGACCGTGTTGTCCTACCTCCTAGGTTTTTATAGGAAAGCTTGTCATCTGTGACATCAGAGGGTTGGTTGGCTTCGTGGCTGGTGTTTTGCATGTGCAGTAAACTCCCTATCGTCCTGTATTCAAGCAACTGGCACTCTCAAGCCACCGGCAAAAAAAATAAAAATAAATTGAGGACATACTGTATATTATTGTATATTGTACTTATTATTGTTTTTTTTTTGTTTTGTTTTTTTTGCAGGGGGCTTTCTGCATAGTAAAAGAAAATGTTGGTAACCTGGTGCACAGTACACTAAAATGTTTTATTAGAAACTAAATGTATTTCTTTGCTAACAAAATTGTTTCCATCTTGCTGCCGGCCGGCGGCTAGATTCTGCGGTCAGCAGCAGAATTTAAACAATGGGGAAAAATAGCCAGCTATTGGCTATTTCAAATTGCAATTGCCAACAGCAGGCTGGCTTTTGTGCCCACCCACTGAGCAGAGGAGCGGACCTGAGAGGAAACTTTCTCTCTCAGGTCCTCTCCTTCTCTTAGTAAGCAGGGGTTTCTATAGCCAGCCTGCTATTGCAATTTGAAATATCCAAAAGCAGTCTGGCTATTGCCCCCATTGTGTACTTTCTGCTGCCGACCGCAGCAGTACAGTTAACTCCTCTGTTTATGATACAATCGCTTGGGTTTATCAGAACGTAACCCCATCGTAAGCAATTTGAAATAGCCAATAGCAGTCTGGCTATTGAAACCTTGCCCACCAAGCAGAGGAGCAGTCCTGAGAGAGAACTTTCTCTCTCAGGGCCACTCCTCTGCTCAGTGGGTGGGGCTTCAATAGCCAGCCTGCTATTGAAATTTGAAATAGCCAGTAGCAGTCTGGCTATTGCTCCAGGCTGCTTACATTCACCTGTTGGCTGCGGAAGCTAGCTGGCAGGTGAATGGTGCCGCGGAGGGGTGGTTGCTTGGGCGTTACTATTAACACTCAAGCAACCAGAAACTACAGTCATCCGACACCTACTGATCCCCCTGGGTGTCAGATAACTGGGAGTTTACTGTATTTCTGTCTTGTGACAGGTATTTGTCAGCAGTAGGTTTTAGAGTCTTTTAGTTAACTTTTCATAGTTACATAGTTGTTAAGGTTGAATAAAGACCCAGGTCCATCCAGTTCAACCTATGTGTGTGCAAACGTTTCTTGATTGTGTCTATACTGTCAGCTGATACCGCTGCTTGTGGAAAGGACTTCCACAATTTTACCTCTTTACCCCTTTTCATTTTCAGGTTGTGGCCTCTTGTCTCTGTAAGTGAACGTAGAATAAACAGTTTATTACTGATTCTACCATCACTGATTTGTATATTGCAGTGATGTCCCCTCTTAATCGCACTCATTTCCAGAGTGAACAGATGTCATTTTTTTCATCTTTCCTCATAGCTTAGGTCCTCCAGCCCCTTTATTAGTTTTGTTGCCATTCTCTGGACTCTCTGCAGCCCAATGAAAAAAAGATTGAGTCCTCAATCTCTTTTTCTGCAGCCCCTGTTATCAATGAACAGATTGTAAACATGGCTATACCCAAAGCAGATTTTATATTACACTACAGCACTTTAGACCAGCATTTCTCAACCTTTTTTCTGTCATGGCACCCTTTAAGAGTATGCAAAATCTCAAGGCACCTCAGTCTAAAATGTCATAGATTTTAAGGGGGATCCCATGCACAAACACTCCAAAAAACCACATCAATGTACCCCCTTTAAATCAATATTCTCCTGCTTTACATCAGGACCCCCCTTCACCTCAGTCTTCATTCCCCTCCACATACAGCAAGTTTTGTATCTGCTGGCAATTAGGGATGCACCGATTTATCGGCCGCCGAAACATATCGGCCGAAAATGGCACTTTTGGCTAAATGCCGAAATTGCCATTTTCTTGCGAATACATCGGCGCATTCGTGATGTCTCTCCTCCCACACCGCTCGGCCGCCTATCACAGTGCGGCGGGGCGGAGACGGCGCTCACTCAGCCTCCTGTGACAGCGTTTCAGAGAAGAGAGCAGGCTACAAACACTCAGCGATCGGTGATTTGTGTGTTTGTGTTTGTATATAATTGAGGACAGAGTATGATTACTATATCCTCAATTATGAATGAATGGGAAGGGAGCTGCATCACCTCCTTTTTCATTCATGATTGTGGTTATAGTAAACTTACTCTGTCCTCATGTTATGAATGAACAGGAACGCTCATAGAGGATTGCTGTTCATTGATAACATGGGGTACAGAAAAAGAGATTAAGGACTCTGTGTTCTCAATCTCTTTTTCTATTTTAAAAGGGAAATATCAGGGGTTTGTTTAGACCCCTAATATTTCCCCGAAGCCCCTAAAAGTAAAGTAAAAAATATTTAATAAAAAAGGAATAAATAAATATAAAAAAGTTAAGTTTATAAAAAAATTAATAAAAATGAAATTAAAATAAAAAAAATTTGGTTTTGGCCTGACAATTTTTTCTATTTCGGTTTTGTTTCGGTTTTTAAATTTCTATTTCGGTGCACCTCTACTGGTAATGTGTAGTGCATGTCAAGCATCACAAGGTAAATGAACTGAACTGGACCTCCTGGGTGGGTTGTGGCCGAGGACAGGTAAGAGTTTTCCCATATGTCCCTGTCCTGTCGATAGGGGCTAAATTAAAAATCAATATTAAATATCAGTTAAGTGCTCCACTCCACATCATTTGAGGGGTAAATCTCAGTGACAAAGGACCATCAGATCAATTTAGATCACACATGTATTTATTGTTCATGGAGGTGCATCACCAACACGTCTCAGGGCATTAACATTCTCCTCTTCATCAGGGTTTCAGAGGAATTATAGAATTATTCAAAAGCTCATGTATTTGAAAAAAAAATTTGTTTCAGTAGATAATAGTTTTGCACAATGTATGTAGACCATACAGCACATCTATGTTTTGGGGGGGGGGAGGTGGGGGCATTTGGCCCATTGCTGCATTTAACAGATCAATGTTCTCTGGTCCAAATACTTTGTAGGTCAGTCTACACACACATATATAGAGGCTGAATATTTAGATTCTTGAGCAGTTCTGTTTATGTCTACTTTTTTTAAAGATATTGTGAGTCCCATCGCACTCCTGACCGTAAATATCCCAAAGTGGTGGCTGCAGCTGGGACAAGTGGTTGGCGCCGCGTTTACAGACAATGAAGATCAGAAAGAGTCACTGTCACTGCAATAGTGATGCAAGCACTACTATTATTGACATGATTGCATCACATTGTTTGCCTGATGAAGGGACCCTATGTGGCCCCGAAAAGTTGTTTGCTTTGTGAACATGCATCAATAAAGATGTGCTTGAATCACCATTGGAGTGCCGGTGACTTTTCCTGATCTTCATGTGTTTTTTTTTTAAAAAGTAGACAATTTATAAAAAGAAAACTGGGCTACGTTATATCACATTGTGACTTTTTTTTTGAGAAGGAAAACTAAACCCAGGAGCACAAAGCTTCCCATTTATTTGCATGACAAATGCCTTTGTGTAAGTCAATGTTATATCAGTGATTTTGGAAGGTCTCAGTCTATGCACTTAACTGCGGTTGTTAGGAAAATAGCCATCCAGGATACCAGTGGGATTTCACAATGTTATTATGCAATGATATGAATAGGATCGGACACAGGAACTCTGGATAAGATGGGGCTACAGCACAGAATGTTCCAGTGAGGTCAGAGGGGGAGATGGGAATTTGCATTAGAAGAATGGAAGAATGTGGTTAGCTGTGCAGTGTATTCCAGGACGAGCACGTGTCTCCTCTGCTCTATAGAGTCTTGGGCCTTGATGCATGTTTATGCTTTTGTCAGGCCTGTCAATTGTCATGCTCCAATATCTGCCCCTTCGCATGCACTGGGGGAGGGGAGGTTCCTCTTATTCTTGTCTGACTGGCATTTAAGAGAACTGATTCCCAGAAGCCACATTTCCCTCATTCTGGAACTACGTCAGCCTGGAGATCAGCTTTAGAGTAGACTAGTTGATGAGCGTAACATCCAGGTATCTAGCAAGGAAATCAGCAATTGAATATCTTATGTTTCTCTCTTGATATGTTTACTTTGTACCCACTTTTACTTAAAACTGCATGCATCTCCATCTTATCGACTTCTAAAAACTGCAGATCAGTGCACCCAACTTGCTGTGTTTAGAACCTTTCCTGAACTCATCACCATATAACGCATTAGTGAAAACCAGTCATACCAAAAGCAACGTTGTCTCATGTCCATTAATTTTGCCTGTACTGAAAGATACTTATATCAAGTGATTTTGGCTGTGCAGCTACAGTTGATAGGAATAGGATGTCTGTCTGGGAAGGAACAATTCTTTTTAGAAAATGGGAAATATTTTTTGAGGTAAAAGAAAAATATTTTCATAGAAAAAAACATTTCTACAAAAAGAAAAAAAATGTTGGGAAAGAAAAATAATAGTTTGCACTTAAATGGCAATTTGGTCCAAAATTATTATTAACATTACATTTTGCTTTGTAAGAGTTTGACTCCTTTTTCTGGGATTTTAGAAATCTGCCATATCTTTTGAGACTTTATATATACAGAATTTTTTTTAAACTTTTTTTTTAAATTCTCCAAGAAGAAATGCGCTTTCATTTAGTTGCATTTCATATCATATATGTAAACTCTAACTAGATGACATCATGGCCCTATTTAATAGGCAGTTTTATGGGCTTCCTGCAATTACTTTGCTACTTAAAAACAAAAAAATGCCATCACATCTATATAGAGCCTTCCAAAGAATGGAGGAGGCAATACCAGTCACATGACCTGTCAAGTGACCAGCCTCTCCTCCAGTCTTGGCACTCCCTCTGTAGTGTTGCACAGAGAGAACAACAAGGACACTGCAGGATGTACACCATGGCCTACATTTTATGAATGGCATGTAAAATGTGAGGGCTGTGTGGAGTAATGCTGTGGTGGTATCCACTCTCTGCTTTAAAAATGCCTCTGAGATGGCTTAGCTTCCTGATGTTGTCAATGGCAGAGCATGTTGGCACAATCGGTGTGTATAAATTCTTTATTATCTTCTGGGCTTAAAACTCTATTTTGCTCTCTCAACTATATTCTGATTAGTCATTTAGACAGAAAAATGAAAACTGAATAGTTGGAGTCGCATCTCCTAAACCTGAGAATGGCTTTGCTAAGCCTGCAGATGCAGGTTTGTTTATGGCCTCTATATTGAAGAGTCCCGAGTGGTTGCTTTCAGCACCATGGCCAGCGTCTGCACACTGTATCCAGTCAGTGATCATCTCTTTCTTAACGCTACTTTCGTTTTCCGTAAATTTAGCACCAGTGCTATTCCCATGAAGCATTTTGTAAAATGGCCAAGCAACCAATACATAAATTATGACTTGCTCATTAATATTAGAGGGAATCAAAGCAGCTGTCAGGGCCCAATGCCATTATCTTTCTGCATCTATAGTGTGGATATATTGACTTAGTATCAGCAAAGTATTGAATAAATGTCCTCATTTCATTAGAGACTGGGCCTGGGCTGTATCGGCGTGTGGCTAAGAACCTTATATTAAAATAACGGAAATTAAAAAATCTGACAGCAAGAACTAATTGGACAGAACATTGTACAAATATTAATAATAGTGTAATGGCCGCACGTTGCAGGATGAAGGTAGGAACTTGAAGTACAATTATTGAGAAGGTCTTTCGCTTTGGAGGAAATGCTGCAGATGTGCTAAAGTCAGGCAGTCCATTTCCCATAAAGCCACAGATGAAATACATATAAGGGAGATATGTTGCGTAACAAAAGATTTGTATATGTGTCAACTCAGTCCTGAGATTTGCACAGCTCTGTCTTGGAAGAGCAGGGGACCTGATTTTAATCTGCTGCAATTTACACTTAGAGGTCTTGTCCTTTCCCAAGCTTGGGAATGGACAAAGGACTGGACTTTGGACTTGTGGCTGGACAGTGAAGAAGGAGCAGCAGTCCGATAAGCTTATCGCTCTGTCACATTGCTCTCTATCCCTATTAGCATGTCCCTTGTCAGCACATGAGGTCTGCAGCACAACTGCTTGCTTTCTTGTGCTGCTTCTCCCTCTCCTAGCCTGAGCTTTGCTGTGCAAAGGATTGCAAGAGGATGACACAAAGTAAAATTCATGTACTTGCATAAAGAATACATTCAGGATGTATTAAAGTGCATGTAAAGACAAAACTTTTTTGTAGTTATGGAAAGAACATGGAAGAATTACATCCTCTGTTGGGTTTTTACTGCCCAGGTATTCCACTGGCCACCAGAAGAAAATAGAGAGAGGAAGAATCTCGACAGTGGGGGTACCATCAGCAATGAGAACTTGACTCTGGACCTTCTATGGACAGCTAAAGAAAATGTTACCTTTAGATACTCTTTAAATCTAACAGAGAAAAATCTTCCCATCTCATTTTGAATTTTTATAAAGTTTATATTTAATTAATTTATTGAGCTATCCCTAGTGGGTGGGTCAGTGACAGCATGGCATGGGTCGGTGAGTGGCAGCAAAGAGGAATGGTGGCGCTGGATGGAGGAAGAAGCTGGGGAAAATTTTGAAGCTTGAAGAGGATAATTACAGTTTGGCCACTT
>NW_017306329.1:1643647-1686753 GCF_000935625.1 Nanorana parkeri | reverse complement strand
AAAAAGATTATTGCTATTTTGCCCCTTTTTTTTTTTTTTTTTTTTTTTATGATTGGATCATTTTTTCAAAAAAATATTACATTTAAAATACAGTATTTAAAAAAAAAATAGCACCCATTGACCAGATTTTAAGAGCAAACTGGAGATAACACACAAGGCTGAGGACTCTCTGCCCATCCGCATGTGAGAGCGCTGGGCGGTGAGCAGCCAACCACCAAGCACCTGCTGTCACATGTGCCTTCATACTGGAAAGTACTGGGTATACGTTTCTGTTCCCAACAGCAGAATGGAGCTGTGGTGGAGTAAAGGAATGTTGAGTATGTGTGGCCGACATTAAAGAGAACCTGTTGATTTGCCCTACATGGTCAATGCACAGGTTTTTTTTGAGATGCGAGTACAAACATTTTGACATTTCTATTGCTTGAGCAATTAAACTAAATGTTCTCTGAGTAATGCAACTTTTTTTTTTTTGTATGTGCTTTTATTTTGAAATATTTATGCTGCAGCCAGCAAGTGCAGCTTCCCTGTTTTATCTATTTATTTAGTCTGGTAGCACTGCTTAACCATTTACAAAAGCTCTGTTTTGATGTAAATAACCTTCCCTGTGGGATATTAAAAGGGCAACTCTCGCTCAAGTGGAATATTGACGTGCTCCATTCCCGGGGTTTACATCTTATTGTTGCAGTCGAGCCTTAGAAGGCGGCATACTTTTATGAAGATGGGATTAAAAAAAAATCTGTTGCTTCCTTTGAACCAAACTCGATATAAAAGCTGGGAATTATTATGAGAACGCGGCCTGCTTTCTCTCTGGCTGTATGTTTTAAGTACCTCTGTAATTGTGTTTGGTGGACTGTTAAATTATACGGGCACCAAACACGCTGTTGCCTCTTACAGGAAGTCTTTAGGACCTCGCTGAAATTATTCATAGGCTTTCGGCACAGACACATTTTGCTGAAAGGTTACTGCAGCTGTACAGTGTCTCCGGAGACCGTTAGGAGAATGCGACCTTCCTCGGAGATTATGTTTTTGTTGATTGTTTTCTTTTTTTTTTTCTTTCTTTTTTTTTTACCCATGTGCCACATATATGTGTGTTGCCAAACTAGTAAATCGTATCGTTACAAAGGCAGATGTATTTTTTAATCAACGATTACAGAGCCGTAACCTTTGAGTTCCAGCTCTGATTCTTTCCTGTGTTTCTGTAATAGTGTTAAAGTAAACCGTACTATTTATCTTGCCATTTCACCTAATAGTTACTGGGTATGGAGGCTGTTTTAAGCTCCTTATTGCTGCCTCTTTCGGGTCGCTGCTCTCTAGATAGCAACTGTGAATATTCAGGGTAAAAAAAAAACTTTTTAAGGTAAAGTCTTGATGCAATTACATCACACTTTCTTTCTCAATTGGCAGGAACTTTCTTTCTATTGGCTGCCAATAAAAATGTGTAAAGGAGAGATGCAAAATGTTAAGTGAAATTAAATGGACTTTTACACTGAGTTTTCACAGCTGCTATCTAGGGATTGCTAGAGAGTTGTGACGTGAGAGAGGGGCCAATAAAGTGCTTGCAGCATCCTCTATGAACAGATAGTGTTAAATGGGATAGTAAGAGGAAAAGCATGAGTTACTTTAATTTGTGTATCACTCAGCTGTCGACCATCAAATCATCTCTGATTTGGTGCTGAGACTGTCCTTTGTTCTGGAGGGGGGCTACTTTTGTTCCCCATGATCCCTGTGTGTGTTGTAATGTAGCCACCGGCCTCCAAGCTCGCTTCTGTGATAGACTACCATCTCATTACAAATGAGTAAACTAAAACGGAAAATTTAATCATACTTACCGTAATTTTCTTTTCCTGGTTATACTCCATGGCAGCGCTGACAAATGGGTTTAGATCCAATTACCCCTAGCTGACAGGAACCAAAAGGGTTAAACAAGGCCTAACCCTCTCTATAAAAGCCCCTCCTCCTTCCCCAGCTGACTTCCCCAGTCTAGTAACAAGCTAAAAACTCCATAGGGTGGGAGCCCAGCACTGCCATGGAGTATAACCAGGAAAAGAAAATTACGGTAAGTATGATAAAATTTTCCGTTTTCCTGGCCATATCCATGGCAGCGCTGACAAATGGGGATTACCCAAGCAGAAGTAAGGGTGGGAACAAAATCCATAGACAAACATAATTGAATGCGAAAAATAAATGTATCACTCGACTCCAAGTCAAGAGAGCAAAACACTTCTACCGAAGTGGTCATTCACTGCAGCCCTGACGTCCAGTCGAGAATGCTAACAAAGGTAGACCTAGTAGGCCTATGGTTGATGACATGGAACCCAATAGGCCCATGAACCACTCGGCTGTGACATGCTTGCTTGTTTGGCTTGTGCCCACCTTCTGTTTCATTTGAGAACTCTGTCCTTGGACAGTTGAACCGAGGCTAGATTTGTATTGAATGCCGCTCCCAAGTACACAATCTCTTGAGTCTGCGTCAGGTTGCTCTTCTCCATTGTCAGTAACCATCCACATCTCTGCAGGGTGTCTATGCTGATATTTCTGCTGGAGATCACCTCTTTTTCCAAATCTGCCAGGATTAGGACATCGTCAAGATAATGGAAAACGGTACAGTTTCCATACCTGTTCTACAACGGTAACCAGAATTTCCCAAAAAAGTCCTGGGGGTGTTGCTGAGCCCGAATGGCATTGCCCTGAATTAAAAATGCCTTGACCGATACAAAATCCTAGGAACTCCTGCTGATCTGGAGCAATGAGAACATGGAAGTACGCATCCGTCAGCTCTATGGACGGTCATACACATCCCTGGATGTATGTAAAATACTTAGATTCAAATTTGATTTGGCTTAAAGGGAATCATAGTATGGGCCCATGCACATATATTACAGACCTCGTGCTTATGAATGAATTACTTTGAACAGACATATCTCTTATAGTGGTTGCACTTGAAACCTGAAGCTATGTCAGAATTTGTGAAGAACTAGTAAAGACTCAGCTGTTATGGGAGTGGTTTAAGAATAAGGTTCTGTGTTTTAAATAGAGTTGTAGAATACATTTAGAAATCATGAGTTAAGTAGTTTTGGTCGCACCATATAGAGAAGTATGGGAGTCGTGACATCAGAAATAGGTTAAGAATATTCTTACACTATATATAGCCTTATAGGATAAACCAATCATTAACGTCGATTTTGGAATATAAGCGACAGGGGACTTCACACTGGGCACACTTCTTTACACTACATAATCTCACGACACACTTCATTTACACTACATTATATGACACTATGCATATCACTCCCCTGTTAATATCATCCTCCAGATCTTCTATCCACAATTTAGAAGTTCTTGATACCGAAGATAAGGCCACTGCCAGCTGAAGGCCCATGCCTAACACAGTATAGGTTTTAGGGTCAGTTCACACCAGAAACTGCATCACAACTGCGTGCGTCTGTGCAGTTGCATTGTGATCTGTTGTGATGCGTTTGCACTGCGTTTTGATGCGTTTAGTGCAGTTAGATGCAGGTAAAGTAGGACAAGCAGTACTTTTCCTGACTGCAGTTGACTGCAATGGTGTGAATTAAGCACAAGAAAGCCCATAGGAATGCATTGTGATGTATTTTGACTGCAGCAGTCAAAATAAACGGACTGCATTACAACTGCATATGGTTCAGATCTGGAGCAGATCTGCAGATGCTGAGCAATGTGTGCAGCACGTTTTTTTTTATGTGTATTTGATGCATTTTTACCGCATTCCAGACGCATTCCATTTTTTCCCAGTTAGCTGCAGTGCGGTGCGTTTCTGGCACATTTTTGTTGCGTCTTGAGGCGTTTGTGCGCTTTCCGGACCAGAGAAAATGTGACATGCAGTATATTTCTTTGTCCGGAATGGAAAGCACTGCGCTCGTGTGATCTGGGGCCCATAAAACACACAGGGATACATTGTGATGCGTTTTTAGTGCAGGAGCGAACTGCTCTGGTCTGGACAGAATCCGGACATCGTGTGAACAAGCCCTCTTTCATGAGTTTCTTTGTGATCATACTCCACAGGAAAGGAAGATTCATTCCGTCTCTGCCCCGCAAAGTGTCTGCTTGAGGGTGACAGAACTTCCTCTCGCCCTTTCATGCATCTGACAATGCAAATCGGGAACTGCTTGCTCTTATTCTCTTATGGGAATGGCCAGCTTGCCTCACCCGTTTGGCTACTGCCCGTTGGATAAGGGCTCAACATAAAAGTATATGACTGTCAGAAAAATAAAATGCACTCTTTTTTTTTACTGCCCTTACCTCGTCTCCACAGACCGGTGTGGTGAGGGGCAATCATCCATGATATCCCATTCTTTAAGGGATCTCCAGGGGGAATCCAAAGGGGGATAAGCCAATAGAAAAAATTCTAGCTTCAATTCCCTGGAAATGGCTTGCAAATTCAAATTTGGATCCGAATCTCTGGTGATGTCACGCACGACGGAACTTCTGCGCATGCGCAGATGCCAGCTGAAGCCGCTACTGCCCATCCTGCCTCGCCCACACATCACAAACAGACAAGACCGCGGGGAGCCGGCCGAGGTGAAAAGGACATCATACAGCACAGCAGGTAAGTGAAACCACAACAGTCTTACCCTCCCTGTCTGACAGGCTGCACAGTATATGGAAAATCCGGCTGCCTCTCATGGAAACAAAGTTTGTCCTTCCCCAAGGGGACACCCTTGCACGGGGCCGAGTCTTGGAAACTTCCCAGGGGAGAGAGGCTGAACTCCCCTGAGGCCAATACGAAATCAATCAGTTGGCAAATAAAGAAAAACTTCTCAGTAACATACAAACAACCCTGTCCTAGGGGGACAGGAACAAAAAGACTGGGGAAGTCAGCAGGAGGAGGGGCTTTTATAGAGAGGCTTAGGCCTTGTTTAACCCTTTTGGTTCCTGTCAGCTAGGGGTAATTGGATCTAAACCCATTTGTCAGCGCTGCCATGGATATGGCCAGGAAACATGAGATTTTAGTCAATCACGGTTGCGAGCTTGGAACCATGGTTACTTTATAACACACACGGATCATGGGGAACAAAAGTAGCCCCCCTCCAGAAGGGAGGACAGTGTCAGCACCAATTCAGAGAGGATTTGAGGATCTACAGCCGAGTGATACACAAATAAGATACATTTTTTGTAATAGTTAAGGTGCTTGAATGCATGTTAACTCCTCAATTTAGTGCCACTTCAAATTTTCCCGCAGGATCTTTCCTTTGTCCAGTATATTGTTTTTCTTTATCAACTTTTATGTATGCCTTTAGCAACATTGCCCTTTATTTTCCTTTTTTTACTTTTAATGACTTTAATAATCAACTTTAGTAGTTTTTCATACCAGGTACTCGCACATGAGTTCAGCTTTCTTCTAGAGTACCCTGGGAGCTGTGAAAACCAGGGTGCTCTGTGATTCAAAAATCAACTTCAACCATGAAGTAGGGACTTTGGCCTGCCTCATTATTGGTCAGTAAAGCTGCGAATCACAATGTTTTAGAAACTAGGATCATCATGGGTATAGAGAATACAAAAAGTCTGTGACTTTCAACCAAAGTCCATCTGCAGACTGGTAATGAATTAAGAGGATCTGCAAGGTACAGCCAGGAAGCTAAGCCTACATTTATTATGAACAAGTGTTTCTGCTTCATGTGTATGTCTGATTACAAGCTAAACATAAAAAGGCAAATAAAACATTAACCCACATTGATCAGATTTACACTAATGTGACCCATCCCTTTGTCCATGTAGGGCAAAGTAAAGCTGTCACTTAACCCAAACACCCACTTTCTGTCCCGAGCAGCATGTACTTACCTTTTCTCTCTTTGCACCTCTCTGTTGTGCTGCTGGTACTGGAGAAAGAAAGCCCTGTGTAAGATCCAAACCCACTTGTTGGAGTTTCAGTAGGGCTAAGGCATTCCTATACCCACCCCATGTGACAGCACTAGGAAAATCACAAGGCACCAGAGCTGTCATTCCTGCTGGCTGAACAGACCAGCAAAGGAGTGGAAAAAGGTTTTATGTGCTGTTAGCGATGGAAGATTTAAAGTACAAACTAAACATAAACAGGCTTCTAAAACATTAGTCCGCGTTGATCAGGTTAACAATAGTGACTCATTCATTTGTCCATGCAGGGCAAACTAAAAGTGTAACTGAAGCCCAACTACCACTCTATAAAGGAAATACCTGCGTAAGATCCAACCTTATTTGTTAAAGCTTTAGCAGGGCCAAGGCATTCCTTCCCTTCCCCATGAGACAGCAGTGGGCCAATCGCAAGGTGCCAGTGCTGTCAGATGAGAGAAAATAGGTGAATCACATGCTTACCCATACCTGGAAGTACTTGGCATTTCACTTCACTTCTGGTGGCTGGACAGACCAGCATGGAAGAGAAGAAAGGGGGGTTTGTGTTGTTACTGGAGAGGGATTAGAGGGAGTCTTTAACTTTGCCCAGCATGGGAAATGTAATTATTATTTCTAATGAACCAACGAAGCATTGATTTAAAAAAAATATATATTTATCATATATGAAAAAATAAGAGACTAGGGTTCTTAACATATAAAGTAATAAACAATTCCCGCTATTAGGCCATGTTGGCAATTAATTGAAGGGTGGAAAACTGGTCTTTGGTAAATCAAGGCCAGTGTTTCCTTTAAAGGATATAATTTTTCTTTCTCCTATTGCAGCAGGTACTGGTGTCTGGCTGGTTTGTGTGTTTTGGCACGAGGTCTATTCATCAAGTCTGCTTGTCCTGAACCCAGGGGGACGCAGCCCAGAGTGCCTCCTCCAGAAATTAAGAAGATTGTTGCTGTGATTAATCTGATGTTTGGTGCAGTACAGAGTCATTAATAAATAATCCCGCTTTGATTATTTTCATCGTGTGCTCAGCCAGTGTTGACACCCCCGGGGCAGAAACTCCCCTAACAGGGAGGTTTGCTTCCAAGGCTGATATTCCCGGGGCAGTTTTGTCACTGTGACTTGCAGCCTTGGCAAATTATAGCTGCAAGGATAGAGGCGGCTTCATCCATTGTCAACAGTGTAGGCTGCATATGTGGGATGTCAGATGGCTGTACCTGTGTACCCCCTGGAAGAGATTAGCAATGAATGGGTCACTTTACGTCACCCATAATTTTGACCTGGATTAGGCCAATCTGCCAAATGAAACCATCCACTCAAGTGGAAGAGTCCTTATCAGTTTGTTTTAGTTTTTTCGGAAGGTCTGTGCACTGTTCTGACTAGATGGTCCACTGCTTAGACTTCCAGATAACTAGGGACTGGCCATCATGATTTTTTGCATAAATATATACATCACGGTCATGGAGCTGCTCCACGCTCCCTTGCGGCTCTGCCGGTCCGATGGAATCTACCTCTGACCGCCAGTTCCGATATTGGGGTAAGTACCTGAGCAAATGCTCAGTATTGGCATCGGTGCATCCCTAACTAACAATTGATTTCTCTTATTTACTCCCCTTTTGGTCTGGTAAATATGGCATTGAAAGTATTTAGCTATATTTGTCTGATGTTTGCAAAAAAACCTGTCGATCCCGCTAGAAATCCAGTGAGCTCCTAACTTCTAATGTGGTTTGCTTTTGCTGCACTAAAATCTCAAGCAGTGTTATCAGCCCTGCACAGTTTACCTTGATACGCTATAGAACACCTCCCCAATATGTTATGGAGAGGGGGAAATGTTTTGTAGTCCTGTTTTTAGGTGACTACAATACTTCTCCATAGATACAGTACAGTGAAGAAAATAATAACTTGATCCCCTGCAGATATTGTAAGTTTGCACACTTACAAAGAAATGAAAGGTCTATTATTTTTATCATAGGTGTATTTTAAATGACAGAGACAGAATATCAACCAAAAATCCAGAAGAAAACAAAGGTTATAAGTTGAGTTGCAGTTCAGTGAGTAAAATAAGTATTTGATCCCCAAGCAAAACATGACTTCGTACTTGTTGGAGAAATCCTTGTTGGTAAGCACAAAGGTAAGACGTTTCTTGTAGTTGGTTACCAGGTTTGCACACATCTCAGGAGGGATTTTGGTCCACTCTTCTTTACAGATCTTCTCTAAATCCTTGGGTTTCTTGGCTGTTGCTTGGCAACTCGAAGTTTCAGCTCCCTCCATAAATGTTCTAAAGGATTAAAGTCTGGAGACTGGCTAGGCCACTCCATAACCTTAATGTGCTTCTTCTTGAGCCACTGCTTTGTTGCATTGGCGGTATGTTTTGGGTCATTGTCATGCTGTAAGACCCATCCACGACCCATCTTCAGAGTTCTGGTCCCGTCCATTAGCCCCTCAATGTGGCAAAGTTGCAAAAAATGTACCTTTTGCAGAGAAACAGCTCCAAAGCATGTTTCCACCTCCATGCTTGACTGTAGGAATGGTGTTCTTAGGGTCATAGTCAGCATTTTTATTCCTCCAAACACGGTGAGTCGAATTAATGCCAAAGAGCTCAATTTTGGTTTCATCTGACCGCAGCACTTTCTCCCAATCCTTCTCTGAATCATTTAGATGTTCATTGGCAAACTTCAGACAGGCCTGTACATGTGCCTTCTTCAGGAGAGGGACCAATCCATGGCGGTGTATTGTGTTACCAATGGTTTGTTTGGTAACTGTTGTCCCAACTGCCTTAAGATCATTTACAAGATCCTCCTGTTTAGTTCTGGGCTGATCCCTCCCTTTTCTCATGATCATCCTTACCCCATGCGAAATCTTGCATGGAGCTGGTGTTATTTCTCTGATGTGACAGGTTGGAGAGAGCATGAAGTTTTCCAAGCTGTGTTGATCTGCATCCAAGGGCTCGCTGCCATTCATTCACATCTACAGTTGCTTTGTGAATTTTAGTGGTCTTTAAAAAAACGGCAATTAATGTAAATGTGATTTTAACAATCAAAATATTCATACACACACAATACAGTAAGGCTCAGGGTGTAATGCATATTTTTTACTACAATACATGATAATGCAACAGAGTTGGAATGGTGCGTCTAACACCACAGCAGCACACTTGCAGTTTAGTGCACTACAGTGCACATATATGAATCATCTGCTACATTGCAGAGAAAAAATACTGCAGCCATGTTTAAAATTTGCTTTGTGTTGTGATGGCAGCTCATCCGAAAGGAATGCTATGTACATTATCACACAAAGTAACTTATTTTGGCACACTGCCAAAATTGTCCCTTAAAGTGAACCTATGCCCAGATCATACACACTAAAGTATTTACAAATCCTGAGCAAGCAGTAAAAGTACTTTAAAAAAAGCTTTCATTTACCTATGTAGCTATCAGTGTTCAGGGGAACCTTTGTGGCTATAGGTGTTCATGAGAAATTAATTTTCACATTTCACAACAGAGGCACTGAAATCTCTTTTTTTCTGTAACAACAGAATTGTGGCAGGCTGTCAGCTTGTTAATATAAAAACAAACTACACGTTTCTATGCCTTTAAAAATGGACTACCTTTTTAAGCTTTTAATCTTGCTGGTCGGCCCCGTTGGCTCTCAAAGTACCTAAACATTGCCTGCATCCAATCAGACTGGTCAGGTGTTTTGTGAGCCAGCGGGGCCGACTAGCAAGATACTGAAGCTTGGCCCAGTGGGAGATTCCTCCATCCACACAGTTTAGCATAGATGGAGGAATCTGTTGCACTTTGTCCATCTGACCATAAAACATCTGCAGATAATTTATAGGTGTATGGCCAGCTTATGAACTTTGTGAAATAATTACTTCACATTACAGCAGCTAGAGAGGTAAATGATAGTGAAAGCTCCTTAACTGCTTGTTAAGAATTTGCAAATACTTTAATCTTCCTTATCTGGGAATATGTTCCCCTTAGGGTCCGGAGATCATATGGATATAGAAGAGGCACACTTTAAATGTATTGCTTAAGTAGTAAAATAGATATCATCAAGGCTTCAATATATAAATATTTATATATGGGGCAGGAGCAACACCTTTCATATTGGCAACTATTTCTTGAGAAACTGACCCCAGAGTTCCTATAGCAGATCATTTTGTTGGCAGTCACATGACTTGTCTTTGGCTGTGGCTTTGGGAGGAAAGAAGCTGTGCCGAAACACTACAACTGGTTTCTACTTTATACAGCAGCCACTCTTTCTAGTGCTGTTAGATAGTGGGGCAGGGCTGGCTGTGGGAATGGTCAGCATTTTCCTTCACAGTGACTGGAGGAAGAAGTTGCATCAGTATGTGTATTAGTAAGCAGGGAGCCTGAGCGCTAGAGATGATTCCATAGGCATGTTACATCGCTGCCACCCATTGCAGGGATTGCTGGCAGGATTGTTAGAAATAAAACTAGACAATGAGAGAGAGAGAAGGGAGATGGTTGATGGACTAATTAAATATATTCAAAGCCTTTAATGTAACAGACACATTTTTAAATAGGCACACCTTAAAATTGAATATAGGACAAAACAGCTAAGTGCCCCATTAAATGAACATATGTGAACTTTCTAGCCAGCAGAGGATTTGCAGTAACGTTTAGCCAGAGCTAAGCACCATTGCCTGACAGTAGAGCCAGATCTCTATTTTACCTCCAATGCTGTTAAGCAATGTATCTTGGTCAAAGCCATAGTTCATCCATAGTCTGTTCACTAAGCAATGCAAGAAAAATACTAATGAGGTTGTCCCTGTACGCTCCCCCTGTTCACAGTATTAGGCTGACAGCACTTATACCTATACCTGGTTAGACTAAAGAATATTTGGCTTTAAAGAGACGATGCCACGTTGCCCATTAGAGCAAATTCACAGTGTCTTTTGACAGCCTACCTTACCAGTTAAGTATTTTGCCAATCCACTCTCCCTTGCTACCTCCTAACTGCAAGAGTCAACCGGAAGCATGCCTAGGTGGATGACGTCACTGCCCCTCCCCACATGAGAGTATTCAAATCGAGAAATTGGCTGCTGAGGCCCGAGCACTCTCACATGGCAGAGGTCACACGTTCCCCCATTCCCGTAAGTCTTGCACCATTATAATAGCGGAGGATGGGTTCCACTATCCATTGCTACCTCCCAACTGCAAGAGTCAACCCAAATCATGCCTTGGATTAATTACGTCACCGCCCCTCCCCATGTGAGAGTATTCAGATCGAGAGATTGGCTGCTGAGGCCCAAGCATGGTCACATGCTCCCCCATTTCCGTAAGCCTTACTCCATTATAGCAGGGGAGGGTGGGCTGTGGGGATACATCAGGGGAGGGGGCGGGCAAAGGGAAGGATAGCCGAGTATAACTTGCTTGGGGTGGGCTAACAGCAGACACCATCACTTCACCCTAAGTGGGCAAAGTCACAGTCAGTTACAGTGTCTGGGTTGTAGGAAGTAGGACAGATCACCTGATGACAGTCCATAATGGAGAGGTGTCACTTGGGTTTCCTGATGGATCCATCATGACTGTCCTATAAAAAGATACAGTAAAAATATTTGATCTTTTCCTTTTTTTTTTCTTTTCATTTATTTATTATAGAAAATGTCATGGATTTTTCTTCCGCATTGGAGTGAACGCCACTTGCGATAAAACTTACATATGTTTGAAGGGTTAACGCTGCTGAAGCTTCAGGAACACTAGGCTAGCTGCAGCTGTCACTTTTTTCTCTGTAGATTAACTCTGCTGAAGAGAGAAGCGGCTTCATTTTGTGCTTGTCATTTGCCCAGGAAGTTAAAGCAAATTGTAATGAGGGAATCACAGCAGGACGGCCTTCTAACAAATGAGAGGCATATATTGACTGACAGGCAACATGCCATTTCAGTGATAAATGTATTTTTATACACTGTTCCTCAAGGTCACTTTGTGCTCTCATTGGAAGCCTGGGTTCTGAGAAATCATGTGATGCACACTGCAAACGCCACAAGCGCTATATGGAGAGCGATTATATCCGCCGTTGTAGACGTTTGTTTGGAATAGACCTATTAGAAAATGTTTATAGAGAATAATGATGGTGGATACCGTACCTGGATCTCTGAGACCATGACAGAGGCATTAGGAGCCATGGGGGTTACGCGTACTGCCTATACAGTACGATTAAGGGAAGCCCGAGTCAAAAAAAAGACAATCTTCAGCCAATTTGTTTAAATATTTTAGATAGAATGGAAAATACCTAATTCTGTCTGCTTGTTATCTGTGACCTCATTGGAGAGATTTTCCCTCAATCCCTTGTCCTACGATGCTTGTCCAAGAAATGAGGGATATGGTAGTCAACAATGCAGAATGGCACTGGTGTCAATAAAAGCTTGGCCATAAGTTCTAATTCTTCTCTACTCTGCTTTTGTCTATGCCTGCTTTGAAGATTTCCCATCACTTCCTGTCATGACAGGTAGAAAGAGAATATCTCCCCAATAAGGACAGAAACTCCAACCCTTCCCCAGTCTATTAAAATAAAATGGGCTATAGTTTGCCTTTAATATAGAAGCCAGGCCAGGTAGACTATTTTTGGTTTTGATTTTACATATATGTGAATTCTTTTTTAAATGCTTTAGAAAAATAAATGTTTTAAAGCATATATGTAGGTGGAGCAGCCATGTATGCTCTTTATGCAACTACTGTATGTTGTTTTTCCGACTTGGTCCTGCCATGACTTATTTTTTTGGACCCGGGGATTGCCTTAACCTTACTGTTTGGGTAGTATGCGTAACCCCCACAGCTCCTGATGCCTCTGCCATGGTCTCAGAGATCCAGGTAAGGTATCCACCATCATTATTGAGGCTTTTTACATTCCTTACTAAGCCAGGCAAGTAACTAACTGGATCCAAGCACTGCTTGTAAGCAATGTCTATGTTGCCCTTTTTGGGGGGATAATGATGAGTGCTTCCGAACATTGCAACTCATTGAAAAGTCCTTGTGCTGCTTGTGTTAAGCATTCTGTGGAAAGAAAGGGTTAACTGTGTATGTGCTGCTAAAACCCAAATTGTGAACCACGGCTAGTCTTGTGCTCCCCGTCTAATCTCAGTTCGGCACTTATTATTATTATTGGCAAATAGTAAAAACCACAATTAGGAATATGCCATTTTCTAATTGTAATACTACATGTGGAAAAGTCCAATGGGAAGAATACTTATACAAAGAGTACGTATAATGGTGCTGTGATTTATATTTTATTTGTGTTCCTTGGGGGTCAAAGGTTACATTTCATCATACAGGTGAGAAATCTATTTGTCCAGGCATTTTTAATTAAAGTGTATCTAAACCCCCCAACAAATGTAAAATATTGCAGCTTGCCAATCCTTAAATGTGGTGGCTGCATTAGTTCTTTTTTTCCTCGACCAGAACACACTTCCTGTCTTAGGGTGGCTCCACTCTATGAAGGAGGAATAGAGTCCCTCTTGGAGAGCAGGATTGTCACCCTGTGGGGAGGGTCGTGTTAGGTGTACTAGCAGGTGTAGATGGACTAACAAACTAAATCTGAACTGTAGCTTACACTTATTAGGCAGTTACAGCCACAGTTTGGGTATGAAGGTTTTTACATAAATGAATACATCTAACCATTGTGAGCACCCCCCTGTCATTGTTAAATTTGTCTCAACCCTCTAACTGCAGCTTTTGCTGGGCAGCTTGGCCTGTCAAAGAAAATTAGAAAATTAACTAGGGATGCACCGATACTAGTATCGGTGCATCCCTAGTTAATTTTCTAATTTTCTTTGAGCCAGCGTCATGCACCCTCATCATCTCATGAATCATAATATTAAGAAAGTGACCTTAAAGCATTAGTTTGTATTGCTTTAGAAAAAATGTGACCTGTCCCTTTAAGAAAAAGTATCGGTAATTGGTATCTGCGAGTACTTGATCAAAAGTATCGGTACTCGTACTCGGTCTTAAAAAAGTGGTATCGGTGCATCCCTAAAATTAACAATTACTGGCCGGATCACCAGGTGAAAATAGAGAAAAACGAATGCAGCCACCACATCTAAAAATTGGTAAGCTGCAATATATTACAATTTTTCCTTCGGGTTGAGATACAGTTCAGGTCTTTAAGATGTAGGTGTTTAATCTCTAAGGTAAAGCCGAAGTCCTAATTCATACTCTTGCTGTGTATGAAAGTAACCTACAGGGGTATAGGTACCCTTAAAAACAAGATCACACAGGGACTCGTACACACTCATACACATGCAGAATCACATGCATACACACAATAGGTTGAACTTGATAGACCTGTGTATTTTTATTCAACCTCAAATACTATGTAACTATGAAAGTGCCTTGCTGTAAGGTAGGCCTTACATGGGGCTGACTAACACACCAAAGTGCACCACAAATGGTGCATCCGTTATTTTTTGTAAAGCAGCGCATCACAGTACACATGGTTAGTAAACTTTTTTAGGTGCATCAGTGCATTTAGCATTCAATATAGTAAACCTTTTTATTGTATAGTCTCATAAAACACAGGAACATTTCTGTAACTTGCATTATGATAACAGATCGCATATGCAGAATACCCCAGTCTTAAGCCCTTGGTAACAAAAGCTGCACGCTGAAATGAAAGTGTATGGACATCAGGAGACAGTGGTAGGAGGTCTTTGTGAGGGCCTGGGAGGATTTGATGCGATGATTATCCAGTGGAACTGCAGTCAACATTTCGAACAGATGGAATGTTGTGTCACAAAGTTTTATCAAAGCAGCCCAATAAGTTATGCTGTTTGGTGTAGCAGAACAGCTTAGGAGCCTGTGTAGAACACACGCACACAAGCATTCCTAATCATTAGAGATCAAGAGCTGCTGGATTAACAAGTCTTTGGACAATGGTCGGATCTGAAGGAGGCACAGCTGGACGCAGTTACAGTTCAAATCAAAAGCGATAAACTTATGCACCAAGCACATCACACGGGCGCTTACCAGCAAAGTGCAAGCAGAAGCTACTTTTTTTTTTTTTTTTAATATAGAATGTGTAAGATGTACTTGCTTTTATAATGTACAGTAAGCCTCCGGTAGTAAAGAGGTAGAATGCGGTATACAGCACACAAACAACGCTCAAATATATTTTCTTTATTAATATGTTTACAACAAACATTTGTATGAACCATTGGGTGATAAAGACTTAAGCTATCAAGATTGTTCTGATCATGTCAAGTCAGCTTTTTGTCTGCTTCTCTACAACAAATGTAGGGAAAATACATTTCACACTGTTGTCCTTCAACATTGTAGCAACATCTTGGAGAAAGAAATTTTATGTTCCAGATTGACAGTGCCCCTGTGCACAAAGCCAGGTCCATAAAAACATGGTTTGTTGAGTTTGGCGTAAAGGAACTCAAATAGTCTGCACCAGGGGCGGAACTGCAGCTAGTGCGGCTGCACCAGGGCCTGACCCTGGGGGGGGCAGCAGACCCAGGCACCAGACCAATAGCAGGGTAGGGCAAGAGATAGTGAGACCAGCCGCCGACCGGCCGCCTAGCAGGGAGGCAGAGCAGCCTTCAGGCACAGGGTACAAAAAAAATCTTGCACCAGGGCCAATTGTTCCTTAGGTCCGCCACTGGTCTGCACAGAGCCCTGACCTCCAACCAACTGAGCACCTATGGAATGAAATGGAACACCAATTATGAGCCTGCTCTTCTTGTCAATGGTATGGAATGGGCACACATTTCAAAATCCTGCAAAAGTCCTTCCCAGGAAAGAGAAGCTGTATAGGTGAAAAATAGGGCAGCTCCATATAAAAAAAAAACTATGGTTTTAGAATGGGTTGTCCAACAAGCTCATATAGGCCATAAAGTGTAGGTGTGAGATAAGGACCTTGGAACCATCGTGGTTTAAGTTTTTTTAATAGGTAGATCAGAAGAACAGGCACACGGTGGTGATTGTACTTTGCACACTGGACTTAACTCTTCCTACCAATTACCACTTTTAGAAGTGCTGTGGAGGTAAGCAATGACAGTCACAAATATCCTATACCATGTCATTAACGTGAGCATTCAAGGGTAAAATGGGCAAAAAAATAAATCAGAAAAGGGAATTAACTTCTCACTAATAATGATCTGTCCTAAAATAAATATGTCTAACTTAAAAATAAATAAATAATGATCTGTCCTGTAAAAAAAATGTTCAAGGCAAAAGGAGAAATGTTTAAATATAATTAATTCTTGAATATCTTTTTATTTATTTTGCAGCATATCCATGGTCACAAAGGACCGATTACAGCAGTTTCTTTTGCCCCTGACGGACGTTATCTTGCCACATACTCCAACAAAGACAGCCATATCTCCTTCTGGCAGGTAATACTTCATCTGAAGGTGTCTTGGGTGAAGGAAATAGCACACAGCAGTTCATAAGGAGCGTTTGCTATTACAATGTGCCCTGCAGCAATCTTTTAATTGCTTGTTGTATATGTGCAAATATGAAGCCACATCAAAGAAACATCATCTCCCAATTAAGTGTTTTGTTTCGGGTGAGAGCTTACTGTTAAAGAGTGAAGCTCTGTGGAAGCTGTACTCAAATGAGGCAAACTGAGTCACCAGTTTTGCGTGTGGGCTCCTTGCAGATGATTTTTCCCTATTTCCAAGTTACTATACCTTATTCTACACTGTGTCTGTGCGTGGAAACTGCCATCTTGGTAGGGGAGATGTTTAGTGGTCTGATAATAGAAGCAGCAGGACAGATAGAGGAAGCACAAATCCACAGAATGAATGAAGCAGGGAGATCCTTGAACTGCAGGTGCTCAGGTACAGCTTCCTCTCCAGCAAAGAAAACAGTGAGCAGCACAGTAGTGACATCATCAAATATCACATCAGATCTGGTGAAACTAGCAGTCGGTAGCAGTAATAGTGCCTAAGATCATCTCACACTGCACACTGAGGTTTAAGGCACGGCATTTAGGGTACTGTTTAGGTGCAATATACATTGCTAGATGTTTCCTATAAGATAGCAAATCTTTATTTTTAGTTGAGATCCCCGTAATTCATAATTTACAAGTTAGGGAAGCATTAGGATCTTCCTTTGCTCTAAGTGCCTAACAAAAGGGGCTCCTGACCAAAAACTGATTGGGTGCGGTTTTTGAAACTATAATATGTATGGAATTCTCTTTTGAGTGGCAGTTGAACAGCAGCTGCATGTGTCATCCATATAACGGCCATGTCACTGTAAGCATTATCAGGGTATTTTGCATGCTCTGGTGTTTCTTCACGTATCGGAGCTCTGCGGTTACATTGTAACCAGTAAAATGTTACCTGCTTCCTTTACACCATAATAAACATATTTAGCTAATTGTGTCTAAGCCGGGGATTGTGTGTTTATTGATTAAATGCTTTGTATTCTTCTCCGGTTTCCTTGTCGTATTGTTAGAGAGGAATATAATGATTCAATGCACTTACATTTTGCAGCTAAGTAATTAAAGCTTACAGCCATGTTTACCACCTTCCTCTGATATACAATATCATTACCGCACAGATGATGTTAATATCTGATGGATTGTCATCTTTCACAGAAAAGGCCACATGACTTTACATGTCAGTCACAGATTTCTACAGCAGACGGAGATGTTTAAAGCAGAACTCCATTCACTAAATTCAAACTGATGCAAAAATGTATTTTTAAAAAGTAATACAACTCCTTGCAATGAATCTGTATGGTAAATCCCGATATGCCCTTGTCCACTGGAAATTAGGCTAAAAGAGGGAGTTGTTAGCCAAACAAATTCTATTGCATTGCAAGCACTACTATCCTAAAATGTCCACCTTCTGTAAGCCTGGTTAGACAGCTACCCTCTAGCCCCTAATGCTTGAGCGTGCATTCACACCAAAATCAGAAGGAAATTGCACAGAGGGTCCGCTGACTTGCAATTGTACCTTCCAATTTTCTTCCGATCCATTGCGTTGCGATCCGTTTTTCAGTGACGGAAGGGCAGCAAAAAAATAAATGGGTATGAATGGGGCTAGTTCACACCGGATCCGTTGCGTTACACTGCGCTTAAAATTAGTGCATGTTCTACTTTTTTGTTCAGTGCAGCGTAGCGCAACAAAATGGAGCGATGTGAACTAGCCCCATTCGCACCCATTCATTTATCAGTGCCCTTCCGTTAGCATGAAAAACTTATTGCAATGCAATGGATCCGGTGTGAATTGCTCTTATGTGGGGGACTGTGATTTACAGCCCTCAGCTTTTATAAAAGTAGTGTAGATTTTGTTATGTCTGAGCCCTTATCTGAAATCGGCAAAGCTGACAGACTATGTGATAAACTAGGGGCTGCCATAGGTTTCTGTTAAGAACTAATGAGCAGTTTCCTTGCTGCAAAGCTGACGGCAGATAAGAGCAGTGGCTTTGCAGCACTGCAAACTCCTCTATCAAAGTGTATGAGCGAAGAGCTGCCCCCTTCCTGAGTAAATGAAAAGATTTAGCTTTCCTGTGCAGACACTATACCTATTAAACCATTTGCTAGGGATAATCAAATATGTTCAGTAACACATTTCAGGAGGTATATGACTAGCAACAGATCTAAAGGGAGACTGGTCAAAAGAGTGCATCTTAGCCTAGACTGGCAGTGAGACAACTCTGGTATCCCCTAGAAGGGTTGGTGTGTTTATGAATAACTGTTGCCTGCTAAGCTGTTATCAGCCTTTATATAATGTGAATTTCTGCCTCTATGGTTTAATAAGCTGCTAATCCATAATATGATATTTCTTTTGGGATATATATAGCAGGCAAGGCTGGTTTTACCATTGAGCACATTCAAAACAAGAATATTTCTGCGTAAAAAAAGATAATCCCAGCAACTGAGTATTGCTTGGATGCCAGAGTTGTATGCCTGCAGTGATGGAATTTAGTTCTGATGCCTACATTTTATTTCTGCATTCAGTAATGGTCACATCTAGAGAGTAAATCAGATTGCTGTACAGTGTTAATCTCTTATAGAAATGGTGGGTGCTTTTGGTTGCCCTTTTTATTGGAGGAGAGGTGTACCAAACTTTCAGCCCAACAACATACAGTGGCTTGCAAAAGTATTCAGCCCCTTGGTATTTTTCCTATTTTGTTGCATTAATATCTGGAATTAAAATGTTTTGGGTTTTTTTTTGGGGGGGGGGGGTGGTGGGCGGTTGCATGTAATTGACATACACAAAATATCAAAAAATGGTTAAGTGAAATCAAGAACATAACTTGTTTTAACAAAATTATGAAAAATGGAAAAGTGGTGCGTGCATATGTATTCACCCCTTTTGCTATGAAGCAATCTAATTGTCACATGATCTCAGTAAATATGCTGTTCTGTAAGGCCACTGAGACTGCAACACCACTGAGCAAGGGGCACCATGAAGACCAAGGAGCTCTCCAAACAGGTCAGGGACAAAGTTCTGGGGAAGTACAGATCAGGGTTGGGTTATAAAAAAATATCCGAAGCTTTGAACATCCCACGGAGAACCATTAAATCCATTATTAAAAAAGTGGAAGGAATTTGGCACCACAACAAACCTGCCAAGATAGGGCCACCCACCAAAACTCATGGACCAGGCAAGGAGGGGATTAATCAGAGAGGCAACAAAGAGACCAAAGATAACCCTGAGGTAGCTGCAAAGCTCCACAGCGGAGATTGGAGTATCTGTCCATAGGACCACTTTAGGCCGTACATGCCACAGAGCTGACCTTCAAGGAAGAGCAGCCAGAAAAAGTCATTGCTTACAGAATAAAATAATCAAACACATTTGCTGTTCACCAAAAGGCATGTGGGAGACTCCCCAAACATATGGAAGAAGGTACTCTGGTCAGATGAGACTAAAGAAAAGTTTTGTGGCCTTTAAGCACAACGCTATGTCTGGCACAGGGCCAAGACCTCTCATCACCCCGAGAACACCATCCCCACAGTGAAGCATGGTGGTGGCAGCATCGTGCTGTGGGGATGTTTTTTTTATCAGCAGGGACTTGCAAACTGGTCAGAATTGAAGGAATGATGGATGGTGCTACATACAGGGAAATTCGTGAGGGAAACCTGTTTGTCAAGTTTTGGAGACGAACCCCAAGAGCTCTATTGACTTTGAGGGGGGTGAATAGTTATGCACACTCAAGATTTATTTTTATTTTTTGTCTTATTTCTTGCTTGTATGACAATCAAAAATATTTTGCATCTTCAACGTTGGTAGGCATGTTGTGTAAATCCAATGATACAAACCTCCATAAAATACATTTTAATTCCAGGTGGTAATACAACAAAATAGGAAAAAAGCCACTGTATACCGGTTGAATCAGGAAGAAGATTTTAAAGTGTCTCAGCAGCACTCTGCTCCTTGTTCTGAGACGGTGATACATGAGCCCCATTGAATGATAGGCCTGGAAATGTACTGCTTACCTACATAGGCAGGGACAATAGATGAAATGAGAAGGAATCAGCAGGGGGTCTCCGTCCAAATCTGATCACATCTAAATCTGAGTGCAGCTGCTGTACTAGTGCTCTAATCCGCGGTCATCAGCCCGGTGGTGAAGATATGAACTCAGCTGCAATGCTAATCCTCTGTCAGTGACCCACACTTATTAAAAAAAGGTTATTGGGAACATAAATATAAATTATTATATTATTTATATATATATATATATATATATATATAATGTATATATATATGTGTGTGTATGTGTATACAGTATATTCTCACAGTTTAGAGTTTTAATTTTCCTGACATTTAAAGGAGATCTATGAGCTGAGTGATTTCCACTCATCCTCATACTTAGAGCCGACCTGTGACAAAGAGCTGTGACACAGCGTTGAGTGGGGGAACGGACAAGGCAGGGGGCGGGCACAGCTGGCCCTGCCTCTAGATAGGCAGAGCCAGCTATCAGTCTTTCAGCTGGGTGGATCTTGACAGTAATGTCGGCATCCGTCTCGGCTGCGGCGCTCTCAGTATATTGCGGGCAACAGCCGCTATATACTGAGCTTTGGGTCACGAGAGGAGGTTAGTATATGTCCTCCCGTGACCCTAAAGAGAACTATGGGGAAAAACACTTGCCCCATAGTTCTCTTTTAATGAAAATTGGAGGGTTTCAGTGAAATTTTGCCATTTGGCCCATCATTGCCAGCTGCTACATTACTACAGGACACGGTAGGGATGCAGTGCCTGGCAAGAGTAGCCACATTGCTTCTCCCCCAGTCATTTAAGAGAATGGCGATTTGGGTCGGGTAAGTAAGTATTTTTTACGGGTTGGCCCTAGTTTTAATATTTTACTATAGTGACAGGCTTGCTTTAACATAGAGCTATGGTAACAGTCTTCCTGGCATAAATTAAAAAAAAGGGTAACATAATTAGTTTTTGGAGAAAATACTGCTCCCGTTGCCCTTCAGTACATCTTGTACGTGTGAAGGCCAAGGAAATTGGTCTTCTGATCTCCCATTCAGCAGAGATCTTCTGACAACATGCTTAGGCCTTTACACATGGTTAGCACTGAAGAAAACCTGGAGCAGCATCTTCTCCAGGTAAAGTAAGTATGGAAGTCTCTCTGTTACTCTTTATTAATCATAGTAGTGAAAACCTGTCTTAGGAGAAATACTTTGACTGCCATTTTATAATATCCTAAAAATGCTAGTGTCCTGGCTTTCGATAGGGGACTGCCATTGCTGGCCTCTGTAAGATGTGTAAAAGTTGTTTCATCAGTGGTCACCCAATAATAGAAGATGTCAGACCGAGAAGATGACAGCAATAGAGGGGGGAACGTTGACCTCCCATTACTTAAAGGAGGACACACTCTGCCTTAATGTGCAAGATGGACCACATGCAGATACCACTGTGCTTTAACATAGCTTTATATTAACATTTGGGCATAGGCCCACTTAAAGTAGAAATGCACCCACTTTTTTGGTTGCTCTTGCCTAGTTTGCCTGTGGATGCACACAAATTGATTGCACCATAGCAGTTGTAATCCCTTTACCCCCACAATCCTTAGGTAGCCGTCTACCCTAAGCTTGTCATTACAAAGAGTCCCAAAGTCCGCATAGAAAGTAAAACCTGAGAATGTTCTTCTTTCCTTTGAGTTTTCTGGATCTATATAATTACACAACCCTTTATGGCTCAGTTCCTGCAGGAATTGTGTGACACATGCTAATGGAAATTCCTCCCAGAGACTCTTCAATATAAGTTTAGGAGAAATATATTGTAATTTATCTAGTGTCCTGAGCAGCTGCAGTTCTCATTACTCAGACCTGATAAGGTCTTTAGCTGCTCTGTGTTTTACTGCTCCCAGTGCACACAACCAGACGGAACACTGATATCGGCTGGGAAATAGTGCTCATTACCCACCGTCTTCCTTCATACCTCAACAAATCCATATTGTGCTTGTTTTTTTATGGGGATCAGTCTAAATTAAGGCTCCCCACACATAATCATAATGATGTTTCAGCTGGTCATCTGACTGTGTGTGTAAAAAAAACCACATTTGACAGGTGAATTGCTGAAGAGATCCATGTTAAAGTAGATGTAAACCCTAATTGGATGACATATAGGTTGCTAAAGCACTGTTTATCCTAAACTACTATTTTTTAACCCTTTTTACATTCTTTGTTACATACTAGCACTCTTGATTCCTGTACCCTTTTTACAGCCATTTCCTGTCTGTATGCACCCCAGTGATGACTGCATGTCATTTCTCGGGCACATTGGTTGCAGCGGAACATGCCTGTATAATGGTCATTTACTTAGCCGCTTATAGTCTCCTGTAGCGCTGGTATAACCGGGTCATCATCACTAGCCTGTCTAGGGGTATGATCTTCAGCCGTCCCATTAGCATTAACCATCCTCTTCTAGTTGATGTCCATTCCAGTAATACAATGCTGAATAACTTTTATTAAACATCTTTACACTAGGGAGAGAGGGTATAGGGATACTGGACTTCCAGGATGTAACAGACATAGACTCCAGACTCACCAGACCTTTTAAGCATCTCGGTGTAGATCCACTTGTGATAGAGCGGATGGTATCTGAAGTAGCAGATGAGTAGGGATGAGCAGAAATCCTCAGTAGGAGAGACACCAGCCATGCCCCTGAAGTTCTTTGAGTTCAAGGTAACTTTAAGAGCCATCTATTTTTCTGGTCCTTCCTTTGGCAGCAACACAGGCCTCCTCCATACTGTAGGCCCCAAGGAAACACCACACACCAGCCTCTGTCCACCCTCAGGCCAATCCTGGGGGCTTGGCTGGACAGCATCCAGTCCTTATCCATGGCTAGTCTGAGCACATGGCAAATCCCTCCAGTATATGTCCCCAATCCCAGCATGCACCACTGGTTGAGAGAAATCCAGTGATTGGCTGCTGTACATACACTAGAGTGCCTCTCATTGCTCTCCCACAGTACAGCAGAGTCACACTCCGTCCAGGGGGTACAATCAATGCCAGACACCTGGAATTAACCAGGTAAATGCCACTATATTCAAGCAAGGCTGACTAGAGCCCCGGCTATCACTAAATGTCTAGTAGCCACATCACAGAAGGTGATCGGGGGCTACACTCCATAGGAAGAGAATGTGATGTAACACACAAGCACAATTAGGAGACACAGCGTTGTCACCCTCTAACAGGAAGTGCCTGAATAAGAATCGGGCAGGATCACCAGGTATAATTTCAAATGGAATTGAAAAGTCTTTTAATTGCTTTACATGTTAAAGATCATGTGATATTTTATGATTGGAGTTACACATACTTGCTGTGTGCAGTTGGCACCTGTGACTCTAGTATTGTATGTTGCTGTATCACTCAGAACAAAAGTAATACTGTTTGGTGCGCACATAAAGAGCAATTTCAACATATCACACTTGACAGGTGGTATTTAGAGTGAATTTGTACCCATTTTCTTCCTTTCCTTACTATGAACAGGGTTAAAAAGAAATGTATTTTATATATATTTTTTGTAAATTCAGGAACATTCATAATGTTGCGTGTTAATATTCTGCAGTCTTCTCTTTAGCCAGCAGATGGGGCTCTGGTCTCCTTTTCACACATTCTGCTATTTCACCTGTGCTGAAAGAAACCTGTTTTATACATCCACAATGCAAAATCACCACATCCACTCCTCTCTCATCAGAAGAGGTTTTAGGGGTATTTAGGAAGCATTGTGAACCTCTGTATTCACTTCACTGGCAGACTTCACCTTTTCGCTGCCAGACCTTGCAACCCCCCCTTAGGTGGCCAGATTATTTAGAATTGGCTGCGATCGGTAGATCATCAACCACTGATCCCAGCTCTTCTTTTACTCAGCAGAGTCTAGGAAAAATGTCTATTATAAGTTTAGAGTTCCTGAAGTGTCCATGAGCATGTACTAGAACAGGGAATACAGCCTACGTACGGCATAATGAGCTGGCCAGCTGGAAGTGCTTCTGTGGCCACATACCTTATGTGGGTGTCAGCAAAAGGGTCAATTCTAGCTTTACTGCCCAGCATTTTCTAAAACAAAGCAGCTCTCCCTAACATGCTTAATTTACCTCTAAATCTGTCCCCTTAAAAAAAAAGTGTGCCAAGGTCCAGTGCAGGCCGTCGTCTAGGTTGAATAACCCCTGACTTTGAACCCACGCTGTCAAATCCTATCTGAGGATGCATCATCAAGCCACTCTGGGCTCACAGGAGAATCCTGCAGAGAACAGAGCTCAGGTCACTAAGAAGGGGGACTTAGGGGAGGGGGTGTTTTTGTAAGCTGGAACTAGGCTTTAATAGTGTAGTGTATCTTCCAGAGATTTGACCAATATTGATTTCAAGCATAGAATGGTCCAGAGCACTGTGTTCCTGATTCTAAGCACAGTCCACTGTAGTTCTTAAAGCAGGAGTTTGCATGTGTCATGAGATTACTGGAACACCAAGAAGCACTGTAAAAAGCCTGCTCAGTCCGTCTGCTGTGGATTTTGTGAAATCACTTTGGTTGGCTTTTCATACTTTAACACAGTTGCTGTGCTTCTTTAAAAGCAAAATAGTTAACTGATTGAATTTCTTTACAGAGTACTGATGTAGGATCAGATGCATGCCTGATAGTCAACAGGAAGTTGAGGGACGCTGAAATAGCAGCAGACCTCAGCAGGGGAAGCACGCGTTAATGACCTCTTCATTTTGTTCCCAAGCCTGCCCTCTTGTTCGGCCCGTGTTTCCCTGTCCAGGTCCTGTTCACAGCTATTACTAATGTAAGAAAATCAGTAGCATTAGTCATCTTAAAAGGGCTATTACTCAAGATGATTTAAATTGTGAAAATGTCAGCGGTGCTTGTGTGCTTCCCTGCTAGAGATGCAATGATTTACACCCGGTGACACGGCAGCGCTGCAGAGCGGGGACACAGCTAACTAATGACTCGTGTTCCGCCCTGGTCAGAATTCTGGACGGCAGCTGGCAATATCGTACCTTAAACATTCTTGTGCCTTGCCATTTTTCACTCTGACTGTACAGAATACACAGAGGACGCTGTGGGGTTAAACCCACATCCTGAAATCTCAAAGCTGATGAAGATATTTTACAAGGACATTAAGCGGCTGACAGGGAGTGAGCTGATTTTAGTAGTATAGATTATTGTGTGAGCTTAAAAAGGGAGAATACGTATCAGAAAGCAAAATGGCCACCAGTTTCACTGCCCCCTTCAAACAAGCTTATTCAAAGGCAAACACATTATACAGAACTTGAATTCTACAGTCTTCTGGCGGGTTCGGTGACTTCATGGATCTGTCCTCTTCTCCAGCGGCGTTGGTAGGCATTCTTTACTCCTCTGGTGACTTCATGGATCCGTCGTCCTCTTCTCCAGCGGCGTTGGTAGGCATTCCTTACTCCTCTGGTGACTTCATGGATCCGTCCTCTCCTTCTCCAGCGGCGTTGGTAGGCATTCCTTACGCCTCTGGTGACTTCATGGATCCGTCCTCTCCTTCTCCAGCGGCGTTGGTAGGCATTCCTTACTCCTCTGGTGACTTCATGGATCCGTCCTCTCCTTCTCCAGCGGCGTTGGTAGGCATTCTTTACTCCTCTGGTGACTTCATGGATCCGTCCTCTCCATCTCCAGCGGCGTTGGTAGGCATTCTTTACTCCTCTGGTGACTTCATGGATCCGTCCTCTTCTTCTCCAGCGGCATTGGTGGGCATTGCTTACTCCTGGAGAGCAGAGCACTCATGTAATGGAGTGCCACGTTGTGCAGGAGTACTGCCAGTCCAGGCTGGTGCCATGAGTTTGCCACCAAAAGTTGTGTTCATTGCAACCTGAACGCGCATAAAGTGGGTTGGATGATGCTGAGCATCATTAAAACCAGAAGAGGAGCAGCACTGGATCGGAGAGCAGAGAGTCTTGTCTGGTTGTTATATTGACCCAAAGGCGTCCGTGTTTTCTAAATCACTAACCTACAACAAACATGCAGATAAGCAGTTAAACCCCTCCTTATGACTTTACTGACTGCTTGCTTGTTCCAGGTCAGCCACTCAAAGTACTGAGGCCAGATACAATCACCCAAATATTATATTCAGGAGGCATTCATTAATAAGATTGTGTTGTTTGCCTGGAATCCTACTCCCGCTTTAGCATTCATCATTATTTGAGGCTTGGTACAGATACATGGTGTTTTTTTTTGTTGGGGGGGAGAGACACATTCTAGTTTCAGAATCTGGAGTTCTGTGGTTTTGTCTGTTTTTGTTTTGTTCCATTCTGCAGTAAATAACCTCCTTGTCTCTTTTCTTTAGATGAACACATCCTTACTGGGAAGTATCGGAATGCTGAACTCAGCGCCTCAGCTGCGGTGCATTAAAACATACCAGGTCCCACCCGTCCAGCCAGCCTCCCCCGGCTCCCTCAATGCCCTGAAACTGGCCAGACTCATCTGGACTTCCAATCGCAACGTCATCTTAATGGCTCATGATGGAAAGGAGCATAGATTCATGGTGTAGGCTCCTCATCCACCCCCTGCTCACCTACTGCCCCCTCCAGTATCTCCATAGCATGAACACATCGATGTCGTCATATCAGTCCCGGGGTAAAACGTTGCTGTGTTGGTGCTGCATGATTATCCCCGGTAAACGCTGCTTGTGTCAGCACTAAAGCCACAGAGAGGAAACCCTCTCCTGTACATAATTCCATGTTCCGAGGTGAATCCGATTTTCTTTCCTTATTGGTGTTAAAGGCTTCTTACTGGCCTCCGTGCAGACAACAGTTTTTGTTGGCTGCCATTTCTTTTTATTTTCTTTAAAGGAGAACTATGAGGGGAGTGCTTTTCACTCACCTTATAGTTCTAGCCGACCTGTGACAATGAGACTGCGGCGTCTCAGTATACCCCGAGCTACAGCTCACGGTATACTGAGCCTAGGGTGACGGGAGGACGCTAGTTTGTGTCCTCCCGTTACCCTAAGGAGAGCTATGGGGAAAAGCCTTAACCCCATAGTTCTCCTTTAAAGTTTGTTTGAGTTCTGATCCCCTGTATTGAAAGGAGGTAGACATTGTGCAGGGAAACCACTATGCCACTATGTGGGTGAACCAAGTGTCCGTTTACTGGAATGCCATGTCACTAGATGGGAACTGATTAGATACTTCTTTACCAATATTGCTGCCTGCACAAAATATCCATCTTTATTATGTCAACTGGAATTCTGGGAAAACTGCTAAATACATAGTTGAATATATATATAGAATTTTTTTAACATAAGGTTCACAATAAGTTTTCTGCAGTGTTTTCATCCAATATTCACACATTTTTCTAATGGAATCTTACCTGAAGTATGTGTGAATCTTGGGTGAAAACATTGATAAACCGATCCCATAATGTTTACTGTTTTGGTTACCAAAGGATTTGTGATTCTGTACAGCCACTCTTGAGATTTGAACACACTGAGCAGCCAGACACATGTAGTTCCACTTTAAAAGCCAACAGCATCTAAATCGAATCATTTAGCAAAGGGCGGATACCTGTCTGTTACAGTGCTTGTAAATTATCGGACTGCCATGATTCACATTCAGCTTGTGAACAAAAGTCCTCTCAGGCCCTTTCCACTGGATTCCCTTTTCACACATTAGAGGTAGAAAAATCTCGCCTCCCCCCCCCCTCCCCTTAGCTGTGCTGAAGCTACAAATCCCATAATGCCTGTGGCAGTCAGACTTGCAATGCCGTATGGGAGTTGTAGTTCCACAACAGCTGGAGGGCCGATGTTTGAATACCCCTGCTTTAGAAGAGGAGAAGGACTTCCTCATTAGGACTACAGTTGGGGCTACAATTAGGAACTGATGATTTCAGGAAGAAAGCAGGCGCAAACTCCAACAGAGAGATCTAAGAGAAGGAGCCCCGGAGTTACAAAGGCAAGCTTCCTGCCCAGTACTGAGTTATCCATTTACACTGTTACCGTCCTTAGCATTTTAGTTGCTAGTAAAAAAAAAAAAAGCGATGCACTTTTTGAGTGTTTGGATTTGGCAACAAAAGAGTCGTCTTCAGAAGCTAATCATGATATCCAATGAGGGTAATGATGACCACGTGAGTACAGTGATTTGCAGCTACCTAAATAAGCATTGTAGTCAGCTACAGCGGTACGGGCCCATTCGCATTGCCGGTGGAGAAAATGACTCCATGCACACACAGTGCTGCCAGATTTGTAACCTGTACACATCAATGATAGGCACCACCGCTGTTCCCATGTGACAGTTACATAAGATTAGGGATTCTGACCGTCCCTGGACACAGGCAGTTTGCATCCAGGGCCGCTGTTTCTGTATGCAGCCATAGCACGGAGCTGTGTCCAAATATGACGTTTAGCCCCAACTGTTTAGCTACAAAATGGAAACAGGAAGAGAGATTGTAGCCGCTGATGTCTACTACAGTGTGTAATTGTGACATAAACCTTAGTGAGGGTCCACTGAAAACATATAGTGGCACCACATGTTGACGTCAATGGGAACTCAATGCAGAGATCTGACAAGTCATCTTCCACCCATTGTTGGTCAGTCTGACCTTTGGTCCTTTCAGAGTAACTTGCTTCCAAATATTTAAAGCTCATCACAGAGAATCCTGCGTCTTTATAGTTACATTCCATGCCATGCCGAGTGCTTCACGCACATTGAAGTGGTTTTCATCTTTCAGTAACTGTTTACATGTAGAGTCCTTATTGTATCCTTGTATTCCGGAGGACAGTCCGGCTGTGACCCTTCTGTCCTGCTGGGTGTTGAACTTTTTTCTTGTGTTTTATGTTGTGTTTCTTCGACTTTCTGTAAGTATAAGTTGCTGTGCGTAATGTGTGGCTTTCCTGCTGAGTATTCGGCACCTAGATTCATTTAACATAATATTATTTAAAATGACAATTAAAGTATATAAATGTAACGATCACAATGTTTCTGTACCGCAACGGCAAAATCTAGTTGTGGATCTCATTGTAAAGCCAACCCAGGGAAAATCACTCGGCTTGGGAAAAGCTTATACAGTCTGTGTCCTCTATTGGTGGTGAGCTTCAGGCAAACATTTGAGGGCTTGTTCACACCAATTGCGGTGCGCTCCAGAGTGGTAGCTGCTGGAACGCACAGCAATCACACACACAACTCCTCCCCTCTTTGTTCTGGGGAGGAAGGGCGAGTGGCTGTGCATTTAAGTCAATGGCACTGCAGCCACGTCCCCCGCCTGCGTTCCGGTCCACTGCAGACGCAAAAAAAAATAGAGCATGCAGCATTTTTTTTGCATTCGCAGTGAGCCGGAATGCAGGCAATGTTTTGCCACATGGCTGACCGCACTACGGTTGGTGGGCGTGGCTACGGTTCCACCGCCACATCCCCTCCCGCTCCAGAACGAAGGGGGGAGTTTAGTGTGCGATTGCTGTGCGTTCCAGCAGCTACCGCTCTGGAGGGTATCGCAATTGGCATGAACTGGCACTTAAAGAAATAATGAAATATATGTAACGTAGCTGTTTTACCTATCAAAGGTTTTGTGCTTCTGTTCATACAGTCCTGCAATTTGCACAACCTCATCGGACAACATAACAAGGCAGGTGACCCCCACCTATAGGTAGAAATACAGTGGTGTCCTCTCCCAACTCCTATCTGCTGTCTAGACAGTAAAAGATCAGCAGAAGACCAATGAGGTCATCTCCCTGCTCACTCTCTCTCCTCCTATCAGCATGTTCCTTGTCAACGCATTTGCATATAGCACATCTGTTTGCCTTTGAGTTCTGCTGTACATGGACAGAAAGAGACTGATACTAAGTTAAGGTTTCGGTCTCAGGTTGGTTGCATGTCAAAAAATCTCTGGAGTTGACCTTCAAAGGCAAAGATAAGTGTGTGTATATTTTGAATTATTATGGGCTTTACCCCTACAATACACCTGCTATGAGAGAAGTAGTGAAGCTGCCATTGCTGCCAAACTCCTGGAAAAATGCATGTTGTCTGGTCTCAGGATGTTTGAATCTCAGACCCAGAGCATGCAATGGTGTACATGATTGGTTGTCAGAATTTCCTATCTCTATACTTGTTATGGGTCAGGAACCCGGTATATTCCTCTATAGCCACAAATCACAAAAATGCCTTTGTAAACCCAAATATTATCTTATAGTAGTAGCTTTGACATCATCACTGTGCTGTACATAGCCTGTGCCCAGAGAAGAGCTGTGGGAGGGACCCAGTAGGCCCCACCCACAACAGGCTGCCTGCAGAAAACTACAGGTGGAGGCGGAGACGAGACCAGTCACCCTGCACAATGAGAGAGAGCAGCAGTGACAGGTCTTTATTACAGGAGGGGGCGGAAACCAGACCAGTCACCCTGCACAAGGAGAAGAGCAGCAGTGAGCTGTCTTTATTACAGGAGGTGGTGGAGACAAGACCAGTCACCCTGAATAAGAAGAGAGAGCAGCAGTGACCGGTCTTTATTACAGGCGGATGCGGAGACCAGACCAGTCACCCTGCACAAGGAGAGAGCAGCAGTGACCGGTCTTTATTACAAGAGGGGGCGGAGACAAGACCAGTCACCCTGCACAAGGAGAGAGAGCAGCAGTGAGTGGTCTTTATTACAGGAAGGTCCAAGTCTCACACTGGATTACTGCACAGATCTGGAAGAAATACGCAAAGCTCCCCAAGATTCAATGAAGAATACACATGACTCTTGTATGAGGACAATGTTTATTTGGCCAGGATATCCAGTATAGCTAAACGCTGCAATAAATTAAAATGTGCTCACTGAAAATGTTTCCCTTTAAACAATACCAAGTGGTGATCATATTCTCAGATCTTATCTGCACTCTGCGATCGTCTCTATTCTGTGTCCTGGTTAGTCTTTTCCTTGCCCCATACTGTACTGTCACTGGGCGGATCGTCCTTAAGGTAAACCTTTATGAGTTAATCACAGCTAGAGATGTCTCAAACCTACTGAGATCCAATGTAAGTGAAATACAATAAGGAGAGCGAGATTCCTCATGATGGCAACAAGGTGCAGGGGGTCTGGCCAGTGGAGCCACTGAGAGATTTAAAGTCCTCCCACCCCCACTGCAGCCTGTGATTGGACAGTGAGAGGAGAAGCAGCAGACTGATGAGCTCATCTATCATCGCTCTGTTCCCTCCTCCTATAAGCACATCCTTTCTTAGCACATGAGCACTGGAGCACAACAAACTTGCTCCTTGTGCTGCTCTATTCTCTCTGTCCTGAGCTCAGCTGTACAGGAGAAGCCAGAGGCTGATGCAAGGTCAAATTATGGTACTTACACTGCTTGCATTTATAAAATGCATATAATGATGTATTAACGACTACCGAGCTGCACTATGTTGTCTTTTGTGTCTTCCTGGATTCAGCTGGTTGGTTTGCGGCAATCTGACGCCCACTTTCGACTGTCTCCTTTTTTGAGCGACCAATCCAATTGTGTTGAAACCCAACCAAACCTCTGCAATGCACATATGACCAACTTCTACCCCAATCATATTTGAACATCAGTTGGTTGTAAGAAGGATGGTTTAGAGTAGCATTTTCCAACCCTTTTTCAGTCATGGCACCCTTTAAAAGTTTGCAAAATCTCAAGGCATCCTCATCTAAAATATAATGGCTTTTAAGGTGGGGGGGACATGCAAAAACACAAAAAAAGGTTCCTCCCTTCATGTTGAAGTTCCCCCTTTGCACCAGGAGCCTCCTCGTTTAACATCTGGGCACCCCCCTTCTCACAATGTGAGCCCTCCCTCGCATCAGGGCCCCCTCCTTTTACATCAAAGTGCCCCTTCACATAATTAGCGTCGCTTCACTTCAGAAGCCCCCCCCCCTCCTCCAGCAAGGGGAACGGTAGGAAGCACAATAATGACCTCGCCGAATTTCCTGAGCAATCAGAGGCCAGTCAGCCTTCTATCCCCACTACAGACATACAGCTATGAGGCTTTAGACACCCACATCAGGAAGTGCACAGCTTCCGGAGGAACTGCAGACAAATGGCGCCATTTTCAGGCTACTTCTAAGGCTAGGTTTACACCAGATGCAGTGCGTTCTGGCCAGAACGCATTGCATTGCTGCCGGCTCACTTTTTTGGGGCACATTGTGGTGCAAAGAAAATGCTGCAAGCACTATTTTAATCGCACTGGACCGGACCGCAGGCACAATGTGCCTTGCTACCCAATGCGGCCGGAGGGCGTGGCTGCGGTGCCATTCACTTCAATAGCAAAAAAAGTCCCGCAAAAAAAGTGAGTCAGCCGCAATGCAATGCGTTCTGGCCAGAATCGTCCGGAAAGCATTGCATCTGGTGTGAGCCTAGCCTAAGGCACAAGAAATGTATTCTACATGTTTCCTATAACATAGCAAACCTTTACTTTGTTTTCATCTCAAATTTAACTCCAGAGCTTACAAGAAGTTTCTTTTGAGGAGGACAAAAGTTTATAAATATACTCAAACTGAAATTTTAAGACACCCTCCCTCCCCCTAAAAAAAATTATATATCAAACAACATAAACAGGTAAGATTACCTTCTACAGCGCATTTGGCAATAGTCGTTTTATTGATACGAACTGTTACAGCGCATTTTCTGAGGGCCGAGACTACAAAGAAAGTGTTTTTCTGAAAACAAACAAAAGTCCCCCTAAATATTGCTCCGCTTTTGTTAGAAAAGACAGTCGAGGCAATTTTTGGCTATCAACTATAATTTCCTACTATGCACACAGCAGTGGAGCCGCTACATACAGGGCACCCGAGTTGGGAATTTCAGAATGTTTCCTTTGTAGGCCTCCCAAGTATCACCGTGTTTGTTTTCCCAGGAGATATCAGCGCTTTTTTCAAAGTGAGTCGCAACAATGGACTTTTCATGCTTCGCTTTCCGATGGGTTACAGTAATGGGAACTCATTTTACATCGTTTATTACATTTCTGGAAAGTCCATTTAGAAAGAGCGGCTACGAAATTTACCGCAACTGGCCACTGCGAGGGAGATAAGTGGTGCGATGTCTTCTGACTGGTTATAATTTATATAGCTTGAAAGTGAACAAAGTGTAGAATGTAAACACTGGTGCAACTACCAGGGTCGCAGCGGTCGCATGTGCGAACGGGCCCTGTTTTTTTTCCAATTCGGGAGGGGTCCAGAAAGGAAGAAGAGGGCCCAGCCCCGTTAAGCGCAAAAATTGCCTCCTGGGACTACACAGTGGGGTGGTGGTGTTGGGTGGTCCCTTCATGGTTTCTTGCATTGCCTCTATGAAAGTAATATGAGTTATGATCATAATTGTGGGGTATATTGCCATTAACCATAACTTAGGAGATGGGGGGGGCAACATGTAGCCATCTCATTAAAGTAGTATTAAACTCTCAAACTTTTTTCCATACTGCATTCAGATCAAACAAATATATATCGCCCAGCAAAGTATTTATTTATATATTTGCCCAAACACTTTGTCATCATGTTTCACAAGGGACAGAGCAGTCTTCAGAAGCCACCCATCTACTTGCTTGCACAAGGAACAAGGGAGGAAGGAGGAGGGGAGTGTCTTGTCTTGCTGTGCCTGTGTGTTTCTGGAGATACACGGTGCTTACTACAACACAAGGGTGGCTCCATAGGACCCTGCAAGGGAAAGGAGACACCCTAAAACAAAGTCAGGACCAGTGCTCAGGGGACCAGCAGATTCTACAGGAACCTACAATTTTAAACATCAAGAAACAGCATCCATTGTAAGTGATTTCATCAGCATTTCAAATAGCTCCTCCCTTCTCCAAGCTAGTAGATGGACAGCTGCTGGAGACTTTGTATCAGCATGCTCCTTGTTATCACATGAGTACAGCAGGACAATTGATTGGCTCCTTGTACTGCCCCTAACTCTTCCAGTTTGATTCCTCCCAGACAGGGGCCTGCAAGAAGCTGATACCGGGTCACATTCAGGTGCTTACACTGCTTGCATTTAAACAATGCATATAATGATGTGTTAATGAATACCAAGCTAAACCCAACCCTGATTTTAAGCTTTAAAATCAGGGTTGGGTTTAGGGTGCCCTTAGGGAGAGAGTTAAGTGTTCAAAGTTGGTGCCCCCAATCTTTTTGGGGGGGGTTTGTGCATTATTTTTCAACTGATTTCTTTCAGTTATATCAGTCAGTGGAGAATTAAAAAATATATACAGGTGAAACTCGAATAATTAGAATAGTGTGCAAAGTTCATTTATTTCACTAATGCAACTTAAAAGGTGAAACTAATATATGAGATAAGACTCATTACATGCAAAGCAAGATAATTCAAGCCGTGATTTGTCATAATTGTGATGATTATGGCTTACAGCTCATGAAAACCCCAAGAACCCCAAATCCACAACCTCAAAAAAGTAGATTATTACATGCAATCAATAAAACAAGGATTGTACATAGAACAATATCGGACCTCTGAAAAGTACAAGCATGCATATGTACTCAGTACTTGGTTTGGGCCCCTATTGCAGCACTTACTGCAATTACTTTTGCACGATATTCTAATTATTTGAGTTTCACCTGTATATATAGAGAGAGAGAGAGATAATGTACTGGTGTGAGGGTTTTCCTGACATGGTTCAGGGGTCATCATGGTATTATCTGCATGTAAACCTCATTTATTCACCGCTTTTTATAAAGTTGAGTGATAATTCATAACTAACAAGGAATCATTTTATTTATATCAGTTCTATAGATCTGCAATCAGCAAAGCTGTTATGTCCTGCTGGTTGTAGAGCTCTGTCTCTGAATCAGCAGGGGAAGCAACCAACCTCTGCAGAAAGACCACTGCATCCACACAGAGAACAAGACCCTCTCTCTGCAGATTACTGGCAGGGGACAGGCTTTTCTACTCATGCTGTGGCTGCTTTCTTAGGGAAATGAACTGTAAGACTCTGCACACCTTTTGTTTGATGCACCTGGAATGTATTTAGCTGATTTAAACCAAAAGTTCAGTTGGCCTTTAAGATTAGAGCAGCTGGCTCTCCAGTTGTGGCGATATTACAAAGCTCATCATGCCTCTGGGTACCATGCCTGTGGCTGTCAGAGTCTTGCAATGCCTTATGGGGCTTGAATTTCCACAACAGCTGGCGGGCTGAAGCTTGGCCATGCCTGGGCTTGAGTTGTGATCTTTCTGCAGCACCTCCCACATGTGAAATCTGGAAGTGTAGCCAACCTATTCCATGTATGGACACTCATTCCATTCAATAAAATAACTGAAGTGCACCTGTTAAGATACAGCGGTAATAGACATACTCCTGTAAAGGCGGTGGGTGCAAGAAGTAGACACTCTACTTGGTTCTTCCAATCTTGAAGGTCTTAGTGGAGATTGGAAGCATCATTTCTTGGGCCTATAGCCTCGTTCATGTTGTTTGGACATTACTAAGGTAAAACCAGCAGATTAACCTATGGCATGCTCAGCTGTCATTCCGACCCTCTGAACATTGCTACATAATACCAAACAATTAACCTCCATATGGAGAAATGCAAAGTGACCGCGGCTCAACATCTCCATTTTAAAATATGATAAAACCTTCACAATTGGGGGAAAAAAGTAATAGTGTCTATTAACAAGTCATCCGAAGTTCCAGACGCATTCCCCCTTGTAAATATACAGTGTGTGTTATTTCTGTGCTCTAAGATTGTTTAGTTTCCTATAGTGAAAGGTTGGTTGAGTTATTTATATGTTGAAGCTGCCTGTGTCCGGGTTCAGCACCGTGTGTGGTTGTGTAAATGTAGATACTTGCGTGGCTTTCCCTTGGGCAGATTGTGTCATTAAAGTCAAGATACAGCGACCAGTAAGAACTGGTTTGTGTCATTGTGTCATGTAAATTATTCAGCTGTCATCTGTGGAAAACTATTGATAAATCTGTAAAATGTTTGTGTACATATCTGTGTGTAATAAAAACACAAATAGAGAAAAAGTTCCCGATTATTATGTGGGTGAAGGAGGAGAGGGAGGCAAATGCCCCCTGGGTCACTCTTGTGGGAAGCCACAGGACAGCACTTCAGGATGGGGCCTGTGTTGATGGGCTTTGGACCTTGTGTCGATGACATCAGTTGGAGATACTTCTGAGATCATTCAGAATTCCCTGACAGGTGTATTTGACCCTCAGTTGACCTCCATCTGACCTACTTTGAACTGGTTTTGCATTCCTATAGACTTGTATGTGAGTGCAAAACTAGAAAAAGTGCAAAACAAAAGTCCATTAACGCAGGCCAATTAAAGTGTTTGACTGAAAGTTGCACTCACTTAAGCTTGGGTGCACACGGATTGATCTAATCCTGCTGAATCAGCCAAAATATGATACCTGGGTGGTCCCATCTCTGCAACAAGGACCGAAAATTGTTGGCTGCACCGTGCTTGACGCTGATTGGCTTGTGCCACTGTCTGAATACAATGTATACATCGGTGAGTATAGATGGAAGAAACTGTCAGATTTTTTTTTTTTCCGTTCAGAGATGTAACAAGAACCATCAGTCCTGAAGCAGCTCACAGCCAGAAGACCTTATAAGAGTCATGCAAACAAACGCAAGGTCATTTAACATTTCACTTAGGACTTAAGCATTCAAGTGTGATCTTTGGCAGCCCCCTTTTGTAGTCTTGTTCCCCACTAAATGTTTACTCCATAATATGTGCCTGGGAAAAAGATCAGTCCATAGCCCATCGCGCTCCTTATTGGTGGAGGTGGGTGCTGCCGTGACTGCGGATGGGGCTGCAAATGAGTCAGTAGAGGATGAAGAAATCACCGGGACTCCATGGTTCAAGAATGTCAGACCGTATCAGGTCTCACAATGTATGGTAACGTTTCGGAACCCAAATTGGTTCCTTTTTCAGGCATACAAAGTGACAACCAACAAACAAAAACAGTGACAGTTATATACACGTAATAAGTGCAAATAACCAATCAGAAAAGTAAATCCGCCCCTTCTGATGTCATAAAGACGTCATATCCCCGCCTGGGAAAAAGATCAGGGATGCTTGAATGTTGCAGAAGTTCCAGAATAATTTTAACCTCTTTCCTAATCTTACAATGCCTTGCCATTTTGTGGTTCCCCAGTATTAGTCTATACCCTCCTATAGCATGTTCACGTATAGGAGCTCAATGGAACACAGAAGGAAGAGAGGGAAGAGAGCTCAGCTTATAATATACAATAACAGGAAAAGAATTTGAGTCATTCTAAACTCTTGTGTCAGTCGTTGGCCGTCTTCGATGCCCTTTTTTTAACGTCGCCATCATTAAATTTGATGGAATTTTCCGTCACCTTCTCTTCGGTACAAAATAACTAACCTCCCAATCTCGTGTTCTAATGTTCCTGATATATGTACAGCTTTAGCAGTCTTTGGCTCTTGATGACCTCAACCTTGGCTGCAAGGAACAATGCTGGATCCTTAATTGGAAACATTCTTCCAGCAGAAGACGAAAATCAAACCCGAGAGCGCAAGTCCGCCTTGAAATTAGATGGCTGCGATTTTTTTTTGTTCTTTCCAAATGTACATATGTTAACATATTTCTCCATAATGTATGTTAAATTTATTCAACTTACAGCTCCATCTTCAATCAATACCTCCCAACTTGTAGAATTTCTGTAGGAGGAAAAGAACAGTGGTGTCAAGATACTGACTCACCAAACTGAATTTATATTTAAACCCAAACTAAATAATTCAGCTATCATTAACCAAAGGTGACAATGCGGCTTTGCTTTCCTGGCAGGTAAGACAATTAGTCTTTATCATCAGAAGTTGCGCAAACTGATAAATACATGGAAAGGGCTTGCCATTAAGTGGTACAACCAGTCTGTTGTAGGTGAACTTTCACCTTTCACCCCCCCACACCCAAGATGACAGACAGAGCTGCGTGTTACCAAATCGATATCTCCGTAGCCAGTAGGGAAATACTTACAGACTCTAACTAGAGAATGCATTTTGACAAGGCCACGGCGGTGCAAACTGTGCAACGCAACACAGAAGACGACTCATTTTTAAAACTTGACACTTCAAGGTGTTTTTGTACAATGGCTTGGGGAGGCTGTCGATACAAACAAATACCAAAGGTCAAAATGGGAAGCAGCAAGAATTTAAAAAATGAGATGCATTGTTTATATAGTCCGGGAATTTCCTGCTGTTTTTTATTCTTAAATATCTCTGAAATAATAAAGGCGCTTCTACTATTTGTCATCGTTATATCAGCATTATCGGTAGGATGAAATGTTACCTGTTATCACGCTGCTCTGTGAGTCTGATTGAGTCTGAAGACCCAAAAAAGGCCAACGTTCTTCTGCAGTAAGAGGAGGTTCTTGGTGGACTGGTGAAGGAAACAGACTGAAATCCTGGCATGGTATATGTTAAATTGACAAGTAAAATGTACATCTACAATGGGGGGAATTTATCATAGCAATTGCGAGTGTTTGAACTTGCACGGAATATATTTGCACCAGATTTATGATGCTAGTGTAATGTTGTTGATAAATGAGGTTTGATAAACTCCAAGAAAGAAGACTTCTAACTTCAGGCAAAAAGCTTAACTGTCGCATCTTGAAGAAGTGGTCATGGGGACTTCTTAAGTTGTGAGTGTTTTGTTAGGTGATGCTCCAGTTTCAGACAGCCCAGAACAAGTGCAGATGAAAACACGTGCAAAAAAGGTGCAAAAAACATGCAGTTGAAAAAGTAGTGCAAGCTCAGGTGAAAACAGGGGCACATGTTAAAAGACAGATTTGCACATAAAAAAATATGATCTAAGAGGCTAAAACTGTCGCAATTGCTTTGATAAATTCCCCCCAATGTGTTTTGTGGTGAATATACAACTTCAAGTAAAATGTTTACTTGGGAACACTTAGGCTAGGTTCACACCTATTTGTTTCAGATGTCGAACTGTTTTCGTGCGGTTTCGATCGAGAGACTGTACATTGTAAACCGCGCGGTTGTCGTGCATTTTTCAATGCATAGAGCTGTCTATTGGACCCAAACCATGCGACAACCGCGAAAATAGCTCCTGCACCTTTTCGCGCGACAAATCGCAAAGGTGTGAGCAGCCTCCATTGACTTGTATGCGAATCTGTTTTTTGCGCGATATCGTGCAAAGTGTGTGCACTGGCCCTCAGAGGTGGTCTTGAGCTATGATGTGTCTGGTATCAGACATGGCCCTTAAAGTGGACCTGTTGGCACTGCTTCACCTGTCTACCATGTTTCTCCATGAACATCACTTGTTTTGCCTGATGAAGGAGATCCTTTGAGACCCCAAAACATTGCACTGAGTGGTTATGCTATTCTGCTTATACGTCGATAAATAGACTTATTTGATTTGCCACTGGAGTGCCGGTGTCCATATTTCGTCTCATGTATTTTGATGGTTGCCAAATGTCGACAGCCATTGCACGCACTTTATCATTCTGGAAAAGCGGTTCTGAGTGGTATATGGACTGTATCCATGGACAAAGAGGCATCTTTTTTTGGGTCTTCTTACCAAATGTATCACGTGACCAAGAATTCTATCGGCTAGGGATGTCCCGATACCAATGCTAGCATCGGAATCAGGCCCGATAAGGCGCATTTTGACAAGTACTTGTACCTGCAAAATGCCCCGATACATAGCGCCGAAGCTTGCGCTATGATTTTTTCTTTTTTACTTGCTGGGAGAGCAGCGGCTAGTCGGCCCCGGTCCGGTGGGAGGAGCTCTCTGTCAGCGCTGGTCCTGTTCTGTCGACACTGAGAACTCATCGACCGTGCATACCTCTAACGTCGCATCTGGGTACTGCCAGTAGTTCAGCTTCACATAAGGACCTTCCGCGCATACGTTGCCACTCTGAGCCTTACACCCCCCACACTGCGCCTGCGTCACTTTCTCACGGCCGTTAGCTTCTCCAACTACACACAGCTCCTGTCCAGTTCAACTACCATGCTCTGCGCTTGCGTGCCCTTCTCAACTTGGACGCAGGTGCAGTGTGGGGGTGTAAGGCTCGGTGAGTGGCAACGCATGCGCGGAAGGTCCTTATGTGTAGCTGACCTACTGGCAGTACCCGAATGCAACGTCAGAGGTTCGCAAGGTCGATAAACAATGCTGAAAATGGAGCAGATCCTCTTCCTGATGATCAAAAGGTAATGCATGGGACTTCATTAATTAGGAGCCATCTGCCCCGTTTTCTATGTCATGGCATATATAGCAGGAGAGCTGAAGCTACTTCTACCGCTCGCTCCCACCATCAAATGGCTCAGGAAGCTTTGTGAATTCCTCCATTTATCTTTATGCTTGTTCATCTTTAGTGACTTTAAGTATTGAAGCTTTAACAGCATGACAGCCAGGCAACTAGCTTTTTTTTTAAAAAAAGAGAAAGGGCAGCAATGGAAGTCCCCTTCCTGCCTTTATGACAGGTTTTCTGCTGTGTATGTAAAGCCAACACGTGTTTATAGTTTACAAAAGGCAGGGAATGGCTGAAAACTCTTGGGTTTTTTTGCGGCCTCTGTCCCTTTCACTTCCTGTTTCAGAGATGTAACAGGAAGTGAGAAGAAATATCTGCACAGTGAGGAGAAAGCTGCTCTGTTACTGTTCCAATGATAACTGTAAAATGTTGGATTTCCCATCCTTCCTGTCTGAGTGACAATAGCCCTGGTACAAAAATGGGGAATCCTACCAGCCTGGACACAGCAATGCAGGAGACCAAACCATTCCTTTTCTATCCAAACTAAACTGGCAGGCTCTTTGTCCATGACCGAGTGCCCAGCTTTTCAGAGGGAGTGACACCAAAATGACAATTATCTTGGTGTCACCCAGGTGCGGGCCGCACTTACCACAACCCCCTAGTGACGCCACTGCTGCTGTCTAAATTGGCTCTGTGTGCATGTGAGATAGGGACTTTGGACTGTTTAGCTCCTTGAGGGCAGGGACTGATGAGAGTGTGCACTGAGCTGTGTAGATTGTCGGCGCTATATAAATGAGATAACTGTATTTCAAATGTATTTAGCAGACATGTAACCACACACACAAAAATTGTGATTCGATTTTTATTTTTTTCTGATCCATCCAAAGTTTTGTTTCAGAACAAAGTGACATGACCTTGCCTGTAATGCAACCCCCAACAGCTCAAATAATACAAATCTGATTGGCCAGAGAACAGTCACGTGTCCGATTCACTTTCATTTTGAACTAAATTAATTCAAAACTAACATTCAGATTCGTTCAATTTCGAAAATTCGGATGCATCTGAATGTCCGACTTTTACAAAATTCATATGAATATTCATTCGGAACAAAACAAAATGTACACGTCTAGTATCTAGTATAAATATCTGCATTTTATTTGATGTTACCCTCCTGTAATCCCCAGTACAGCAGCATTCTGGCTGGATAGGTGGACAGCATTCTGGGCCAATCAGTTGTCCAGTACATGCTAAAAGGAGGAGAGAGCAGGAGGATGACCCCATCAGTTTGTTTCTGCTGCTTTACTTCTGAAGACAGGAAGGAAACCGGGGTGTGTTGCTCAAATGCAGCAAAGTCACCAGACTGCCTTTGCCATATACCTAGGCTGTGTGAATCTCAGGACTGGCTGAACAGAAATAGAAATCCTTTGGCAGGTAAAACAGCCCCCATTTATACAGTTGTATGTGAATGGTGTATTTAGCTGTTTGCCCGGAGTTTAGTTTTAACTGACGTGATTATCACCATAAAACCTGTAGCAAGAAAAGTGGAAATAGAAAACCTGAGACGTAAAGACGTAAGAGGGGAGCAGATACTCGTCTCCAGCACTCGGCGCAGCTGCCGCCTTCCTCCTCCACTTCCTCCGCTCAGATATTTGTAAAGCAATACAGGAGCAATAATAATTATCAGCAAACCGTAGCGAAAAATCTAACTGAATGGCAGGAAACAACTTAATAACCGTCACATACCGAGCTATTGACGAGGAGACGGGACGCGGCCTACTAAACATTGTCAGCCAGCGCCAGTCCCTGCCATTTAGAGGCGGACACCTGTGATCAACCAGCTTGAGGTTTATACAGAGAAAATGGTATCAAAAAATTGCTGCGGTCTTCCGTTCTTTAAAGAAGTTAGTTATCCGGCCGGGAAAAAAAAATAAGATCCCCCTCCCTCCCTCCCGCCTGCCTTCAGATATCCCCCTCAGCTGCTAACGAGCAAATCTTTGACATTATTCGAAACGCTGCGATCATCTAAATTATATGGCGCTCGCGTGTAATACTAATCTTACAATAACGTGGAGGGTTAAAGGCTCCACACACAGCGTGAGCCTCGGTGACTTGTGCCTCGGTGCCTACTGCTGCCTTTGTTCCTTTCACAATGCCGTTGTGCTCGCCTGGCTGGTGGCGAGGTTGCAGGAACACGATCGCATTATGTATGTGCTATGGATTTTCAATTATGTCCTAACAGCTTTCATCCGCTGGCCACGGAGGGTCACCGCCGCACGTGTCGTAGAGGTGCCTGCACTGCCCGGGGTGAACCGAAGACCCCGGGCTGATAAAAGACAAGGGAATAATGAATATTTATCACGAATCTTATGGATTCTTTATATATTGTGTTGACTTTTAACTCTATATTCTGGATTATTGTCAGCTCAATGTGAAGTATTAGATCCATGGGCGTGATTCTCTGGCTCTGTATCTTCCCTATTCATTCCTGTTGTTGGGATTGTCATCATTATGGCATCAAATCATCGGAAATGTAAAGCTGAACGTCATTCAAACAACTAAATAAAGTAGGGGTAGGCAACCTCGGCACTCGCCATCATGTTTCTGCCCAGGACTGTTCCTATAATGAGGCCATCGGAGGTAGTTGCCTTAGGTGGCATTTCATGGGGGGGGGGGGGGGTGCCACCGCGCCCC
>NW_017306329.1:1602631-1643580 GCF_000935625.1 Nanorana parkeri | reverse complement strand
TGGCAAGCTGTAACGCTTGGCCTGGCAGCCTGCCCAGCTCAATGGTGTCGCCGGCTTCTCTGGCTTGCATCCCGCTGAGCTCCTGGCAACCAGTGACATCACTGAGCTGGGCAGGATGCCAGACAGAGCTGGTGGCAGCCTGGTCAGGCATTGCTGCTGCCCATACACCTCCTCCCACCCCAGTGCCCCCACCACCACCCCAGAGAAACATAGCCTCAGACACCAAGACCCATAGGGACGGCCCTGCTTGTGCCTCTGGGAGTCATGCCCTGTGGCCACCAGAGTCTTGCAATGCCTCATAGGACATGAAGTTCCAATATAGCTAGAGTGCCGAGGTTGCCCACCTCTGAAATAAAGACTTGAAATCCATATGAGAGCTGTTTCACCTACCCAAAGATTTGTATTTCTGTCTATGTGTTCTGAAAGGTACTCAGCCTTACCATACAGCCAGGTTGGTGACCTGACTTTTCTCTACTGCAGTTAGGTAATGCAGCTTGGTCACCTACCTGCACCCCAATGGGGAAGAACAGTAGTGCCCATTGAGAGGGGTTAACATTGATGTCAGTGGACAACACTTACCTTGCACTGAAGTTTTTGTCCCTCTCCTTCTCCTGCTCCCGGGACTATAAAGACTTTGTCAGGCAGGTCTACATAGAACAGGAGTTGGGTGCTAACAGGAGTTTTAACTATCCCTGCGACCCCAGGTGTCCGTTGATTTATGAGCCTGTGTTGAGCCGCCACACTGATGTACAAAAGGGAGCCAATAGAACACTCCCTATTGGTTCTGATGGAGGCGTGTCCTCAGAAACGCGTAAACCATCAGGGAGGACGTACAGCCGGCTGGCTAAGTCCCTCGTGTAAAGATCCTTTTCGTGCCTGTTTAAACTCGACTTTTGTGAGTACCATTGCACTTGTTTTTATCTAGTTTTAATAAACGTTTTTACGCGATGGAGGCGCTCTCTTGGAAAGGGGGGGGGACAAGCGAGCGGCCCTCCCATACTAGGCCACATGCCCTGGGACGTTGGTTGTGGGGGTGCGGGCAGATGCGACCCCCCCTGGTGAACGAGTAAGGGGTACTTGTACTGCTACCCATTCACTAAAGGGTTAAGAAAATTGTAAATAAAAAGTCCAGACTTTTGACAAGTTTTTGACAAGTCTTTTATTGTAAAAAAAAAAAAAATGAATCCATCGACGTAATCTGGAGTCAATCATAACATCCAGCGTTGTCCACGACAACAACAACGCGATGAAATAGAAAATAAAAAGGAAAAATTACATAGAAATTTACAAAAAAACTACGACCACCGACCTGTCCGCTTGCGACGAACTCCCAACGTAGAATGGCATTCTGACAGATGCCAGCAAAATATAAACAATTGGGTGGAGCTAGTGGTGACAGCTAGCTCCGCCCAACTGTTCACAGTTTTACGGCATCTGACAGGTGAGCCATGATTGGGCAAAGTCATCATTACTTTGCCCAATCATGGCTCTTACAGAGTACAGTGCCCTGATTGAGCAAGGTCTTGCACCTGGCCTGTGGTCATGTGCAAGGCTTTAGCCAATCAGGGCTCACAAGGCACTGTGCGAGAACACACGAACTGCCGATGTTTGGACTCGAACATCAAACCCATTCCTAATGGTGACTATCGTCAGTGATTCAGGGCCTATAGTTTCAACACTGTTATAGCCTAAGGCAGTGGTTCTCAACCTGTGGGTCGGGACCCCCTCGGGGGTCGAATGGCGATTTGCCAGGGGTCGCCTAGTCAGGAAAAAAAAAAAACCACCATAGGAATGCATAGCTAGATTCCTATTGGCTATTTCACTTTGCAAAAGCCAATAGCAAACTAGCTATTGCAACCGCCCTCTGATGTTGCCAATCAGCAGAGGGGGACCTGAAGTTCTCCACCAGGTCCCCTTCTAGTGATTGACAGCAGCAGAGGGCGGGTGCAATATGTATGTATTCAAGCAAAAAAATATGTAAAACACACCTCTAGCTATGTATTCCATTTTCCCGGTCCGCAGCTGCAGAGATCGGGCAATGTCTCAGTGCCTTTAATTGACACTGCGCACTGTCAGCTTCCTGGAGGGCTCGGCACATGGAGCTGCGAACACGCCCGAGCCCATCCCTATCAGTGACAGTACTGCGGAGTATGTACCTCATACATTATATAGCCACACACTTTAAATCCAATTCTTCTAGTTCCAGCTGCAGAGCCCGGTCCTGTCTTTGCCTATAGCAGTGGTTCTCAACCTGTGCAAGGTGAGAGTCCTCCTCAGCTCTCTCCTACCGCAGCAGTGTCAGTTCTCCCGCCATGCCTCCAGATGTCGCTGCAGCAGCCGCGTCATCCCTAAATTTTACCTTTTGGGGGTCACCACAACTTGGCAAATGTTACCAAGGGGTCCCGGCCCTAGAAAGGTTGAGAACCACTGGCCTAGAGGCTATATGGCCCTTCTATCAATGCATGCTATAGCCTATTGTATGTCCTCCTGTTAGGATACGTTATTGCCTGAGGCTGTTTGTGCAAGCAGTTCCTTCCGGTCCACTTATCTCTGTTGTGGATTATTAGATGTATAGCAGATGAGTAGAAGCTCAGTATAGACACATGCTTACAGAGTCTATTAGACATGTGCACTGCCAAAAAATTCATTTAGTTTCGTTTTAAATTCGGATTTGTGTTATTTCGTTTTTCAGGATTCAATTCGGATTCGGACGAAATTCAGTAGTGTTAGTACGAACGTTCGTTTCGTTTTCTGTTTGTTTCTTATTCGTTTTGTTCGTTTGCAGCAAAAGTGACATTTGAGGGGGAAAAATATTTTTCTCCTTCTCTAATGTCACTTTGCTCCAACGAACGAAACGAATAAGAAACTAATAAGAACAGAAAACGAACGTTCGTACGAACGCTACCGAATTTCGGAAATGGAAATTCGGATTCGTTTGCATTCGTTATGTCTGTAATTCGGAATTCGGATACATCCGAATTTCCGAAAATTCGTCCAAATTTCGATTCGGAACGAAACGAATCGCACATGTCTAGAGTCTATGTAATATTGTCATCTCCCATTGCAACATTCACTCTTCAGTTCCAGGCACACAGGAGACCGGTTTGTACGGTGAAAGACGTCCTATTGAGAGACATTTGATTATTATATAGAAGAAGAATAAAACCTGACATTCTAAACCAGGCCAGCAATGGTACAATATTCTTTACCTATTTAGTTGTATTAGTAGGGTTGCCACATTAGGGTTGTCTATGAAAAACCAAACCGGGATGTTTCAGCATTTGTAGCACTTATTGGTCAGAAGTGTGTGGTTTCTCCATAGAGGACATGGCTCAGTAAGTGTGGTTGAGTTATAATTAGCATGTAAACATTGTAAAACAGAACCAGGTTTTAACTAAAGCCCATTCCCGGGCTCCTGAATAGGGTTGCCACCTGTCCAGGATTCACCCGGACAGTTTGGGTTTTGAATTGTCCGGGTTTCATGGCAGCAGAAACCCGGACACAAGATGTCAGGCAGACAGGGGCAACCAAAATCAAGATAGGGGCTACTGGCCCCCCACTGAAAATAGTCTCACCTGTAATATTTGCATATAAATGGGTAGCGCTATTTAGATATGAATAAGCCACGACTAATTTTCCCCCAAAATTGTCTGCGCATCTCTAGAGTGTTCGGGTTTCGCTTGAAGAAAAGGTGGCAACCCTACTCCTGAACAATTATTTGTTTTTAAATTAACTTTCCTTTAAATCTAGCTTTTTTTGACCTTTTGTGGTGCTGAGGTTGGACTTCTTGCCTGATGGTGGTGGGAGGTCCATCAGCAGCATTGTAATAGGAATACATAGTAGATTGTAGTACAATCAAAGCTTACTTGCTGCCTTCTGTCTGCCCATCACTTTCATCAACTTCTTGGATTTCCAGTGTGCTTTGCGTCTCTTTCCTTGCTGCTTGATGTGATGCAATATCCATTTCTCAAAGCTTCATATCCCATCATGCATTTCTTCCAGCAAGTAATGATGATGTTACATTGTTCAGAAGTTGAGTTGTAGCCAGGGGCATATTTACCACGAGGTAAACAATTTTTTTTAATCACTTTACAACCATCGCAAGACTAAGGTCTTGCGATAGTTGTACAGTGTGTGGCCACCTTTATGAGCATCTCCAGTAAGTAAGTTTACAAACTTCTAGATGGATTTGGTTATCAGGAGTGGGATAGAACGTATGGAAAATCAATATAGAAATACAGATTTATTTCTAATTTATGGCCATAGATATCCTTTAATGCTAATATGATGTTTTAGTGATTGGATTTAGATCTACTTTAATTAACATCAGGGACACTTTACAGTATTACCAGAGAGAAATACAATGAGGGAAATTTATCAAAACTGGAGCAGCTCTGCATGGCAACCGATCAGCTTCTATCTTTTTTTAAAGCTTAACTGAAAAAACTTGAGACAAGCTGATTGGCTGCCATGAGCAACTGCTTCAGATTCTTTCTGTTCCCGCTTTGATAAATTCCCCCAAATGTACTTTTGCTATATGGAGAGCATTGCATGGTGAGGGGTTAAAGGGAGACTTTGTAGCATGGAGGGTTAAATGAGGTCACTGATGGCACATTGGCTGGGGATGGTTGGCTGCCACTGAACTTCAGTAAATGGCCAGTAATCAGGGCGTCATTTAGCCAGTCAGTTGAATGTGAACATCATCACCATCATCAGGGTCTCCTTTTGACTCTGGGCGCTCATGCGTATAAGCCTTAGAGTCCGCTGCTCAATACTCAGTTAAGGGGAGGCTTTCCTGAGACAATCAGGGAAGAAATTAGAAAGATTGCAGAGAAACAAAATCAATTCAACTGCGAGAGCCAATGGAGCCTGACACCTAACGGACCATCCTCATCCACAGCACCAAACCTATTGTTCAAGAGGGAGCACAAAGTGGGAGCCAATGTGAGTGTGACCTGGCTAGATTCAGCATCATGTACTACAGCGAGCTACTGTGCCAAATATGACTACAACCTCTGTTTGATCAGTGGCAAAGTGGTATAACATGGATTTTTTATTCCCTATATTTATACAGTGACATCAAATGTCATTACGCAACATTTTACAAAGTGCATGGAACCTCCAGAAGGAGCTCACAGTCTACCATTCATACAGGGGCTGAGTGGACAGATAACGACACAAAATGTGTGATTTCACAGAAGCTCTCCTTTGAGTTGCTTAGATTAAATTTGCTTAAAGCGGACCTTTACACTCAAAATTCCAATTCTACCAATGCTTCCCTCTACGTATGATGATTAGTAATGACATAGACCTGTCAGGTGTAAAATGCTGTGATTGTGAAATACTTACATTTGCAGAGCGTTCACTTCCTGCTTTCACATGATGCTCCGCCTGGTGCAGCTGGCCCAGATTCAATTCAGTCTTGAGGCCTAATAGCCTAGTCCAATTGGCAGAGGAAGGATTTGCTGCAAATCCCTGTGAGGAGTCTACAAATTCTGCCTCCAACTGTACACATCGTTACCTACTACGCTTCTTTTGCTGAGAAGTTGTTTGGACATGCTTGAAACAGACAACGTATGTCCAGAGACCACTCCCTATTTGTTTTAACCCCTACTTGGGGTGTCGTGGCACTCAACAATTCTCAACTGTAAAGTGAAGCCCAACAAAAAAGAGATGATATGATCTAAGGTGATCAAAGACAGTTATATGAGAGTCGGAGTGTCAGCTAAAGTATAAAAATAGATTTTATTCAAAAAAGTTAACAATACAGGGTTTCATGACAGACCAACACCACCACCTGAAAACCCAATTAAAATTGATTGATCCAACCGTTCACTCACTAACTTCATGTATACGTTCACGGACAAGCTTGGAAATGCTTACCCCGTATGGTTGGCTTATGAACCTCGCATACTGTTGTGGCTGAAGGAACAGAGGACATATTTAAAGCAAAATATTCCAGAAGGGCCTGTTGAGCTGCATTAGAATTCTGAGGATCAGTCCAACAAAGAGTCTTCAGGGGACCATTCAAATTCTGTTTTGCAAGAAATGGCCACTGTCAGAGTGAGACTAACAGCATCATGGTCGGAATATACAATCAGGAAGATGTGTGCCAAGGCTATGGATGGTGGGGAGGTGTTGTAGACCATCATGATCTCTCCAGCAGAAGATGTCATGAGGATTGGAACATATAACGGTGAGTAGTCGGATGAAGCACCATCGACACATCTACCAGATTATACTACAGTAGAAGTAGAAACACCTTGCACTCACCATGTCAGGTGAAAGGGCAGAAGGGTTATGAGGGTCATGATGTTCAATGTGAGGATATAGTACATAGTCAGGGTCACCAGTCATCTTCGAATGGGTAAAAAGTGTCTGGAAAAGATGGGAAAAGAACCCTGTTCAATGGAATGTCCTGGATCATGCCCACAAGAATCAAGTACCTTCCTTCAGGGTCCACTATTTGCTTGGTACGTGTAGACTGGACTGAACGTCGAAAAGCTATCGCAACCCCTTTCTTTAGTAGCAGCCAACGCAGTCAAATCAAAGGGTAAGTGGGGTGCAACACTTTGGAGTAGATTCTCTGGAAAAGTAGCTCTCCTGTATACACATAACTTCCACATGAGGAGACCGCATCTGATGAAAAGCTTTGATACATTTGTTAGGCTGATTTGTGCATTGTGCATTGGGAGATACCAAGGATAGCGACATTGTGGCACCTTCTGCAATGGGTCCAATTGATAGCATTAGAGTTAGGACTTGTGATCAGATACCTCCTAGCACTTTAAAGTGACATTAAGCCCTCAGATTTTTTTTACATAAACCAATACTGTAATGTGCGCCTTACTGTAATCCATGGTTGTTTCCCTTCTCTTTGCTGCTCTTCCTTTTAAATCCTCATGTCTTCTCATGCTTGGGGGAAAATTCCCCCTTTCAGCTCAGGGCCTCTTCCTGTAGTGCTGGCTCAGGTTTCAAGCTATACAAAACGTATACACAGACACCGTGTATCCATTCCTGAGACAAGGCAGTCTGCTGCAAAACAGAAGTTCTGCCCAGCATTAGAACAGATACAGATTTAAAAGGAAGAGCAGCAAAGAGAAGGGAAACTACCATGGATTACAGTAAGTCCAATTGATAGCATTAGAGTTAGGACTTGTGATCAGATACCTCCTAGCACTTTAAAGTGACATTAAGCCCTCAGATTTTTTTTACATAAACCAATACTGTAATGTGCGCCTTACTGTAATCCATGGTTGTTTCCCTTCTCTTTGCTGCTCTTCCTTTTAAATCCTCATGTCTTCTCATGCTTGGGGGAAAATTCCCCCTTTCAGCTCAGGGCCTCTTCCTGTAGTGCTGGCTCAGGTTTCAAGCTATACAAAACGTATACACAGACACCGTGTATCCATTCCTGAGACAAGGCAGTCTGCTGCAAAACAGAAGTTCTGCCCAGCATTAGAACAGATACAGATTTAAAAGGAAGAGCAGCAAAGAGAAGGGAAACTACCATGGATTACAGTAAGGCGCACATTACAGTATTGGTTTATGTTAAAAAATCTGAGGGTTTAATGTCACTTTAAGGGTTTCCACTGGAATCGGAGCCAAAAATGCAAGTCAATGGAGTTACGTTGACTTACATTTACATACAGGGTTATTCACAAAAGGGTGAAGAGTTTGGAGAAGGCCGGAGAAGTGAACAATCAGGACTAAATAGCTGAACTGGAAAAATTCTCAAATTCGGCTCACTTTAGAGTTCAGCTATGTTGTCCTAGATTGTTCACTTCTCCTGCCTTCTCCAAACTCTTCACCCTTTTGTGAATAGACCTGATAGTCTATAGACATCAGTTGCATTGCACTATGTTGCATTTTTTGGTAAGCTATATAATTTATTGGTTCTGCCTTGTGCTGCCGCGCGTTAGCAGTTCACACCAGTCCATTGCATTGGGTTACAAAAGGTAGAGCCTGCACTGGTGTGAACTGTTCCCATTTACACCCTTTCATTTTCAGATGTCCTCCGTTGGCATCCGATGAAAAAAGGATCTGATGTGAATGGGGCCTGCATATTTGTTTTTAATTCAAGCAGTGAACCTGTTGCAGTCCTTGTAAAGCTCTGACTGGGAGATGGAGAAAAAGCACAGTGAGCCAATAAGTTGTGATTCAGTGCTCATGTGCTAACAAGGAATATCCGGATGGGGTGAGAGAGGCAGAGTGATAGAGAGAGGAACTTGTTGGTCTTTAGCTTTTCCTTCACTGGCCAGTCACAAGCTGGGGGCAGGGAGGTGGTCTAGCTGTATTAGAAAAAAAAAGTCAGGTCACCATCCTGGCTCTGCTGGCTGGCAGGACTGCATCAATCTCAGGACTGGATGGATAACTGTGTATTAAAGTGGTTTGGCTTTAAAGTTAAAAGTAATTTCATTTTAACCTATTTAATCACTCTATAGTCTAGAGTGATTTATGCTTCAAAGACCAGAACACGTTTCACATTTTTGTTCTGTGGCTTAATAACTGAAAATATTCTTTTTTAACAGCTTTGTGTATCAGAAGAAATGGACTTGTTTTTTTCAGGGCAGGAACGGCTTCCTATTGATATAATTGTCAATATCTTTTTATTTAAAGTGCAAAACACAACTGAAATCTGGCCAAATAACGCTTTTCCCACAATCTTTCATGTCGTTATTCTCCCTGACTGGGCTCAGCCAGAGGAGATGACTCCAACATTGATCTGTGTATTTCTCCCGAGCGCACGGATAACAAATCAGAGTACTTTTATGTAAATGATGAGCCCCTTATTACGCCTGAAACAATTACTGTATATGCTTATTTTTCTGCCTTTGTGTGTATTTTTGAACTATTTTTGAATTTTTTTTATTTCTACATTTTATTTTAAATATATTTTATTATTGAGTTCAAAACTTTCTTTTTAGATTTGAAGTTGTAAGAACCCCTTTCAGGTTTTTTGTTTTTTTTTGCTGTCCGTTGAGGGAAATCCTCTCTCTCTATTATATCCTGGTAAGTGATCAGAAAATCCACAATTTTTGAGTTGTCACCAGAACAGGAATAGAGTTAAAATCCTCTAATGGGGACCCTTGTTTTATGACCGCTGTCTCAGAGGGGGTTTCACTTTGGGGAGATTTGCCGCTGTGTCTATAGGACAGGAAGTGTCACCACAATGGGACAAAAAACATACCTAAAGGGGGTTGTAACCATTCCGTCTTCTATCCCGAATGAAGTGACTATTGCTTTAAATATATTTCAACCCTATATACATACAGTACATTCCTTCATTGTCTTTGGGAATGGTAGATTCATTTTAAAATGAGTATGTGACTTACTCTTGCAGGGTAAAGCAACAGTTTTGCCTAAAGGTGTGTAGCCATCCTGGGCTTATACTAACCTTCAGCTATGATCCAGTGTTCTTACCCCCAATATGGACCTGGCTGGCTCTTCTTCATTCTGCATATGTGCACCATGGCCCATTCTTCCCTTTGGGAAGAGCCATACTCTAAGCAATCACTGGAGGCCACTATGAGGGTGGCTACCCATGGAAATGAATGGGGCAGTCACACAGATGTTCAAAACGTAGAGGAGCCAGCCAAGTCCATAACAGCACTGAGATCAGGGTTGAAGGTAGGTAGCCCAGCCCAGCCCAGGCCACCTACATAGGACGATGGGTGTCTTTATTAAAGGACAACTTTGGAAAGGTGGAATTGTCCTTTAAGTTCCCCCTCCCTAGCAGCACATAATCCAGGAAAGAAGAGAGATACAGTCCTGATATGGAGGAGCATGTAACTCTCTCATCTTCCTCTCACATGGCAGTGATGGTGATTGGCACCCAGCAGTCACATGGGGATAAGGGGTGAGTCCTCAGCCCTCTGTGTAAGCGCCAAGATGTGGGCATACACCAGGTTTCCTCTGTTCATTCCCAGCAACTGTTCCTGGAGGAAATGCTGGCAGTGAGGGTGGTAGCTAAGCAGACATTGCATGTAGTCAGGCCGTTTATATTATATATAATGATATCAATATTTATATTGGATCAGCCGGAAGGTACCGATTTTTATGAAAAGATGCACAGACATGAAACATGAATTACATTGTACAGTAGTTAAAGCAGATCTCCGAGCAAAAGTGTTCTTAACTCTTGGAGAGGGGCTACCCCAGCACTGGAGGGGAAAGTGCTTTTATTTTTTGTCTAGGTACCAAAATAAAAAATTTATACTCACCCAAACCTTGGAGCCAGCTTGCTCTAAGACTGGACCCTGGAGCCCCTGACCCTCTCCACTATAGCGGTTTAAGGATCCTTGAGTCATCACGTTCTAAACACAATGTATAGGACGTGAGGACGTCGAGGGACATGCCATCACTGCAGCATAGGAGAAGAGGGGCTTCAGGGGCCAGAGTAGCCACCAGCCTGCTCTGAGGTTCGGATGAGTATAACTTTTTCTTCTTTTTTTTTTTAGCACCTGGACAAAAACAAGCACTTAACCCTTGCAGTGAGGGGGTAGCTGTACTGCAAGGGTTAACAACACTTTTGCCTGGAGTTCTGCTCTCTCTTGTCTTGTACAAGGTCTGCAGTGTACATGTGTAGTGTGTACTGCGAATAGGCTTAGACCACACATACTTATGTTCCTTTAGGCCACGCCCCAATATACAGTACAATTTAGCTACACCCATTATACATGTGCATTTGGATTCGGGCAAATCAACGAAAATCAGTTGATTCGGCAGGTTGTCCGAATCCGAAATAACACATTTATTATATGTCCAAATATACTAAAACTATATGCGGGCATAGATAAATTAGTTTGCAGATCGTTCAGTGGCCATATTGGCAGTCGGAAAGTTCTGGCAGGCATGACGCCATCTTTGAGTATATCTTGGTATACACAAAGTTGGCGGCGCCACATTGGCCAAGATGCACTCGTTGCCTCCGAATCCAAAACAGCAGAAAAAAAAATAGTTCTCTTTGATGAAACGGATGGAAAAGTTTTTCGTTTTCACTTCTTTCGCAAGAAAACACATTTTTTTGGGATGCACATGTCTAACAGCCATCCTTTCGGGGTTGTCCCTATTTCTCAACTTCTCATGTGTTTCCCACAACGTTCCCCATAGCAGTGTATGGGATTGTTCATGTCGGCGGATCCGAGTGGCCAAATCCACGCGGCCGAACCGCCCCGGTCTGAACGGGGCCTAAGAGTTTATTGACAGGTTTATTTAACCTGCAGTTGACCTCCTTGTGACCTTCTAAACTGCATCAACCTTCCTCAAGCTGCCTTTGCATTAACATTGACTTTGGTGAGCAGATAAGCAGTTCTAATGCAAACAGCAACCCCTAAGAAGGGGTCTGAAAATGTTTTTTTTTTACTATTTATGCCTTCCTGTCCTGGTGAAAACAATTTCTTGTAACTGTCACAACAGGAAGTGAGGAAAAATCTCCCTAACGGGGTCAGTAATTTTAACTCTTCCCCACTTTATCCAAACATTTTATCAGTAGGGATGAACTCAGGATCAGACTAAATCCGGCCAGCTGAGCTTATCCGAACAAAGAAACTTTATGGGGCTGCCGGCCCAGTCAGCTGTTTCCATAAATAAAGTGGTTGAGATGCTTGTATTGACGTCAATTACCTTAGATGGCCACATGGCTATATAAGGGTAAATGTAATATACCAAATACAGGCATGTAGCGGCTAGCCTATAAGGTCAATTACATCACTGCAACACACCCCTTTGCTTACATCAAGCTGTGGGTGGGGAATTCCCCCCCTGCAGCTGATTGGGCGGCATGAAACAAGCTTTCCTTCATGTTCAGTAGGTGCTCCTTCAGGGTTTGGAGGAGCTTGGGTTCAGACGAGGTTCGCACCGACCCTGAGCTCATCTCTATTTATCAGTATATATTTTTGGATTGGGCAAGGAACATAGTGTGAGAAGCACAGGAGGCACATGTATACCCCATACAGACAAAACAGATAGAAAGTGAACCCAGAACACCAGCACTGCAAGGCATTGAGCATCCTGATCGTGTTCTGTGTGATGAACACAAGCTTAAATTAAAACCATTGAAAATAATTGTAACAATTCTCTTTTATTTTTTCACAAAACACGTCTAAATATAGTGAGGTGATAATTGACAAATATCTCTGTTCTGTAGGGCCGCCCTCTCTCACTCACGCCAGATTTCTTCTTCTTATTGCATTATTCTTCTGTGCTGTATATTTGATGATCTGCATTTTGCTGCATTATTAACTTACTTGTTTGCCTTCCCTATGAACAATATAAAACAAATGTCAGCCTGGAAGTGACTGACGCCTCAACACAATTACAAAAGAAATGCTGTTTTGATATAATTATAGATCATCAACACGGCTGCCGGCACTGCGAATAGCTGATGGATCTGTGCAAAGTTGTGTGTTGGGAATGCCTGTATAGGGGTACATTAAAGTAGAACTCCAACTCTGCAATATGGAAATAAGATCATAGGTGTTTTCCATGTTCTCGTATTTAAATATCGGCCATAATTTAAAGGGCCAATAAACCAAGGCTTTACAAATAAGGGCCAATGAACCAAGGCTTTACAAATAAGGGCCAATGAACCAAGGCTTTACAAATAAGCGCCAATGAACCAAGGCTTTACAAATAAGCGCCAATGAACCAAGGCTTTACAAATAAGGGCCAATGAACCAAGGCTTTACAAATAAGGGCCAATGAACCAAGGCTTTACAAATAACATAAAGGGTGGTCCCAAAGCGATGTCTGCTGTTCAGACCCATTGATTGGCTTGTTGTACTTCTTGAGGACTCCGGGATTGGGACTTTATTATAACACCTATTTATATTGCATTGCCAATTTACACAGAGCTTTACATTACATTTACTAGTCATTCATCCCTGCCCTCAAGGAGCATACATTCTAACGTCCCTATGTCATATGCATACTAGGGCTACTTTTCCTACCAGCATGTCTTTGCAGTGTGGGAATAACCTACAGTACCAGGAAACCCATGCAATCACAGGGAGAACACGCAAATGCCATGCAGAGAGTGGCTGAGCCTGGATTCAAACCAGGGGGGTCTCTTCGGTCTGCAAGGCAGAAGTGGTAACCACTGAGCTACTGTGCTGACAAGGGTCTCACTAACAAGGTTCCCATCTCTGTTACCACCCACCATTGGTCTTCCAACCACTTCTGTTATACTCTGCATAGACACGTAGAAGAGTGGCGGCAGAAAAAGACCAAGTGGTCCATCAAGTCTGCCCATTTTTTTAGTCTGATATAGATCTATATTTGTTCCAGGCATGTTATGCTTACTTAATGTTGACTGACTCAATACCTCTGCGATAGTCTGTTCCAAGCATCGTCTACACTTTTGGTAAAATAATCATTTCAAAGGTTAGTTGTGAACTTTCCTCCAGCTAGCAAGTCATGTCCCTGTGTTCTTAAACTTAGATTCATATTGAAGATTCTTCCATCCAGAACCTTATTAACCCCCCTAATGTAGTTAGTGAATTTGCACAGAACCTTTTCAAGCATCCGCTGACAGATTGCTGTGCAATCTCATTTAAATAATATAGATTGAGTCCACATACACTGTTTCATTGTTCTCAAGCCCTGATGAAGGAAGAGGAGGTATAGCCCCCCTAAACACGCTGACTTTGCTAACATTTTATCTTTGGAATTATTTATCATGGTTATGGTGCTTCAATTCCAAAATACTCATCCCTACCAGAACCCGAGGCGATCATGGAAGCCCTTTGGTGGGTAGAAGCTGCCAGCCCAATATTCAGCTTCGCTACATTTACATTTTTACCTCAATGATGGATAATAACATTATTACAAAGTAATCATACAAAGAATGCTTAGGGTTCCAGCACCTCTTTATAAAGCCTGAGATCTCTCTTTAATATGATCAGCCTTGTCCACAGGATAAGTAAAGAATCATAAAACATTTGAAATTCTAAGATGTGACTAATTTAAGATACAACAAATAATCTGAATATACGAGCACATGGACGGATCTTTTCTTTTGTTCATTTTCTGGGGTGAAACAGCGGAGTGTTGCTTTAGTGCAGAGGCGTCTGCCCTGTAGGAAGAAAGACAGCTGCTTCTCAAGGTGATAGCGACCCTTGACCCCGCTGTAGTGGCGGATTACTGATCATCCATCAAGTGGTCACTCACCAAGAAACCTCAGCCCGTTTAACAGCCAGCCAAACATTATCTATTGATTGTATTGATCAGGATCGGCATGTGACGGGACGAGAAACTCCCACACCCTCCGTCCATCGGAGCCGTCCTACCTCTGACCTAAACACAGAAATGAAAAGCTCTGCTCGTTGGGTGATAGATTTCTTGTCAGCCTAATAAAATGATCTTCAAAACTGAAATGATGAGTCATTGGAGTCCTGTGACCAGTTGCGGGTTTATGTCAATGTTTGGAAAGCCGTAGGCCTCCTCTGTTGACGCTTGATGGCTGCAGACACTCAAGCTAAAGCCCTGAGCTGACCCCATACCAGTAGAATTTCCTTCGAAGTGTTTCTGAACATTCGTTACATTTTGTAATAGTTACTGGGGACAAATCAACAATCGCGGTGACGGAAAATATTAATTAAAAAATTTAATTAAAACCAAATGAAATTTGGAACGACATTAAAATGATAATTATTAAAAAAAAATGAAAATTAGGATCAAATGAAATTTGGAACAAAATCGTCAAGTCTCTGACGGCATCATCGAATGTTCTGATTGAGTGTTGATATGGAAAACTGGCCATCATAACTGCAGCCACATTTATTTTTTGTAGGTTTGAATAGATTTGGGAGGAGTTAAAAATTTGAAGAGTCTTTTATTTCTGTCTGTAATTTTTCTGTCACTTCCTGTGTCTGTGACACCCGTACATGGAATTGGAGAAGTGGTAGGCAATGGGACAGGAAGGCAGAGGCAGCAATCAAAACATAGCCAGGAGATGTAATCCTTTTCTCTGTATCCCCATCCTCTGACAGGAGAGGATGGGAATCATCCCAATAGGGGCTGAGATGGCAAAAAAAACCTGACACAGGCTTTAGCCCAGGAGTAGGCAATCTTGGCATTCCAGGTGAAACTCCAAATCCCATCATGCCTTTTCCTCTGGGAGTCTTGCCTATGGCTGTCAGTGTCATGCAATGGATCATAGTTTGGCAACAGCAAGATGCCGAGGTTGCTCTAACCCTTCCCCACTCTATCCGACGGGAAATTTAAGGTCTGGCTTGTATATTTAAACCCAAGAGCAAAAATTGCAGCCTAAAAGTCCTTAGATGTGGCAGCCGCATTAGTTTTCTATTTCTTTCAGGATTTTTTCCCCTTTAATTTCACCTAGTGATCTGGACAGTAACATACTTCCTGTCCGAGGGTGACAATGCTCACTCACTGTACTGTATCTATGAAGAAGTAGCATGGTCACCATAGGTTACTATCCTGATTTGGGCTACAAACATCACTTCCCCTTATCTTCATTACATGCGGGGAGGTGTAGTGTATTTTCACTAGATACTGTAACTGTAACCCTTTTCAAGTTTTAGGTGACGGTCACACAGATTGGTATGTCACATGGGTGGAATATTGTGTGAAGTACCACATACTTTTGTTAATCATTAGATCAGCATGACAACCAGTATCTTGTGCAGGTGATTCACCAATGGCAGCCTCCATACTGACTGTCTCAGTATAAGCATGCCTATGTACAATGTAGAGTTGAGCCCATGAAAGGAGATATAGGGCTCTTTTAATGGAGGTCCCACCTTTTGGTTTCTGGGTCTTGTCACTTATGGCTGTTGAGAACAGGATATCAATAGACAGGTGTGTGGAACATAGGCTGGAGAGTTTGACCCGCAGAGTGAGTGGAGGAAGGTTCCCCTCTAAATTGGCTAGAAAAAGGGACTGTTGAGTGCTCCTTAAGTAACCTCTTGCATAAATAGGTTCTCTTTACGGGATAATGAATTACTTGGGATAATCAGGCTAGGAGTTTCCTCTACATAAAAGAACAGAGTTACCCTGTAAAAAGGAAATATGTCTTATTGGGGGAACCTTGATGTTCCACTTTGCTGTAGAGGTTTCTGATTGATTCCGAAGTGACTGTTGCAGTTTTTCTCTTCTGGAGTCAAGTTTTCAATTTCTTTTACCCCAACCCAGCTGGACATTCTTCTGATATGGGTTGGGACAATCAAAATTGAAAGGTTCTTCACACCAAAGAGCGGTCTTGTCTGCACAGCAAGGGGTGATGTGTGCGATGTCTGCCCTGTGCCCTAGGAAAAGGTGAAAGTGACTGTTAATACATAAACTCTGCTAGTGTGACTTGAGGTCTTGGGTCCCTTTTTCATCATTTTTGGTGGAACCAGAAGAAGCCAGCCTAAGGACATAGAGGCCATAGAGTACCAGCTTCTAGCTTAGCTCAGCATGCTTTTTCCAGGTACAGGCTGAATGGTGCCAGTGCCGCAAGCAGTCTATATGGGGTGCAGGTAGTCCTCACATTACTGGACAAAGTTCATTTACATGTAATCATCCCTTTATTAGGTACACCTGGACAATAATGTAAATAGCAAATCATGTGGATGCAACTTAATACATACATGATTATGCAGACTTGCAGACATGGTCAAAGGTTTATTAGTTGTTCAGCCAGACATTAGATTGGGGAAGATGCATGATCTAAAATACTCTGACTGTGGAATGAAGTTGGCACCAGACAAAGTGGTTGTAGCATTTCAGAAGTTGATGGTCTTCATGTACTGCAGTCTGTAGAGTTTACAGAGAATCGTATACAACACAGAAAATGGCCAATTTAGTTCTGTGGACAAAGAAATCTTGTAAATGAGAGAGGTCAGAGGAGAACGGCCTGGATCAAGCTGCGGGAGAAGCTACAAGTGCTGAAATAACCATAACAATGGCATGTAGAATAACATCTCTGAACACGTAGTACGTTGAATGTTGACGAGGATGGGCAGGAAAAATCCTGGTCAGGTGCTACCGTTGTCAGGTCAGAACAGAAAAATGTAGCTACAGTGGGTACGGGACACTAAAAAAGGAGAAATGGAAAACAGTATCTTGGTCTGAGGGACCTCATTGTGTAAATGTCAAAGTGGACCTAGCCTCAGATATATTTTTTCAGTGGTAAGTGCAGCAAGCTACATAATGTGTAAGTGTAACACTTCCCGGTATTTCATACATCTCACCATTAACCCCCTGACAATACATTCATATGCTTTTCTCTCCAGAAGGAAGTAACTTTGTTAAGGCATCATTGAGGCTCACCATCTTCCTCCGGGACTGAGCTGCTGACTCAATGATGACACAGTCATGTAACAATGTGACAATGTTTATGACTGATCACTGGGGAAGAGGACACTGAGAAAATGCTTCCTCCTGCAAGCAGCAGACTGATGACATCATCTCAGCCAAGGCAAAGTCACTAGACTAGAGGTCAAGGTTTGCTTTTGAATGATAAAAAGTGGAGTTTTTTTGAGAGACGATAATGTTGCAACATGTCAGGAATTTATTCATACAGAAAAGTTACGACAGGTCCAGTTTGATTTGTTCACACCATATACAGTGTGTTTCAGCACGATTAGCTGCTGGAACGCACTGTACCTCATCCTGGCCAGCTCCCTGCGGTCTGGGGCTGGAGGGGCCGTGGCGGTGCATTGAATTCAATGGTAAGGCAGCCACGACCCCCACCCACAGTGTGATCGCCTGCACCAGAAAACGCGTGACACATCAGTGCCTGGTTTGCTGTCCAGTATGATCGGGAATATTCCTCGGCAAACTTTAAATATGAAGCTGCTGCACTATAGACAGCCTGGTCTAGCTATAAATATAAATAAATGTACAGCGCTAAGGGCCCAGAGGGCAGCTAAGTGAATAAATCTATTCTAAAAGGTGATTTATAAATGAATAAGTAAATTGATAAATATTACCAGTATATAAAAAATGTGCAAACAATGCAAAAAGGTACAAATCGTGCTAAATATACATGTGCAAAAAATTCTATATTCCTAAATATCCAGATAAGAATTGCTTCTTATCTGAAACGTGATTTAAATGGATCCTTTAAATTTCATTAGACATAAACCTTATGATTCCATTAACTCATATTTTTAAGTGATCAGTCCATACTCTATATATAATCTATAAGTGAAAAAATTATATTGTGAAAAAATCACCTTTTAGAATAGATTTATTCAATTAGCTGCCCTCTGCGCCCTTAGCGCTGTACATTTATTTATTTCGGTGTCACTAGCCTCTGAAAAGTCGAGCACTCGGTCATGGCCCAACATTTTTGGGTGAGAGGAGGGGACCCGGCAGCATGCCTTATCCCGACGGGTGACTGTCCCCTCCTCTCTCTGCCAGGGTCCATCACCAAGATGGCCACTGGCAGGTATCAATAAGATCGCTGCGCATGTGCGATGACGTCACGGCGGGGTGTTACCCGGTAACCACCTGGTGACACCCGGCCTCGGGACGCCCCTGAACATGGGTCCATTCATTTTATTTTTTTCCTCCATCTCATCCAGGAAAAACTGGACAGACACAGATGTCACAGCGGTGACATGCGATCCGCACTGCTCCGTACAGGAGGTTGTCTGTGATCACCTGATCAGCCCATGTGAAAGAGACCTAATGGAGAGAGCATTTTACGGCTAGGTAGGCTCTGTGGGCAGCATCTCATTGAAAGCCCTACTACATGTTTTATGGCCAGTGACACATTATGCAATAAAAGACGGTGAGATTTTGCAAATTATCGAAATTTCGCAATTAGTTGATTCTGCCTCTTAGGGGGGAATGGAAAACGGAGATCTCCTTTAACAATATAGATGCTCTTCTCTACAGCCTTTGAAAGTGTGCAGCTAGTATTGAGTAATATTCAGGTTGTTCAAGGGCAAACGTAATACAACTTTGCTATTGCCTGGGCCACCATGGCGTTTCGGCGTCCTGGGGGAGCTTCATACCGGCTCTGCTGATCCTACATAAGAATTCAGGAGGTGTACAGAGGAGAAAGGCGTCCATTGATTTTAGTGGCTCTTCACCGTTGAAGAAAGATACATCTTCCCGTCTCTGCTACTGTACAAAGGGCTCCCGGTCTGTACTCATTTCCATTTACAAGTGGGGAGATATTTAACTTCTTCCATCACAAAAAGCAGAAATGACTAAAAAAGTGGTTACTAAATAATAAATAAATCCAGACAATCCACTCACAAATAGTAACGTATAGCGGACCACGGGGTGTGAGGCGCGGGGTGGGGGGGCTGGGGGCGGAGAGATGGGGAGTCATTAGGTGCATTGATTTGGAAAATAGTCAAAAGTTGGGGTTAGCAGCGTCTGTATCTCAAGGGGAATTCTTGCTATCAAAATCTGTTATCGGATGAATGATTCATCTTCCAATATGATTACAGATTTCTGACTCATTTCTTTACACCAAATTCTGATCAAAGAAAAAAAATCAGTTTAATTTACAGAGAACGTGCACAAAGCTGCATTGGATGTAAGTAGATACAAGTAGATGTAAGCCCTGACTGAAGGACATGTGCTTTGCTAAAGCCCCGCATATGATAAACTATTCCAATTGTTTTTACCTTTTCTAATCTTTTGCATGTCCGATGATCTCCTGCAGCCTTCCTACAGACACTTCCTGGCTGCATGCATTTCTCTGGGTGATTGTGATGGATGATGGTGACAACAGTGTACTATGTGAGTTGAAATGACCACTTAAAGAAAAACTTACCCTTGCAGTGGGGCTTCTCCTGCACTGCAAGGGTTAAGTGCTTGTTTTGTCTAGGGGGCTCAGATAAAGCAGATATACTTACCTTAACCCTAAGTCTTGCAGCAGCCAGCGCCAGGGGCGTCCCGAGGCTGCGTGTCACACGGTCGTTATTGCGCGTGATGTCACCATGCGCATGCGCGGCCATCTGATGACGCCTGCTGGCGGCCATCTTAGTGATGGACGCCGGCAGAGAGAGGTGGGGACATTCACCAGACTGGATGAGGTATGACGCCAGGTCCCCTCCTCTCTCCTGACACTGTCGGGCTCTCGGTCCATGACTGAGTGCCCGGGTTTTTAGAGGGGGTGACAACATGACTATCAGTGATTTTGGTGTCACCTCTGCAATGATGTCACCCGGGTGGGGGCTGCACCCTCCTTGTGACGCCACTGGTCAGCGCTCACCTATCTCCCCTTCGCTCTTATCATGGACTAGTGCACATCAGTGAGCCTGCATTAGACATGATGATGTCAATGGTCCTTAGTCCTTAGAGCCAGGACAGAAGCGGCTGCAGGGACCATTCTAGCAGCTTGGAGGGAGCCGGCGAGACTGAGGATCAAGTGAATATATCTTCTTTATTCGGAAACTCGAAACAAAAAAAACCCAAAAGGGCGCAACACTGGGTGGACTAACTGACCGGGTCGGAAGACCCAGGGAAGGTGACAGGAAAATTGTGTGACAATGGGTGCAATGGGCGAAAAACCAATGGATAGCTGAGGAAAAAGAATAAGCACTTACATTTTAATTCATGGGACCAGAGGATGGACGGCCGGTGCGAAGGATCGGGTCATCCGTGGTGTCTACCTGGAACTGGTGTGCCGGAGGATGTGCAACCACACAGGGAGAGGAGGCTGTGGGCGAGGGAGAAAAGGGGGGGGAGAGAAACCACAGGAATGGGGACTCAGTCCGTGGCCCGCTGTGTGGGTCCAGGGGCTGGGTTGTGTGGGAGAGAATCAGCGGTGTCAGAAGCAGGCAGAGCTGCTGTGACCGCGGCTGTGGCTCGTGATGCTCGGTCACTGTCGGCGCAGGCTGGGGCAGTGTGCGGGTGCCGTGGGCTGAGAGTTGTCAGCTGTCAGTCGGGTCTGTGATGGGAAGAGGGTAGTGGCGGGGTGGAAGGGCAGTGAGCAACGCGTTTCGAGGAGTGATGCCTCTTTTTCAAGCTCGAGAAGGAACATCTTCTCGAGCTTGAAAAAGACGTATCACTTCTCGAAATGCGAAGGAACATCTTCTCGAGCTTGAAAAAGAGGTATCACTCCTCGAAATGCGAAGGAACATCTTCTCGAGCTTGAAAAAGAGGTATCACTCCTCGAAACGCGTTGCTCACTGCCCTTCCACCCCGCCACTACCCTCTTCCCATCACAGACCCGACTGACAGCTGACAACTCTCAGCCCACGGCACCCGCACACTGCCCCAGCCTGCGCCGACAGTGACCGAGCATCACGAGCCACAGCAGAAAATTAAATATTCTATGGCGTATCATACAGGCAAGAAGGCACATTCAAAGAAATTATTTTATTAATAATATTTATTGATTTATACCTAGTCGTACCGTATATTATTTTTACTTATGTATATTTGTTCACTAAGAACAAATCATGCAGGATATTCATGTTACTGTTATACAATTTATCAACCGAATATACAGCGCTAATAATCCAATTGAGTGATCATTAAAGTACAAGTGCATACATTCAAACTGTTTGATACAGTTACAATAAATGCTGAATAGCAAGTAATTGTGGAAACAAAGTTATTTAACAATATTTGATGTCAATAATGAATAAAAGCCGTGAAAAAAACTTATCGTGAAAAATGTAAATCCTGGTGTTACCGTGATGTAAATATAAAATAATAAACTATGGTGTTGTCATATTGTACAAAACTCACTTAAGTGATATATTCCTGTGCTTAAAAATATAAAAAGTTGTTGATCTCATCCGGTTATACTACTTGTATTCAGCATTGTATGAGAACAAAATGTATACACTAAACAATGATTATGTCATTGTATTTTTTGCAGTAAAATAAAACCTTAGTGATCCCATGACAAGTATAACAAGTATAGCAAAAATCAGTACAATTGCTGATTCCAGAGCTGTATTGTGTCATTATAAAGCAAAACAATTATCATTATGCAAGTCCCAATATTACAAAGGGATGTTTTCCTATAATACAATGTATCAAATATTTTCCGGTTTTTGTTTATTGATCACATAATCAGTGACCTATTGCACCTATGACTGATCTGACTTGAAATGATATAATATTTGTTTGGAAATATATTTACTATTTAGTAATTGCAGATATTAGTCATTTTATTATTTTTAGTACATAACATTTAGATACATATGCATCAAAAACAGCACCTGCATTTTTTTTTTAAAGATTTAACAAATAAGACCAGAAATGACAAAATAAAAAACGCATTCAATGGCGTGATACACATAAAAGGCAGCAACTGATATTTAGATTTTTTTTTTTTTTTTGCTTCTACTAATTTGAATTTCCATAAAATGTATATATTTGCAATAATAATAAAGAAGAAAAAGCGCCAAATTTGTTTCCTTTTCTTTTAAAAAAGCAACACGAAGTGTGCAGGTAATGTCTCAAAATCAATTCATGAAAAGTGATAGCTCTAGAATCCCATTGTTAAGATGCTGCAGGCTATGTCATTGGCAAGCGAATGATATTCTCCCAGCTGGAGTCCTCTTCGTACCCTGGAGAGGAAGTGCGCTATGTCAAGCTGAGGGATTGTAAGGTTACTTAAACATTAATCCCAAGTCTCATATGTACAGCACCTGCTTCCTTCTGCCAATCAACTTCCTGTGACACTGTGGAGAGCATCAGCAATAACTGCTCATAATGAACACGTTTTTAGCAGTAACTAGACCAAAATGTATTGTGAGATTTGTTGGTGATCTTCCCCTTCGCCAATTGTGATCAGCAGAAGGTAAACCCAGACCACTGTGACTCAGTGTCAAGATATTGCAACTGACTGAACTTTTCTGAATACTCTTGAAAAGTCACATTTTTTTTAGCCAATGCCCAAGTCTCACACCTGTTTTTTCTTTATATAGCAATTTACTGCCATGTGTTATAATGTTTAACTCTAGTGCTCTATGCTGACGATCCAGTGCTCTATGCTGACGATCCAGTGCTCTATGCTGATGCTCCAGTGTTCTATGCTGATGCTCCAGTGTTCTATGCTGATGCTCCAGTGTTCTATGCTGGCACTCCAGTAGTCTATGCTGGCACTCCAGTAGTCTATGCTGGCACTTTTGTATTCTATATTGTCACTCCAGCACTCTGTGATGATTAGTCTAGTGTTCTATGCTGGCTCTCCAATGTTTAATGCTGGCACCCCAGTATGCTGGCACTTTATTGTCCTATATTGACACTCCAGTACTCTATGCTGGCACTCCAGTGTTCTATGCTAATGCTCCAGTGTGTTCTTTGCTGGCTCTCCATTGCTTGATGCTGGCACCCCAGTACTCTGTGTTGGCACTTTATTGTCCTAAATTGACACTCCAGTGTTCTATGCTGACGCTCCAGTGTGTTCTCTGCTGACACTCAAGTACTGGCACTTTAGTGTTCTATATTGACACTCCAGCACTCTATGCTGGCTAGTCCAGTGTTCTATGCTGGCACTTCACTGCTCTATGCTGGCACTCCAGTGTTCTATGCTGGCACTCCAGTGTTCTATGCTGGCACTCCACTGCTAAATGCTGGCACTCCAGTGTTCCATAGTAGCACTCCACTGCTCTATGCTGGCACTCCACTGCTCTATGCTGGCACTCCACTGCTATATGCTGGCACTCCAGTGTTCTATGCTGGCACTCCACTGCTCTATGCTGGCACTCCACTGCTATATGCTGGCACTCCAGTGTTCTGTGTTGGCACTCCACTTTCTATGCTGGCACTCCAGTAGTCTATGCTGGCACTCCAGTAGTCTATGCTGGCACTTTTGTATTCTATATTGTCACTCCAGCACTCTGTGATGATTAGTCTAGTGTTCTATGCTGGCTCTCCAATGTTTAATGCTGGCACCCCAGTATGCTGGCACTTTATTGTCCTATATTGACACTCCAGTACTCTATGCTGGCACTCCAGTGTTCTATGCTAATGCTCCAGTGTGTTCTTTGCTGGCTCTCCATTGCTTGATGCTGGCACCCCAGTACTCTGTGTTGGCACTTTATTGTCCTAAATTGACACTCCAGTGTTCTATGCTGACGCTCCAGTGTGTTCTCTGCTGACACTCAAGTACTGGCACTTTAGTGTTCTATATTGACACTCCAGCACTCTATGCTGGCTAGTCCAGTGTTCTATGCTGGCACTTCACTGCTCTATGCTGGCACTCCAGTGTTCTATGCTGGCACTCCAGTGTTCTATGCTGGCACTCCACTGCTAAATGCTGGCACTCCAGTGTTCCATAGTAGCACTCCACTGCGCTATGCTGGCTCTCCACTGCTCTATGCTGGCACTCCGCTGCTATATGCTGGCACTCCAGTGTTCTATGCTGGCACTCCACTGCTCTATGCTGGCACTCCACTGCTATATGCTGGCACTCCAGTGTTCTGTGTTGGCACTCCACTGCTCTATGCTGGCACTCCACTGCTCTGTGCTGGCACTACACTGCTATATGCTGGCACTCCAGTGTTCTATACTAGCTCGCCAGTGTTCTATCCTGGCACTCCACTGCTAAATGCTGGCACTCCAGTGTTCCATAGTAGCACTCCAGTGCTCTATGCTGGCACTCCACTGCTCTATGCTGGCACTCCAGTGTTCTATGCTGGCACTCCAGTGTTCTATGCTGGCACTTCACTGCTATATACTGGTACTCCAGTGTTCCATACTAGCACTCCAGTGTTTTATGCTGGCACTCCACTGCTATATGCCGGCACTCCAGTGTTCTATACTAGCACTCCAGTGTTCTGTGTTGGCACTCCACTGCTATGTGCTGGCACTCCAGTGTTTTTATGCTGGTTCTCCAGTGCTTTATGCTGGCAATGAACAAACAAAAACAAAATATACCTGCCCCACCTTCCACCCCATAATTGAAAGTCCAGGGATTGCTGGTGCTCAGTAAGGCTTCCGTTTGCCTCGCTCTATGTGCGAACGAAGATTAATATTGTGACGCACAGCTTCCATGTTCCAGACCTTTATAAGAAGGAAAAGTACAAAATAGCACACATCGTAACCGCTAACACATTTCAGCCATTTCCAGCCTGCATCAAAGCTGCTTCACTCTACAGGCCGGGGCTCTGAAATACCCCCTCTCCAACCAAAAGGAGGAAGTGGGTGTATTCCAAACCACCTGTGTGCTACTTTGTAGTTTTTACTTCTAATAAAGTCTTGGAACTTGAAAGCTGAGTGCCACAATATTTATCATCCATATGCTGGCAAGTCCAGTGTTCTATACTAGCACTCCAATGTTCTATACTAGCACTCCAGTGTTCTATAGTAGCACTCCAATGTTCTGTGCTGGCACTCCAGTGTTCTATACTAGCACTCCAGTGTTCTGTGCTGGCACTCCAGTGTTCTATAATAGCACTCCAATGTTCTATAATAGCACTCCAATGTTCTATACTAGCACTCCAGTGTTCTGTGCTGGCACTCCAGTGTTCTATAGTAGCACTCCAGTGTTCTGTGCTGGCACTCCAGTGTTCTATAATAGCACTCCAATGTTCTATACTAGCACTCCAATGTTCTATACTAGCACTCCAATGTTCTGTGCTGGCACTCCAGTGTTCTGTGCTGGCACTCCAATGTTCTATACTAGCACTCCAGTGTTCTGTGCTGGCACTCCAGTGTTCTATAGTAGCACTCCAATGTTCTATACTAGCACTCCAGTGTTCTATAGTAGCACTCCAGTGTTCTATAGTAGCACTCCAGTCTTCTATAGTAGCACTCCAATGTTCTATACTAGCACTCCAGTGTTCTATTCTGGCACACCAGTGCTCTGTCTGGCACACCAGACTTCTATGCTGTTACTTCACTGCTCTATGCTGGCACTTCGGTGTTCTGTACTGGCACACCACTTCTCTATGCTGACAAGTCCAGTGTTTTATGCTGGCACACCAGTGCTCTGTGCTGGTGAGGGGAAATGCAAAATTTTAGAGGTACAAGAAGTGGAGGAAATCTTTTAATGAGGACACCTGCTTTCTATCTTGTTTTTTTCTGTGCTGTCCATCAATTTTCTTTTTTTTATGTTTTTTTTCTCTGATCTTATATAATAGAACTTGCTGGGAAACATATTAAATGTTGCACAAACAGTTTTTAAGGTGGCTGTAGGGAGAACACATTTTGGAGTATTGGTTTGTAAAGGGTCTGTAATAACTGTGATCCTTAGCAGCCTCATGTAATGTGTCCCCCAGTCTCTAACAAATCCTATAGCATATTGCCTCTTACCATGTCTTGTAGCATGCCCACAGTCTCTGACTATCTCCTGTTGCATGTCTACAGTCCCTAGCCTCTTCTGGTTGCATGACCATAGTCTCTGGCCATCTCCTGTAGTATATCTACAGTCTCTGGCCATCTCTTTTAGTATGCCAATAGGCTCTGGCCATCTCCTGTGGCATATCTATAGTCTCTGGCCATCTTCTATGGCATATCTACAGTCTCTAGCCATATATTGTTGCATGCCACACTGCCTAGGCATGTGCACAGTCTCTAGCCACCTCTTGTTGCATGCCCATTGTCTCTGACCCTCTCCATAATGTCTACAGTCACTGGCCATCTCTTATTGCATGCCCATAGTCTCTGGCCATCTCCTGTAGCATATCTACAGTCTCTAACCCTGTCGTGTAGCATGCCCATAGTCTACGGCCATCTTCTACAACATGCCCACATTCTCTGACGATCTATAGCATGCATGCCCATAGCATGCCCATAGTCTCTGGCCATCTCCTGATGCACACAATCTCTGCCTGCATTACATTCATAGAAAATGATGTGTGGCCTTTTAGTGATCTCAGGGGCCGGACTTAAGGCCACTGACATCAAGTAAGTTAACTGCAACTGGCTTTACTCTGTCCAAAATATGGTTCAATCAGTATGACAGCAGTAGGAAGATCAGTTAAATAATTTGCCCCCTGGACTATTATTATTATTCAGAATTTATATGGCGCCAACAGTTTGCACGGCATTTTACAGTATATGGGGAGACAGTACAATTACAATAAAATGCCATAGAAAAGGAATAAAGGAACCTGCTAATGAAAGCTTACAATCTACAAGGAAGGGCAAGTGATACAGGAGGTAATAACTGTGAGGGATGAGCTGATTGAAGGAGTAGATGTACAGTTTTTAAGAGAAGGTGAAATAGGCTTTCCTGAAAGATTAGTTTTCAAGGGTCACCTAAAGGCAGACAGAATTGGAGATAGCCGGATAGGTTGTGGTAGGGATTTCCAGAGGAAGGGAGAGGCTCTGGAGGCAAGCATGAATGGAGGTGATGAGGGAGCTAGAGAGCAGTAGGTCTTGGGAGGATCGAAGAGAAAGGTTTGGGTGATATCTTGAGATAAGGATGGAGATGTAGTCGAGGCAGAGTTGTGGATGGCTTTGAAAGTTGTTGTTAGTGTTTTGAATGTCATATGTTGCACTATTGGAAGCCAGTGGAGGGAATGGCAGAACGGTATGGTAGCCACTGAGTAGTTGGTTAGGTGGATGAGTCTGGCACCAGCATGCATGATAGACTGAAAGGGGATAGCCTGTGTAGAGGTAGGCGAATGAGAAGGGAGTTGCAGTAGTCGAGGCGAGAGATGATGAGAGAGTGTTGCTTGGACAATATTTAATGTCCATATCTCAACCCCAAAATACCCAAAATGTTTTGAGACCATCCCGCCATTGTCATTGAATCTCCAATCACAAGATTTTCAGACAGGAGACTTGTGTGATCCTAAACAGGAAACACATACTATAATGACATATAATGGATACAATGTTGATAAAACACCATCACACACATGTAGTAGAAATACACGGCAAAGAGAGATTTTCTGGAAAAGCCTTCGTATAAAATAAATAAAAATTGGTTCCTTCTAATCTATTCTATCAGGCATTTAAAGAAACACAGCTGGCCATGTATATAATGCTGTTAAAAAACATTAAGGAAAAGATTTATGAAGCTATTGTTTATACAACAATGAGGCTATATTTAGCTCAGGCGTAGGGGGTGACCAAGGTAAAGTCAAAGGTTGTGACTCTGAGGTCAAAGGTCTCCGTCACTAGAGAGTAATACAGATTAGATGCATCCATGTCATTTCTTCTTTGCTCAGCATGAGTAGCTTTATTCCATTTGTTATAATAACCTTGAGGGGTTATTTTTTTGCATGTGTTTCCTGTAATTAGATGTCATGATCATGATATTTGTAAGTTTTGCCTTCACATCTGTATTCCATGGACTGGTTCATTTCAAGGCCTTGTATGCGCAGCAGATGGGGGGTAAAGCACACCCAATGTTCATGTAAAAGAAAACACATACACACACACTTTCCTTTGTGTCTTAAGGGAGCAGCCCAGGAGACAACACCCCGGGGGGCTATTGCAGTAAACGTGGAAAGAATCATCAATGGAGATTGACTTTACAGTTCACATTAAAGTGTGCCCAAATGTAACCCCAAACCTCCCTCTTCCCTTGTAGATCATGTCCCAGCATTATTTATTTTTTTCTTTTACCTTGTTCCTGTCATGAGAAACAGCTTCTATTTCTCCCTGTGACATTATAACCAAACTTATTACATGGGCAGCTGTTGGGAGCTCTGTTCCTATTGATGTAAGCATGCCCCTTCCCCCAAGACTACATTTCCCCAGAGCCATTTACTTACTCACCATGTGTGAGCAGGGTCCTGGGAGTCAAGGTAGCAACACAGTTTTTAAAGGGAACAAAATCAATGTATATATGTGGAAAAGCACAACAGGAGCATAGATGGACAGAGTTCTGTAGTCCAGTAGGCAGGATGGACAACTGTGGTTGGAAATTTAGTGCAGCAGAGGCATTAGGTTGTCAGCTCAACACAGAAAGTTAGGAGCTCGCTGGAATTCTGATGGCATGGATCAATGGGTATTATTCTGTACTTGCAGATTTTTGAAAGGGATAAAACATGTGGAGCTGTGTGAAGGTTTACTGTGTATACTTTTTTCCTTTTTAATTTGGCTCAGGCACACACATACATTTCAATATGGCTCATTGCCCTGGAATTGTGTATGCAAGGTTTTTTTCCCTCTCCTTTGTCAACCTCTGACACATTTGCATTACATTTAAACTTTTTAGGATTGTTTTGGATAGACTAAGAGCCTCGGTCTTATTGATGTCTGATTCCCTGCTGTGGGAATTTCCTATTAGGAGAGGTAGTGATGAAAAATATATTTTTATGCAATGGGGAAGGGTTATACTTTATGACAATGTTTTATTGTTGTCTAAGCTTTTCTCTCCTGGTGACCAGGGATGAGCTAATCGCCTAGGTTCGGTTTCACAAATCTTTCCTAAAGTTTGCAAACCTTGCGGCCAACCCCAATGAAGTCTATGGGAGGGAGGATCTTGTTATACAATTCTGGCCATTTGTAGGGCTAATAATAGAGGTGCAACGAAATCGGTGATCACTGAGTGTTTGTATCCGCTCTCCTTTCTGATAGCTGTCACAGGAGGCTGGGCAAGCGGTGCAGGGAGGAGAGCTCAGCCTCCTGTCTGGGAGGAGAGACGCCGGCCGCTCACAGCGCTCTCCTCGCGCATTGCTCGGCCGGCTGTCACAGTTTCTCTCCTCCCTGCTGGGACACAGAGTAGCGCCCAGCGGGGAGGAGAGAAAGCAGGGATGCCCCGCTGTATCAGCCAGAAAATGGCACTTTCAGCATTATGCCAAAAGTGCCATTTTTGGCCGATATGTTTCGGCGGCCAATATATGGGTGCATCCAGAGCTAATAAGCAAGCTATTGTAAAAAAAAAAAAAAAAACCACAAGAAGCTTGGCACTACCATGGGGGGCATGTACCAATGCCAAAATTAAAAATATAAAAATAAAATGTAAAAACAGTATATCTCCATAAACTGAACTGTCAGCCCCCCCTTCCTCAACACATCCAGCACACGCTGACAATAGGGCTGCTGTGAGCTCACCCTGTTTTAAAAAGAGGGCTGGGATATCCATTCCTTCATCCACCATTCGTTTTTTGTGACTTAGCTGACCAGGAGAAAGGCCACGCACTGCATCATGGGCTATTCCCTATTTCTGGTTGCAAACCTGCAAACTTTTCAGCCACAAGTTTGTGATTTGTGAACTCTGCAAATCCTGGGGATTTACCATGAACTCATAACAGTGGCAAACCTGAACCTCATCCCTACTGGTGACAATAGCACCAGTGTACCTTGTCTTGGTGTCAATGAGCCTTCCTAATTAGGTTGCTGACATTCAGCAGGACCCAACGATTCCCAGCAGAACATTGCCCAAAGCATCACACTGCCTCTGCTGGCTTGCCTTCTTCTCATAGTGCATCCTGGTGCCATCTTTTCCCTAGGTAAGTGACACGCACGCACCCGGCCATCCACATGGTGTAAAAGAAAGCATGTTTTATCAGACCAGGCCACCTTCTTCCATTGCTACTTCTGGAGCTACTTTTGGCCAGCATGTACTTTTTCAGCAATCTGAGCCACCGGATCGGACTAGATAGCCCAGCCTCTGCTCCCTTCGTTCTTCAAAGAGCTTAGGTTCCCTGTCCCTGTCGCCGGTTCACCGGTTTTCCATCCTTGGACCACTTTTGGTAGGTCCTGACCACTGCAGACCGAGAACATTCCACAAGAGCTGCAGTTTTTGGGTTGCTCTGACCCACTCGTTTAGACATCACAATTTGGCTCTTGTCAAAATCCCTCAAATTCTTACACTTGTCCATTTTCTCTGCTTCCAACACATCAACTTCATGGACAACATGTTCACTTGCTGCCTAATATACTTCCAGGTGCCATTGTAATATACCCCCTCCCCGCACTTCCAGGTTCCATTGTAATATATCCCCCCACTTCCAGGTGCCATTGTAATATACCCCCCTCCCCGCACTTCCAGGTGCCATTGTAATATACCCCCCTCCCCGCACTTCCAGGTGCCATTGTAATATACCCCCCTCCCCGCACTTCCAGGTGCCATTGTAATATACCCCCCTCCCCGCACTTCCAGGTGCCATTGTAATATACCCCCCTCCCCGCACTTCCAGGTGCCATTGTAATATACCCCCCTCCCCGCACTTCCAGGTGCCATTGTAATATACCCCCCTCCCCGCACTTCCAGGTGCCATTGTAATATACCCCCCTCCCCGCACTTCCAGGTGCCATTGTAATATACCCCCCTCCCCGCACTTCCAGGTGCCATTGTAATATACCCCCCTCCCCGCACTTCCAGGTGCCATTGTAATATACCCCCCTCCCCGCACTTCCAGGTGCCATTGTAATATACCCCCCTCCCCGCACTTCCAGGTGCCATTGTAATATACCCCCCTCCCCGCACTTCCAGGTGCCATTGTAATATACCCCCCTCCCCGCACTTCCAGGTGCCATTGTAATATACCCCCCTCCCCGCACTTCCAGGTGCCATTGTAATATATCCCCCCCACTTCCAGGTGCCATTGTAATATACCCCCCTCCCCGCTATCAGTATAAAAAGTATATATTCTTTTTTTTTTTTAATTCTTTATTTGTAAACAAAAGGGTGGGGTACAGAGAGCAAACAAGAAATACAAGGGCCACATGGCCTCACACCATACAAATTCAACAGACCATTACAGTCAGTGATAAAATGATAATTCCAAAATATATCAATATCCGCATCAGGTTTGGTCGTACTCTCTTCTCATTTTGTATTTATAAAACTAGGAAGGAAACATCCCATCATGGTAGACCGCATGGCCCAGCCCAACAACAGAAGTATATTGTTTTTATTTAGCGGGGAGATAAAAGAATCACTGAGGCAGCTTCCTTACACAATGATAATTATAAACTATTCATAGAAACCATGTTTTTAAAAACATGAACAGACAACAGTACGATTGTTTAAATGTATTTATTATTATTTTTATTTACATTCTTTCACATATGTATCTAAAAATATTAATAATATAAATAAAGATTTCAATTTATTTTTTTAATAAGCACATTGAATGGAATTCTTTTGAATTATTATAATATGCAATGGAATGGATTCCTTTTCTACACGTAAAATTGTAATATCTTCAACATATTGACCCGGCGTTGTGTCTAAGGGAGTAAATATTTTGACCTGTGTGATGACATTGGTAAATTCAGAAGCCTCCGGGTGAAGATTCTGAGTGTAAATTTTTAATGAAATAATTTCCTGCGTTCTCCTCGGGTTTCATGGAGTGTTTGGAAATCTGGTCTGGCGGAGTATTCAGAGATTGTGACCGGTCTACTCAATTTCTAGAGATAACAGAACAATACGCCGCGAATCCCACTAACCGCTCTCCGTTCCTGCGTCTCCTTTTCAGCTGCAGGCTCAGGAAAAAAATACTTTAATCACATAATAAAAATCAGAGCTCAACCGGGCGATGGAACATTCTTTTACTTAGACATAAGCTACGCAGGAGATTTATAATAACTCATTCACACTACTGAAATCACCTTCACTTCATTAATAGTACTGATCGGTTGCTGACAAATGGAACAAATAGCTCCCTATAGCAAGGGAGCTGAAACCACAACTTCCATCATGCCTCTGCCTCTGGGAGTCAAGCCTGTGGTCTTGCAATGCCTCATGGGACTTGTAGTTGTACAACAGCTGAAGTGCCTTACCCCTGCTCCATAGCATAAGCAACATAGGTAGGCTGTAATAACTAATAATTGATCATGCAATGCTCCAACCAGTGGTGTCCCTACACTTTTCACCACCTGAGGCGGAGGAGGGGTGCTGGTGGTGCACAGTCCAGGGTCGGTTTGTTAAGGGGGATCGCTGGTGGTGAGGGGGTGGTGCTCGGTGGTGGTGGTGCACGTTACCAGGGGAAGTGGGGGGGTGTCCCGCTCAGCTCCTGGCAACCAGTGATGTCAGTTATCTGGGCAGGATGCTGGACAGAAGGTTGCTAAGAGCTCTTATCAACCTGGGAAGCTCTGGCCAGTGTGCCTGCTGCCCCCCTCATGTGACCCAATAAGATGCCACCTGAGCAACCGCCTTAGGCTGCCTCATTAAAGGGAAGGTCCTAGCTGCAACTGTGAGTGACTAAAGAAGAAATGACTTCAGATATATGTGTTAATGTTAAATGCAGCATGCTCAGCAATCAGAGTATCACAGTACTCCCCCTGACAACGCCTTTGACTGTTTTCCTTTCCAGAAGGACATCAATGTTCAGGAACTAACCTAATCAGGTCCATGGACCTACATCCTGGGCTAAGATTGTGGCTCAGAGGCCCAGCAGATCTGCCCTTTACAGGAAACTACAGAAGGGGGCGGAGACAAGACCAGTCACCTCCATGTTGCATTTCATTTTTTTGACCGATTTAGAACATTACAGCAGTTACAGTTTTAAATGGAAAGGTCATTTTTAATTTTATTAAATTACAAAATGGCTTGTGGGACAATTATATATGCGATATTCATTTTTTAAAGATGTTTTTATTTTTAAATTCTTAAAGTGGAGTTACCCTTTAAGTATGATGTGGGCATCTGTTTCACATATGTTTGATATCCAGCCTGTGTTCTGCGAAAGGGAAGCTTGATTTTGGTTCAGTTTGATGTTATGTTTTGTAAAGTTTATACTTTGTAACATGATTAATATGATTTTTTTTAATTTATATACTGTTATTGTGCACATATATGTTTAATAAAAGGTGCAGGGGCATCCCTAGCATTTTTGTCGCCTGAGGCCCAGGTGGGGGATGTGTGGGGTGTACTGGTGGTGCATACTATAAGGGGAGCTGGAGGCCAGAGCTGTGGCCTATGCATCATCTGGCAATCAGTGATGTTTCTGGTTGCCAGGAGCTGGATGGGACACCCACCATAGCGTCCCAGGTTGCTAAGAGCCAGGCAGGAAGATGTGTACGGCCCTTGCACATCTACCCAGCCAGCTCTTAGCAACCTGGGACCTCTAGCCGCAAAGGAAGCAGCTGCCAACCCACGTGACCCAAATAGATACCGCCTGAGGCTTTATTATACGGATGGCCCTGCCCATGACACTGGTTCTGCAGGGCAATCAAGGTATTCTTACAGAAATGGGTTACATATTTGGAATACCTTCGCCCTGCAAGCAGGTAGTGTCCTGGTTGGGGTTTGAGCCAAGGATGCTGGTGGTGTAAGGCAGGAGTGCCAACCACAAACCATTGTGTTGCCCAGCATACTGAATGCAGTCTGTAAGGGTGTAACAGCCAAATCTGGATCATACATATTTTCCAGTCATGCTTGGCAGCCTCGGTACTATAATCCAGGCTTCAGATATGTTTGACTAATGAAGGCTTATTGTCACCTGGTTGGCATTGCTAATATATGACATTCATTTCAGTGACGACCTATTAAAAGAGCATTTGTCACCAAGGCCCTCATCTGATTAGGTGGTAAACAATGAAATTCATATTAATTAATTCTTATTAATTTACAAAGTGTAGTTCAGTGCTGGCAGCCAGCCCAGATAAAAGCCTATTACAGTAGAGCATGTGCATATTTTAAAGCTTCTTCCTCTTACTCTCGCAGATTAAAATATATTTTTTAAATCTTAATTATTGGATGATTGTGTTGGATTTTAGCACATCCATTGTTCACATGGGAAACATCTAGTTAGGAGCCCAGTATTAATGCAAACTCCATACAGCTATTAAAAACACAATTTAATCCAGTTTTGTATTCATTAACATTTCATTAGGGCTGACTCCACATCTGATCACTATGGTATTGTCTGGTATAATGCAAGTTTTCCTGCAAAGAGAGGTAATATACAATTGGCATTGTAATGACATTTATTTCAATGACACCTCAATGCACCTTGCAAACACACCCTAAAACATGTACAATACAATGCACCACAAGTCACAGGTGGCAACCATCTTTGCACAGTTGGTGTTGCAGTGCCATTAGTAGCATTTTACTGGCAATCATCTGTGCATTTTGGTGCAGGGGTGGTGGTGGTCCAGTTGGAAAAGAAAGGAAACCCCTATTTTTCTGTGTGCTGTGGTACATTGAGAGTACAAATTAATAGGCTTCCTTAATGCTGTGCATGTTGGCGTTGGAATTACCAAAGTATGTACTGCAGAGAACAGCTTTGCGGTCAGTGCAGCGGTCAGGACTATGTAGTGGTCAACATAATTTATAGAGTGCAGACAATCCAACATTAGTGGTCAACAAGAGGAAGATTGTCCTGGCATCAGTGATCAAAAGGAGGAAGAATTCCCCAGTGTCTGCATCCATGACAGGAAGGATGAACTCGTGTTGGTGTCAGTGGGAAATAAAATGATCCAGTGTCTGTGGCAGGAAGGGTTTTTTGGCTTTGGTGTCCATAAGATGAAAAATGCCTCAGGGTTGGTGCCCATGAAAGAAAGAATTTCCCAGTGTCATGTCCAGTGGAAGGTGAATGACCTGGAATATGACCTGGGCTTTAATGTTGGTGCTCCAAGAATGCCCAGTGTATGTGTCCACGGGAGGAAGAAAGACCTGGTAGGAAGAATGCTCTGGCATCCGTGTCTGTTGGAGAAAGAACGTCTCGGCATCTATCTCCCTGGGAGGAAGAATGTTTTGGATTCAGTGTCCGGGGAATGAAGAATGCCCAGTGCCTCCATCCTTGGCGGTTAGAATGCCCTGGCATCATTGTCCATGGGAAAAAGAGTGATCTGGAGACATTGTCAGTGGGAGGAAAAGTGATCTGTTAGGAAGACTACACCAGCATCAGTGCCTGTGGGGGTAATAGCAATGAAGATCACTAACACTCGCAAACTGAATCAATCTAAACGTTTGGATTGATTCCATTTGCGAGTGCTGCTGATCTTCATTGCTACTATCTCTGGATCTGCACAGCGCCATCCGTGGACATCACTGCAAGCACCATTTCCACATCAAAGGTCCCGATTGCTTGCGGTGTTGGTGTCCATGGGAAAAATAATGCTTTGGGTTTGGTGTTTGAAGGATAAAGAATGCAGCAGTATATCTGTCCTTGAGAGTTAGAATGCCCTGGCGTTATTGTGCATGGGAGGAAGAATGACCTGGCAGGATGAATGTCCTGGCATCATTGTCCATGGGAGGAAGAATGACTTGGCAGGATTAATGCCCTGGCATCATTGTCCATGGGAGGAAGAATCCCCTGGCAGGATGAATGTCCTGGCATCATTGTTCATGGGAGGAAGAATGACCTGGCAGGAAGAATGTTCTGGTGACATTGTCCATGGCAGGAAAAGTGATCTTGTAGGGAGGCTGCATGGGCATCAGTGTCTGTGGGAGGAAGAATACCCCAGCGTTGGTGTCAATAGGAGAAAGAATGCTTTGGTGTTGGTGTCTGAGTGATAAAGAATGCCCCAGTGGCTCTGTCCCTGGCAGGAAGGATGTCTTGGGGGGTCGGTGCCCATGGCAGGAAAAATTCCTGGCAGGAAGAATGCTCTGGCATCTTTATCCATTTGAGGAAGAATGCCTCAGCACTGGTGGTTGTGAAAGATAGGGAAACCACTCTAGCATTGGTGTTAGTAAGGAAATTTCTAGCATCTAGCATTGGTGTTAGTAAGGAAATTTCTCTTCAATGGTGTCAGTGGGGACCCCCGACCCCCCATCCCCTTCAGAACGTGCAACTTATCTGAGTGAAGGCTCTTTGTCTTGTGCTATTGCATATCAAATTAACTGATGATGTCTGTGATGGAAATATACGGACAGCAGCTCACGCTATCTAACAGCACAGACCTTGTACAGGCCAGGTTAGCAGTACCGTGGAATGTTATTCAAATCCTAGGGCAGTCCCACATTTGTGATTACAGATAATCTTTCTGGGTAACAAGACACCATCATTTGCTTTTGTAAGGGCAGTTGAGTGCAAACGGGGTAATCGAATGGGGATATCTGACCAAATGGAATCAGTAGATGATTCAGCTCACCACCACCCATGCAAATTGTCATTTTTACATTAAGATGTCCTTTAAATAATAGCGCAGATGCTGCCAAGAGGTTTAAACCACTTGAGTTAATATTAATTGCTACGTGAAAATGTTCTCATTGTTCTTTCTACAAATACAGGCACACACTCTCATTATAACCCATAATGCTCCCTACTTGCTAACATATAATGATAGAGGAAAATCCATACCACTGACTACGTGGCTGTCTTCAGATGGGAAAACTGTCTGGTCCCGCAGCTTATAGGCCAGGACCTAAAGATCCCTATTGGCAACCAAAAATAACAGTCTCTACGGTAGCACAAAAGGCAATGTCTTCTCTGCAAGGCATCAGCCACGAGCCGGGCCTTGGAGAATAGACCCGTCCTAGCTCACCTCTAAAATTGCTTACTGCTACAATACAGAAAAGGAGAACTTTTTACTTGGTGCTGCTAAGTAATGTGTATGCTGCATACTTATTTAAAGGAGAACTATGAGGTGAGTAATTTTCACGTATCCTCATAGTTCTAGCCGACCTGTGACAATGAAACTGTCACAGGTCGGCTCAGTAGATCAGGAAGTGAGTGAACACATACCGTCGCTCGTTCACTTCTCGATCCTGTCACTGCAGAGAGCCGTGACAGGGGAGTGACTGGATTCCCCCCTCCCCTGTCCGATCCGCCAGCACTGACTGGCGGAACGGACGGGGAGGGGGCGGGTACAGCTGCCTCTGCCTCTAGATAGGCAGAGCCAGCTGTCACTCACGCAGCTGGGTGGATCCAGACATAATTGTCGGGATCTGTTTCAGCTGCGGTGTCTCAGTATGCCGCGAGCTGTAGCTCGCGGTATACTGAGCTTTGGGTGACGGGAGGATGCTAGTTTGTGTCCTCCCGTTACCCTTAGGAGAACTATGGGGGAAAGCCCTAACCCCATAGTTCTCCTTTAAAGCTTTCAAACAGACAAATAGCTAAATAGAAAGCTGATACATAGTATCATACATGGTATCTGTTTTACCTGCCAAAAGATTTGTAATTCTTCTCAGCCAGCCCTGTGATCCCGCCAGTCTAACCAGGTCTTTGTACTCACCTTCTCTTCAAGCTTGGTCACCAAACTGCCTCCATTTCACCAAACTCCCGCCATTTCCTGTCTGCCTCCATTGTGCTGCCTGGCTTTCTCTTGTAAGTAATTTGACTGGTTGTTATTGGGCCCACTGCAGCTTCCTGTTGCCATTGAACTGTCTATTGAATAAGCTCGATATAACATTTAAAGCAGAAATAAAGTCTGCAGTGCATACCTCTGCTCCAGCAACGAGACATCCATAAGCTCCCTCGCCACTGCTGACATCTTTGCATGGTCTTCTAACAGATTCATTGTCTTCAGACATTTTGATTGGCTGACCTGGCTTGATGTAGCTTCTGCACCTGTGCACAGGATTTAATTCATCATGGTATTAGGGTATGGCGAGAATGTACAAGGAGCGCAGTGTACAATGCTAAGAAGATTGCTGCCAGGCAGAACGTGAGCTCTTTATGGCATAGCAGACATTGGGGCTTATATATAAAGCAGTAATTGTGACTTACAGCAAACATTCACTGGTGGCAAATCAATCACTATCATTCAAATCACTGATTCACCTGTAGTGATTGTTTGTTGAATATCAGATTCACTGCTTTACAAATATGCACCTTTTATAGTATGTCTCTTCTGCAATAAAAAGCTTTCCTGTTAGCAAAATATTTATTTTCAAGTAAAGTTCCGTTTTTACAAAAGTTGACTTGCACGAGGGACTGGAGCACTTGCTGGTCTGATCTCTTGGTTGCCATGGTGAAGTGAACTCCAGTGAAGCAAAGGCCGCAGGATTGTACAAAAACCTGTGGGGCATGAAAAGAATATTTGGATACATATGTATGTGAAAAATGTTTATAATTCCTAACACTACCAACACGTAATGCTTAATACATCTGGAAAACCATTGTATAAACCATAATAAGCCTTATACGTTTTGGACCCTGTTGGACTAACATTTCCTGAATGGAATCTTAGAGGTAGATCATTCACAGCATGGTCAGGTAATAATTTAAAATAGAAACATTCCCTCTCCCCATTGTACATCGCAGTTAGGGAGATATATGTTTATTAGGACTTCACCCCCTTGATGAATCACTTTGAGAAGTTGGGCTTTTTGTCTTCACCACATGAGCCAAGTTCTGTTGAGGTGTGTAGCAAGCAGGGTTTGTTTTACAGAAAGATTGTAATTGCTTGGTAGCTACACCTTCTTAAAGAGCCATTCATAGCTTAACATATTATATATTTTTAGAAATACGACCCTTGGATTCTTTGAGGGCTTCCTCTATATATCCTTGGCAGTCTCCTCCTTGTACTGGGGCTTTGCTTTCTTGGTTGTCCACAGTGCCAGTGTCATCATGCCAGAAATTTATGTTTGCTTTGTACTTGAGATATGTGCTTTCTAAGTTGCTAATATGATCTTTATTGTGAAATTGTTAATGTATTTATTTTATTACAGGTATTGATATAGTGCCGACAATTTGCACATCGCTTTACATATTGTGCATTCACATCAGTCCCTGCCCTCAAGGAGCTTACAATCTAATTGCACACACATACAAGGCCAATTTAGACAGGAGCCAATAAACCTTCCAGCATGTTTTTGGAGTGTGGGAGGAAACTGGAGTACCCGGAGGAAACCTATGCAAGCACAGGGAGAACATGCAAACTCCTTGCAGATAGTATCCTGACCGGGATTCAAACTGGGGACCAGTGTCGCCAGGCAGAAGTGCTAACCACCTTCTTTTGTCTCCTGAAAAAGCAGTAGGATGTACTCCTTTAAAAGTGACATTTTGGGGGTTATTTATATATCATCCTCACAGCCATACGCTGGATGAATGTTGCTCCCACAGCATTTTCGCCACTAGATGGAATTCCCTATGCTCCTTGGCTGGCATTTAGCCAGTGTCTTGCTGGCTGGGCAGAGGATTTATAAATCATCCCCTTTGTGTTTACAAACTGCATCCAGGATCTGTCATTTGCCTATACGACTGTTTGTTAACAGACTAAGGCATCTGTCATTTAGCATTAGTCGCACTACTGCCTCTAAATGACAGAACCCCACCAGCTTCAGTTATGTCACCCATGATCCCTGCTGCTGTGTTTACATTCAAGCAGTTTCGGGGATCTGTCATTTGCGCAGTGGGTAGCAGCGGGTGATGATTGTCGGGTGCAGCATGTCATTGTGTTAGCGGGTCAACATCATAGGGATGATGTGACTGACATTGGATTTGCAATGGAACATTCTCATTGTCTTGTTTTTATTTACCACTTCCTTTTTTTGTGACAAGTAACAAGGGGTATTATGTACCCTGTACTAATTCATGTGTGGGAAGGGGGGAATATCTGGGGGGCCTCCTCCTGTTAATGGGGACAAGGGCCTCATACTCACATCCTGTGCCCCAAAAGGGAATTGGGGCTCTTCAGAGGGGACCTATTGGAATCTAGAAGCCCCTCTAGAATAAGTGATCTCCCAGATATATGTCCCCTCCCACATTAATGAGTATGAGGTACACGGTACTCTTTGTTGCTCATTCACAAATAAAGGATATAGCGTATAAAAACACCTACGTCACTGAAAAAGTCCTTTATTTAAAAAAAAAAAAAATCAAAAAAATTAAACAAGGCCCCCTGATGTGAATCCAACATGAATCACATCCAGTGATGTAGATCCAAGTCAATCACATTTAGCAACATTTGACAATGTTGTCCCACCGTCACAATGACCAATCTCCATGACCATGCTGCCCTGCTGAGTGCTGAGCCATCAGAGCCTGGGAGCAGCAGGCTTGTAAGACTTGTAAACAAATATCATCAGGAGGTTCACGCAGAGTTATGGTCTGTGTACCTGTGCTTTTGAGAGTGTGAGAATTGCTTTTCTTAAGATGTTTTATTAGTAATGCAAAAACATTTTGAAGAAGCTTGATGCAAGTTAGCAGGAGGTCAATGGGAGGGAAGAAAGTAGTCAACTGCAGGTCACATGCACCAGTGAAGGAACTCAGAGGCATCTAAATAGACAAATGCAATTGGAATGTACCTGAAAACAAGCATTGCCTTAGACTATTGTG
>NW_017306329.1:1594809-1602175 GCF_000935625.1 Nanorana parkeri | reverse complement strand
TGTGTGGGGGCGTGGGGGGGGTGAAAATGCTGTATGTGCATCATTTTCTTATCATGCCTCGACTTAACACCTTGATGTGAACACAATACAATTTATCTGACTTCTGTCCTTTAGCAGAATGTTTGTACATGAGAAAATACATTGTTTGAACACTGAGGCACTGAACGGAAGGATGTACAGAGGTCAATGCACTGAACATTTTCAAAGCAATGCTCTTGTAGTGTAAACAAAGCCTCAGTTCTTGACATGTGGGGTGGAATCCCCTTAACTGGTAGAAGGAAAATGAAGGATACCTTCTCTCAGGAGGCCAGACAACAAGGCATTAAAGAGGAACTGAACTTTAGTAGCTGTGCCCCAAAAAAGACAGAGGGCACTGGATTAATCACGCATGTTTCATGCTAATGTGTCCCCTGGGCTTTGCCTCCTCATGACTGTGCATTCCTCCAACAAGAAGAACAGTGAGAAGCACAGAAGTGCCATCACCAAATATCATGCTAAATCTCCTAAGACTAGTACTAAGAGGTAGAAGTGCCTTTAATCTCATACTGCAGATATATAGCTATGAGGCTGTAGGAGCAGGAGTGTCTAGGCATCCGTCCATATAAGGTAGTGCGCTGCTATTATTGAGGAGGAATTTGAGACAAGGTACATTTTTCAGGGGGCTTTTTAGGCGTGATTAACATTTCTAGATGTTCTCTATATCATAGCATATCTATACTTTATGAGTTCAGTTCCACTTTAAGGCTAAGTAAAAAAAAGTGTCAGTTGCAGAAGTGCATCTAAACCCAATACACCACAAAATATAGGCGGTCCTACCCTTACCTCTCTTTGGGTTGTCACCCAACCATATTAAGTGACCTTGTATAGGTCAGTAGTGCAGGGCCCTACAGTGGAAGGCACATGTCTATTTTTGCTGCTGATAGTACTTTGTTAGTCTTTGAAGAGCACAGAGGCCAGAGATTAAGTAGGGTATGCATGGGTAGATTGTTTCCCGAACGTTCAAACTAAAGATCCCGTCAGAACATTTGATACTGGCCTCAGAAACTTGTCGATTGTCGTTCGAAATTTTGTTTGACTTTCATTTTAATTTGACATTCTATTTTGGAATCAAAGGAGCGTCCGAACGAGCACCACATTCACTGTTAGAAATTCATTCGATTGAGAACATTTTTGCAATATGCTCCTTCACATTATGGTTAACATTAAGGTTTTCGCTTGTCGATTGCACCTTACTAATTGATAGATGTTCCAACGAACGTTCCGAAAACGACTTCTTTCGTATGAAATTCTAACTGTGTACCCCACTTTACACTATAACTCCCTGCAGTGTAGAAAGCAGCATCCTTAATGGAGGTTACCAATAGGGTGGGGGTATTAGGTGGATTAATGGAGTGTCGGTTTAATGCAATGAATTCACTCATCTCTAATAGCAATCACTGCTGCTGGGAGCATTTTTTTTATCAAGATGGGCAGGGTTTTTACAGGGAGGATGTACTGTTAATAAAGAAGTTGGATACACCTTTATATTAGAGGTTATATTAGATGTAATTACAATATTAGAGGTTTTTACAGAGTTCCATGACTCATATGAATACACGTGGTCAACAGACGTGAGATTTTATATGGTTATTAAGTTCCTCTGTGCTCCTTAATATTCCGTTTTACTACATCGTATTTATACTAATTATTTATTCTGCAGAAAAACCTGAGTTGTTAAGTACTCATTCAGCACAGACAGTTGACACAACTGAGCTAATGTACTTGATTGGAAAGTCCTCAGTCCTATTTCAAGAGTCTTGTAATCAAAACAAACAGTGAAAACGAGTCAATTAAAATTCCCATGGTTGAAAGTGATGGAATTAGTGGAAATCCCGTTGGAAAGCTGACTATATTGATCTAAGCTCTATTGAAGTGAAGGAAAAGTGTAAATCTTTTCAGAGCGGAGGCTAGATGAGAGGAAAAGGACATGGTATAGTTGGTTTTATTAGCTTCGCAATTATAACAATGTAGGTTCTGGAGTGCAAATGTCTTTTGTTCCTGTCCTGCACAGCGTGGGCACTTTACTTGTAAAAAGTACAGCTCGTTGGGAATGTATTATTAGCGGTATGTGAAGTGATGGAAGGGGATCGCCAAGCCTTGCTAGGTGTGATAGAGGCCTGCAAGATGCCTAAGAATGCTGGGGATCTACAAACCACTTTGCTATATACAATTGAGGGATTGGGGTTTGCAATTACTTATATAAGATACTTATAGCCCACGGGTCTCTTTTACAAATCTACTGAGCTTGCTAGACCCCCACCCCTAGTTCTCTCCTACCATCCATTTTAGCACCCCTGAAATAAAAATCAGTATAAATATACGGTGACATCACATGTTGTCTTCACTCTCTTCTTCCTTTGGCAGTTGGCATATCCTAAATACTGTAAAAAGCGGTGAGACATAGTGATGTGGTGCTGCTCTCCACAGCATTCTTCTGTGATTCAAGGATGGTGGGGGGGGGGGCAGACACCCCCATCCTTCTAATGACCCACATTACTGGAAACCAACAAATCTAGAAGCTCCTTTGAGGGTTGCTGCAAGTCAGGCCTTGTGGACTCTTAAAGACACAACATTTGGAGCCTATAGTTCTGAAACTTGAGACAAGAGATCAAAGTGATTCACTGACTTAATCCAAAATGATCAAGGCAATCAGCGAGAAAAGGTTCTTTTAGAGAGAACAGCTACTCACCGGTTTTGGTCAGTACCTAGGTGGTGGATTTGTATCTTTCGTGCTGATCAATTTAGAGATGCTGGAACTGGCCCAAGTAGCACATGCTCAGCTTGAGAAGCAAAAGACAATAGCCCAAGTGATTCAGGCTCAAGAAACAAACTTTAACCGATGTTCAGAAGGCTGTAATTGCCCTAGTCTAAGCCAACAAGGCATCAGGAGAAGAGAATCACATGACATCCAGCAAATTGTGAGAAAAAAATATTATGGCTATAGAGAGGCCGGACACTTCAAAGCACAGTGCCGAAGCAGGAGATTCCATTCAGATAATGTGGAAGAAATCCTAAAGTCCTTACAGGAAATACAGTATCAGGAGCCAAACTGTTGTACCAAACCATCAGTTTGGGGGTGGTACACTGAGGTGTGTAGTGAGCAATTTTCAGCCAGTGACACAGCTCATTGGTTACCTTTGATATGAAAGGGGCTCCTTGGTCTATCAAAATTTCTTTAGGAATACCAGTACAGAAAATCTTCTAAGCAGCTCTTTTGCTATAATCTTACAGGACATGTTTCTGAGAGGGACTGTTTCTAGATACAAGTGGTATAGTCATGGACTACCAATATATACTGGTGCCCCTTGGCAGATCTCTGCAGGGCAACCCTCTCAACATAGCGCTTAAATATGGGCAAGGGTATCAGCAAACTTCGGAAATGTGTTTGGGTGATTTATTTGACACTCAGGGAAAGATTTACAATATTACAATATTTACAACTACTTTGTAAATACTGGTCCAGAAAAATGCTTTTTGGTCCTCTTTCTTTCTTTTTCTATCTCCATATTACCACCTATAACATGAGAACGGGTTAGATCCAATACCATCCTTGTCTGAGACTGGGGAAACAAAAGTTGCTCCACAATTTGCTCCTGTTCCTTCATTACATGATCATAGTATGCTGCAAGATAGGGGTACATCAGGCTAAATTCAGCTTCTTGAGATACCCCGTTAATCACCTTTTTATGCATTCACCCATTTTAGAACCCACTACTGGGTGGTACCGAAATGTTTCCTGGCCTCCAGTATATCTGTTATTTATATTCTCTGACTCCCCAACCATGGCACCTAGTGAGAAGTTGTCAGGTGGACTCTTTTAGCACAGATTTTGTTTGTAGTTTAATAATTGCCTAAATACCAGTCACCTTATGGCTGCAAAGCGTGAAAAGAGGTGTCCTCATCCAGCTCCAGCTTTTTCTCTCTTCTAGCTGTGGCAGTCCTGAGTGCTGCAGAGAACACCTAATGCCATGAACGCCATCCTTTTCAAGTCTCCTGTGAGCCCAGGTCTGTCTCTATCTATCTATCTATCTATCTATCTATCTATCTATCTATCTATCTATCTGTCACGCCTACTGTATGTGCACGGAGCGGAACGCAACTGCGGAGGGGATATACTGGCAGTGTGTGAAACGGCTTCTCAGGCTCGAGTCTCAGGCGTCACTCCCAGTCTTAACGGGGAGTTTGAGACTCTTGCATCACAGCCGGTAGTAACAGAAATTTGGAGTAGTGCTATTTACTTCATAGCACGATACACTTTAGTAATAGCAAGTTAAAGGGTGAATTAGCATATGGTTTGTAGTAATAGGATTCCACTGATGTACAGGTTAGCAAGCAGGTATTCCCAGTACTATAATGCAAGTTGATACACACAGCCTTGGCACAGGTATTAAAGGGATCTGACAGTCTATATTAGGCTCCAACTGGAGCTATACTTGCTGTTGGGGCTGGTGTAAAATAGCCTTGGTGCAGGTCTTCAATCCAGGGGATAGGAGGTCCGTCTTTTGCAGTATTGGGGTAGACAGGCTTGGTTCAGGAGGCAGCAGGCGTTCTGACTCCAATTGTGGAATGCCATGCTGCCTCAGCTGGGGCTTTAAATAGCCCAAGGATGAGGGAGGAGCAGCCGGCTTCGCCTCACAATCAGGAAGTCAAGCGGCTTCCGCGTTCCACCATGGAACGCGGAGCGGCCGTCACAGAAGCCGGCGGCACCGAGGCGGCCTGGCTCCGAGGAGAATCATCACACTATCTATCTATCTATCTATCTATCTATCTATCTATCTATCTATCTCTTTTTTTACATGCTTATATCAATTCAGTAGAGTAGATGTTTTAGTAAATCTGTGTTTTAACAAACATAAGGGAGTTTTCTCGGATGAAGCTCCCCAGCAACCTCTTTTGTCCTTTGTTCTGTCACCAATTTTCCAGCCAATAGATTGCAATTTAAAACTTTGGCTAACAATCTATCAAGTGGTAATTGAAATACAAATAGAGGGCCTCGTAATTGTATTGACTGTATAAAAAATGGATACAGAGCATAATTGTTGCAATTGCTTTAATCACTGAGCGCGCGCCGGCCTCCATGTTAAATGCCTTATCTTTCATCTATTCAATGAGAAGAAGCAAGGATTCCCTCTAAATCCTGGAGGCGTGACAAATCTGCTGACCTCGGCATGAACGAGACAAAAAAAAATAAAAATACAATGAACATGGATGTTTTCTCGTTTAAATTTGTGACGGGTAAATGGCGTTAACCAGTGGAAGGGTAATATTTTTTAATGCATTGGAATGTTGTGACTTCCCTTCAAAGCGCCATTTAAAAGCGGCTATTTGCATGTTAAACAGGAGCATTCATGAAACGTTCCTTGTGTCTGTGCCTGCGTGCAGTGTTGGCATGAATTGTGGGCGTGGAGCCCATTTCCATACTAACAAAGCAGACATAGTGCACATCCCAGCTGTACAATGAGCGGTACAGCCAGTTGAATGCTGCTTAGCGGGAACCTTTGTGTTGGGAGAGAAAATGCAATTTGTGTTAGGATGACAGGTTGTAGCGGGGCGTCTGAGTTTAATTACCAGGAATTAAGCATCGTAATTTGGATTCACTCGCTTTCTAGCAGGTCAATGATTTACAGAGAGAAGAAAAAAGGCTTATTTTTTGATTAAAAAGTCACACCGAGCAATAGTGAGGATGCTGGGTGAGGGGTAAAGTGCATAACAGATTGCTCCATCCACACTAAACAGACGATTCACCCCAAGTGGCTATTGTATTCAGAGAGCCGGCACACGCTGCTGTCAGAATTCCCCAACAGTGGCTGTTTGCATGACAATTTTCCACCCAGCTCCATGGGTTTGGAAGGGAAGCTGCCGACATGGCCACCACTGGAGCAAATTTCAACTGGGTGATCAAGAACCGTTCAAAATTTGTTCAGTGTATGGCCAGCTAAATGGTAGTGTATGGTCAGTGGCAGTAAACTCTCTCGGCTGTAGATCCTTAAATCATCTCTGAATTGGTGCTGACACTGTCCTGATTGGGAAAGCAAAAGAAATCCAACACTTAAGCTGGCCGTACAATGCTTGAATTTCAGCAGGGGCTGTGTGCGGTCCTGCCGGCACCACCCACCTGGGTGGAAAAAGGTTGGCCGAACAGTGACTGTAGCCATTTAGATCAGGTAATATAACAGGGGCAGGCGCCAGCTGTCAGAATACAATAGCATGCCAGGAGGGATTCATCCATCCATGCTGTTTAGTGTAGATGGAGGAATCTGTTATAATTATTTCATTCAGCCCGCAGAGATCTATAAGTATATGGATGGACTATTGGGAAGTGTATGCTATCAGGAAGCCAGTCCAGAGCAACGGTGTGCAGCTGAAGCTGGAGAGTAGGGATGAGCTCAAGAACCTGAGCTCCTCCGAACCAGGAAGGGACATGGGGCCACCTGCCCAATCAGTTGCAGGCCAGGGCATTCCTATCTCGGAAGAAAGGTCCTTCCGTTGTCGTCAGGGAATTCCTTTCCAGCAGCTACACATAAACAAAGGGGAGGGTTGCTTGTGCTGACATCATTAACCTAATATGGCCTCATGGCCATGTTAGATCAATGCCATTGAGCAAATATAGCCATGTAGCCATATGAGGTCAATAACGTCACAGCATCTTACCATTTTGCTGATGTGCAACTGCTGGCAGGGAATTCCTTGGTGGCAGCAGAAAGATCTTTCTTCCGAGTAAGGAGGAACTTGTTAAGTTAATCCGAACCTTAGTTTATAGCTCGTGGAGAAGGTGCATATGGACAGGAAGTGGTTGAAGGAGGTTGGAGAAGATCAGCAGCAATGAAAAGCAAAAAAAAAACATGCTATCACTCGGCTGTAGATCCTCAAATCATCTCTGAATTGGTACTGACGCTGTCCTTCCTTCTGGAGGGGGGCTACTTTTGTTCCCCATGGTCCCTGTGTGTGTTGTAGAGTATTCACTGCTCCAAGGTCACTTCCGTGATGAACTGCAATCTCATCTTTAGTTTACTAATTTGTATTGAGATTGCAGTCCAGTTCGGAGCAAGCTTGGAGCGGTGACTACTTTACAACACACACAGGGACCATGGGGAACAAAAGTAGCCCCTCTCCAGAAGAAAGGACAGTGTCAGCACCAATTCAGAGATGATTTGAGGATCTACAGCCGAGTGATCCACAAATAAGATACATTGCTGTGAATGGTTAAGGTACCTGAATGTATTTTTAGGATTTAATTCCTGAGTTTATTGTCATTTTAAGGTTGGGAAAAGACACTGGTCCCTCCAGCTCAACCCATGTTGCGTGTCTGTTTCGGGCAATTGATAGT
>NW_017306329.1:1570365-1594348 GCF_000935625.1 Nanorana parkeri | reverse complement strand
TAATAGTAATAAATCTAGTAATAATAATGACTCACAATATTTTCTTTCTACTTTCATTTCTGTACTGCTCAATTTTTCTTCCGCATATCCGTTAGGTATTGTTGGAATTATAATTTCGTCTCTTCAGATCCTGCAAATTGTTTCCGTTCCTCAAGTAGAACAGCGGGTAATACATTGTAAGAACTCCTCGGTGACCCCATGTACGGGCTGCACGCTTCCTTCTTTTGTGCGTGATGGTACAACTGTTGCAATCTGCCTTTTTGCTCTCTTGTTTAACTTTACAAGCGTCCCATTGTGCTGCACTTAATGCCTTTCCAGCAGAGCCCTCATCATCTGCGCCTCCTCACACAACGAGCGTCCCATTATTTCTTCGGTCACTTATACATGGCCTGATATTTGCAAGCGATACAGCCAATTTAAGCATCTCTTGAGGTAATAGGGCACAGCAGGGGTTAATAACCAAGCGATACCCAGCAAGAGTCTGGAGTGCTTGTTAGCACTTGTAGGATTTTGCAGTATGAGATGCCATTTTTTGCGACTCCGTATGGCCATCAGCTGGAAAAAAGACTGAATTTGTTGGTAATAAAGGATATTTGTTTAAATTTCTGTCGTTATTTTCTCTGCAGAACAGTGAAATATATGGAAAGTACACGTAAATCCAAAACTTTTTACATCTTTTGGATAGAGAAAGTATCCTATAGGTCAGGGGTAGGCAAGCAAAGTAGGTCAGGGGTAGGCATACTTTGGCCCTCCAGCTACTACAACTCCCATTATGCCTTTGCCTCTGGGTGTCATGTCTGTGGATGTCAAAGTCTTGCAATGCCTCATGGGATTAGAAGTTTCAGCACAACTGGATGGCCGAAGTTTGTCTACCACTTCTATAGGTACAGTTTCAAAACAACCATTGCAGTGGAGCTCCCTGCAAGGGTTAAATGCCTTTTTTCTTTTTGTCTAGGATGGCATTAAAAAGCAGTTTTACTGACCTTGCCTCTAGCTCCCGAGATGTCCTGCTCTCCGTGCAACCGCCGCCCGATGCCGTTTTGACGCTCCGCCGGATTCTGACATTCTGACATCATTACATGCAATGCAGGAGCAGGGGTCCTGCATTGTAAGTGAGGATGTCCACAACTTGGAGGGTCTGAGAGAAGAGTTGAGCTCCAGGTGCCGGAGGAGCGAGGGATCTGATCAGTAAAACTGCTTTTTGATGGTACCCTAGACAAAGAAATGAGCATTTAACTCTTCCAGTGCTGGGGGAGCCCCACCACAAGGGTTGATTTTGAAATTTTCCTGTAGTTCAGTCTTCAAACTCAGACCACTGTTGGCAGGGGCATAACTAGAAATCACAGGGCCCCATAGTAAAATTTTGTATACTCCCCCCCCACCCCCCCAAAAGGACCTGTCTCCAGAACATGTTCCCGCTCAATGCTGCAGAACCTACCATGCACCCCGCACAGCCCACCAGAGGCCCTGCGGAGACCACCTGACACCCAGCAAAGCCCCCCTGACACCGGGCAGAGCACACCTGAGACCCCGCACAGCCCATTTGAGACCCCGCACAGCCCACCTGAGACCCCTCACAGCCAACCTGAGGCCCTGCACAGCCTACTTAAGATCCTGCAGAGCCCACTTGAGACCCTGCACATACCAGAGACCCCACACAGCCAACCTGACACCCTGCAGAGCCCTTTTGAGACCCCGCACAGCTCATCTGAGACTCCGCACAGCCCGCTTGAGATCCTGCAGAGCCCACTTGAGACCCTGCATATACCAGAGACCCTGTATGGCCCACCTGACACCCTGCAGAGCACACTTGAGACCACGCACATACCATAGACCACGCACAGCCCTCCTGACACCCTGCAGAGCCCACCTGAGACCCTGCAGAGCCCACCTGATACCCTGCAGAGCCCACTTGAGAAACTGCCCAGCCCACTCGAAATCCCAAACAGCCCAGCTGAGAGTGACCCTGCAGGGCCCACCATAGACTCTCTATGGTGGGCTCTGCTGGGTCTCAGATGGGCTGCTCGGGGTCCCTTTACCAGCACACTTCTTACTTGCCAGCCCTGATGCGCTTGCTACTGGGCCCTTCACCGCCGGTGTTCTGTCGAGAACGCCGGCCCTGTCAGATCTGCCGACATCAGCATCTGGATTTGGCATGGGATCCTGGAACTGGGAGATTTCTAAGTGAATTGGGAGGGATGAGATCCTGGGTCCGTGGTTTAGTAGGGTTGAGCACCTAATGATTGCACACCTGTGCACAGCCCTTATGGAAAGGATGCTGGTGGATGTTCACGGTTCCAGCTGGAAGACCAGGAAGGTGTCTGTCCAGGAGTCAGGAGGACTCCATCCTGGAACCAGCCTGTGTGGCAAGTCTGTGGGATGCAGCCTGTTTGGGAGGGGTTTTTTTGTGATAACCTGAAGTCGGTGAGACTTAGAAAAACATTATTTTGCTGTTGTGTGTTTGAAGACCCCTGCGAGGGAAGCACCTGCGTGGATTTTTATGTTTGAAATAATAAAAGTGGGCAAAGAAGCCCTTAAAAAGACGTGGTTAGCGGGTGGACTCCGTCCTTATTGTGCTACCATTGGATGGTAAATCTCACAATGGTTAATTGTAACCGTTAATAATATGCCATCCATGGCAGTAAATGATGGATGGCATTTTATCCATATTCACAATTAATATCGTAAGCAATTACATAAAAATGTAATTGCTTACAATGTTAATTGTGAATGCGAATAAAATGCTTGACAGAACACCAAGCCCCGGCCTTCTCCTTAACCATAGCCACCGGGCCCCGGCCTCCTCCACCACAGCCACCGCCGGGCCTCCTCCTCCACCGACGCCGCCGGGTCCTTTCCTTCTCCACCTCAGCTGCTGGCTGTTTACTGATTCAGCAGCGACTGTGAGGAGGAGGAACGCGCCACTGCCCAGATCACTGACAGGTTGTCAGTGATCTGGACAGTGGCGTGTTCCTCCTCACAGCCACCAGTGACAGTCCTGGAGCCTGCAATGGCATAGTGACCCAAGCGGCCTGCACAGCATCAGGGAGCCCCCTTTGTTCCCTGCAGCACACTGCAATCCATAGTGATGCACTTTGATGCATTGCGTTGCCAAAGAGTGTGTGAAGGGGCCCCTTTGCTATGGCTGGATCACAAGAGTATTTGCATTATTATCATTATCTTGGCAGGTAGCTCCTGTATATGGGATTTAACTGGATCTAGAGGTGTCCTTTAATCCATCTACATGACCTGATGACAGCTCTTTGAATGTTCTGGTATGTGTGTCGCTAGTCCGGGGCTGTCTATACCTGACACCCATTATTTGCTGTGAGTTAATGGTTTGGGCATCACACTTCTCTTCTTTATACCATAATGATTACTAAGCAGAGCTAATCAATAGACCTCTCTCTTCAGCAGCTCCTGGGCTCTGTAGATTGTGGAAGTTGCTAGGAGCCCATAGACAAAAGGTTAAGAGGAGGGTAAAAGGCAAAGTGCATCCATGTGTTTGCTGTCCCGTGGGGCTTAACACACACACAGCAGATAAACTTAATAAACACATTAAGGAAATCTCAGGAATATTCTCTTTTCTTTAGAGATAAAACATTTCAGGTTATTATCTAAAAGAGATAACCAGAGACTCGGGAGTCACTGCGGCAGGTTCTGTAACTGGTAGGCAGGAAATGAGAAAGCATGGCTATAGATGACACAAGAACAGCCAGCAAAACTCCTGATTTCGATCATGGCTTGCGATAACTGGGCCATTTGACCGAAGTTTGATCTTGAAAAAGCTGTGCATGTGCAGCTATCACCCTTAGTCATAGCTCCCAACTGTCTCTGATTTAGAGGGACTGCCCATCCTTTGGAACCAAATACCTTTGTCCCTCTTTCTTCCTCAAATGTCCCTCTTTATGGTCTGATGTACAGATCTCCATAAAATAAAAATGCAATATTAAATTACCCAATGTGCTAAACTACACCAAAACATTTATCTAATGTATATATTACTGCATTTCTTATTGTGAAAAGCTGGTAGGAAGGAAAGTAGTGGACAAAAACACAACACGGGGTTAAGCAATTGTTTTTGCAAATTCATTTTACATGGTCCATGGGACATGAAATTAGTTGTCATCTGCCTACATGCTTTATGCTAAAAGTTGCCCCTCTTTCCCATCTCAGATAGTTGGGAGATATGCTCTTGGGTCATGACAGGTGCTGGTGCTTTCATGATTTGCTGGAAGACAGGCAGATATGTCCGAGCGATCTACCTGCCCACGGTTTAATTTATAGAGTGAAATCTGCCAGAATACGCATCTATCATCACATGTCAATGGGCATTAAAGCAACCCTGTTGGGAAAAAATGTAATTCCCATAAACAGTTGTCCATGCACGACAAGAGTGTAAATACCCACCTCTCATACTGCCCATACCGCAAACTTCAATTTGGGGAACTCATGTCTTAATGTCTGTGCAGAAACCAACGCTTCCAGGAGTATTGATCTTATGGTCATCCACCATGCTCAGTGGTTCCTTATTCCATCCTCCAGATCACTACTGTGTCCTGTATTGACGTGAAGTTTGAAGGTGGAACGACTGTGCACATCGTGGAACCAGGAGATCCCCAATCCCCAATCCAGTTCCTGAACAGGTTGTTGCAGATCATTCCTATTCAATAGAAGGTAAATATTTACTCTCTTCTTTTGCAAAGTTGTCTTTTTTGGGGATTTAATTTCTTCCCGAAGGGTGACCGGGGTAGTAAGAGGACATTGTAGCTGATTAAAATGACTTGATTTCTGGTCTAGAGCTAAATATGTGCAACGTAAACCCTATCATTCAGGAATACAGTCTGATTTCATATACTAACAACATGTGATATTTATTCCAACACTTTCCCACAAGCCTATTAAAGCTCCATCCGTAACATCTGCGGTCCGGATCTTGGAACCATACAGTAATAGCAGATATTAGATGAGCCATGTTCTGTGCCAGTGTGGGGGGGAGCGGTGTCAATGCAATTATCCCTTTGGAATGGCAGAAATACAAAGAAAAGAAAATGACTAAGTAACTATATGCCATTTAAGACAAGAAAAAAAAAAGCATGGCACACGATCAATGGTGAGAAGGGAGCTGCAGGGTGGCTTTTAGTCTGAAGGAGCTTGCTCTTAGTGCTGGCTGTCACTGTGGGCACCAGCACTAAGCTATCTGGCTCAGCCGATAATACGAAACAAAGGAAAGGAAAGGCACCCTGAAAGGCTGATGAAAACCATTTTATTTTGATGTTGTGAAATATCCTATTTGTGTTTTAATGATAATTGGAGTAATTGAATATAAGGCCTCCGCATCCCAAATCATTATAGAAGTCTCTGGATATTTGGTTTCCATCTGAAGAAGAACAAGTTAAGACAAAAATTTTATTTATTACTGGTATTTAACTAGTGCAATGCTTTACAATCTATTTATTCACATCAGCCCCTGCCCTCAAGCAGCTTATAATCTAAGGTCCCTATCTCATATGCACACTAGGGACAATTTAAAAAGAAGCCAATTAACCTACCAGCATATCTTGGGAGGGTGGGAGAAAACTCATGCAAGCACAGGGAGAACATGCAGACTCCAAGCAGATAGTATCCAGGACAAACCTGGAACCTCAGTTATGCATGGCAGAAGTGCTAACAACTAGACGTTTGCACAACAAAAACATTTGTTTCCAGACGAAACAAATGAAAAATGTTTTCATTCGTTTCATCAAAGGAAACACATTTTTATGTTGTTTTGGATTCGGAGGCAACGAGCTTCCGAATCGGAAACCGTACACTGAAACAGCAGAACGAGCGGTGGCCATAACGGCCGCCGGTGCGTTCCATGCAGGCGCGCTGCCATTTTGGAGTAGATCTTGGTGTACACCAAGATGGCGGCTCCCTCATGTTTGAGCGCCGCCATCTTGGTGTGTACTAAGATCTACTCCCGAACGCGCCGGTGGCCATAGGCTCCGCCTCCAAGATGGCGGCGGGCATGCGCAGAACACTACGGCGGCCAATAAGGCCGCCCGGTGTTCTGAAAACGAATGTATGCATACCCGAATACCGTTTTAGTATATTTAGGCATATATTAAATTCGTTATTTCGGATTCGGCCGAACTGCCAAATCAACTGCTTTTCGTTGATTTGCAGGTTCGTCCGAATGTCTACTAACCACTAAGCCACTGTTGATTAATATACATAGGTTATGTCTGTTTTGGCATTTCTGTCTATCTATGGTCAATCCTAAAGTAAATGTAATCCTCAACTCTATAGATCTTGTGTATCATAAACATTTACTATTGTTTTTATACAAATACTGTTTTCAACTTTTTTGTTCTTTTTTGTATTTCAGTGATGCCTCTTGTAGTCACTTCCTGTCTGCATGCACTTACTCCAGTGCTAGCTGCACATCATTGTTCTAGGCTGGCTTCCTGATAGTGGTAGCAGTGCACCTTGTCTGCACAATGTGTCTTGGTAAGGCCGTTAGAAGTTTCCACCAGGGGCACACATCAAGAGACTTCCAGTAAAGGATGTGTAGTTGTAAAAGCAATGTTCAGCAACTTTGACAAATGTAGAAGGTTCCCCACATGTATGGGAGGTGCCATCTTTGCCTTGTCAATACCACAAAGTTTGCACAGCACATGCTCATGAAAACACACAAATGCCCATAAGGAAAACTCCACCAATTCCATAGCAGAGGACAGTTTTGGTGCACTGTTTAATCACCCCTGTTCATCGGTGGATTAGAGCATTACAGCAGCCCTAGAAATCATAGCAGCTTTGGCCCCCTCATTCCTTCGATCCACATTGGTGAGGAATACAATAGGCTCAGAGAAGCTGCCCCATTTGCATTGTCTGTATAAACAGAAGCAAGGTGTTGCTTCTTCTTTAGCCAAAGCTGTCCCACCTAATAACCAGTGATCTGATGACTGGTGAGAGGATTGTAACAAGCAGCAGGAGAGGTTGAGGAAGCGTAGGTCCACAATCACAGAATCAGATGCTGGGAGTTCCTTGCACTGCAGGTCGTCAGCTACAGCTTCCTCTCCAGCAAGGAGACGAGTGAGCAGCACAGGAGTGACATCACCAAATCTCGAAAGACTAGAAGTGCCTTAGATGACCTGTCATATGTAGCTATGGGACTTAAAGGGTATTTCCACCTTATCAGCCAAATTTGAGAACCGTTCACTATATGTTCCCATTCACACATCATAACTAATAATTATTTTTAAAACAATATTTCTTACCTTTCTAATTGTTTGTTTGGAGGAGGATTATACATAGGATGCTATGGACAGTATGACTTTTTTTCAGAATAACTGGCTGAACAATACACTATAGGGACACTTAGGGACACTTTAAAAAAAAACAAAAAACTGCATTGGCATACAACGTACAACCCAGGCCTTCATACGTTTAACCCTTTGTTAGGACAGACAGTGTGCACATGTCTGAAAATAAGATCTGCCAGCCTAGATTTTTCAGCAAATAAAAAGCAAAGCAGCAATTTTTTTCATATAGTTATGCAATGTTAATGGGAACATGAAACAAACATAAAGTAACTGTTATCCCAATTTGTCTGCAAAAGCAGAGAAACAGGAAGTGAATCACTTTTTAGGTGGAATTCAAGCGAAATGCTTTAATTTTAGTGTACTGCTTAGACACACTTAGCATTTCTAAATATTCCGTAATAAGCAACCTTTAAGGCTTCTGTTGAACACAAATTGCAAATGAAAGAAAATCAAATTCCAACCGTGCTCTTGAAGCAGAGCAAACAGTAAGTGATTGCATTTTCTACTTATTAGCCAGATTTGCGTTTACCATTCTCATTTGTTTGATAATATTAATAACCAAGATTAATAGGCTTAAGCTCCTATCAGTTTTTGGAAGAATAGGTATGAGCACACTGTGAGACCTCATTGTCCTCCGAAGTGATAACATGTTTATATAAGCCTAAGCAAACACTTGGAGCTGAGATTACCAGGCTGGAGTAGACACCGCTGATTGCTGCCATCAGTAGTTTTCTTACCATGGAGACAGGACAGTTTGCAGTCATATTAGCAGCGACAGCTTTGCTCAGACCCTTGCTATGTCAATTCATTAATCTTCAATCTCCAGGTACCGGACACACAGCTAATTTAATCAGATGGCTAACTTGAAAAGAGGCTCTTAGATAAACATCAAGTTATTTTTAAAGTCTTGCCGGTAAATATTCCCCGGAGGTCTTGCTAAAAGGAGAATAATTGTACAAGGTTAAGAATCTTACAAAATATTTATTTTTTTAACTTTTCTAAGTACATAGAAAGTTTTTTAGTGTCTTTCAGAATTTGTGGCAAATTTCTCCAATGGTAGGGGTGTTGCTAGGGTTCTAAAAGATCCAGGACTCCCTTTGGTACCGAAACTGAAATGTATGGAGCTTGTAGGATGCCATGACAAACAGAGAATTAGATTTTGTTGTCATCTATAGCATCAGTGGCGTAACCAGAGTTATGGGCGCCCGGGGCAGACATTTTTTTTCGCCCCCCCCCCCCATTATATAAACATCCACTGGAACTGTCCCCCCCACCCCCCCACATGTTTTATTTTAATTTTTTTTTTTGCACATTTTAAAAATATTTTATTTTTATTTATTTTTTTATAAACTTTTTAATTTTTTTAAATTAATTTTTATTATATATTTTTATTTACTTTTAGGGGCTTCGCGGAAATATTACGGGTCTAAACAGATCCCTGATATTTCACTTTTAAAATAGAAAAAGAGATTGAGAACACAGAGTCCTCAATCTCTTTTTCTGCAGCCCCAGTTATCAATGAACAGGAATCCTCTATACTGAGAGTTCCTGTTCATTCATAACAAGAGGACAGAGTATGTTTACTTTAACTACAATCATGAATGAACAGGAGGGGATGCAGATCACTTCCCATTCATTCATAATTGAGGATACAGTAACCATACCATGTCCTCAATTATGTACAAACACTCAGTGATCACTGATCACTGAGTGTTTGCTCTCGCTCTCCTCTCTGACACGCTGTCACAGGAGGCTGAGCGAGCAGTGCACGGAGGAGAGCCCAGCCTCCTGTGACAACGTGGGCTGTCTCCGCCCCACACCGCTCTGCCAGACTGTGGTAGGTGGCTGAGCGGTGTGGGAGGAGAGACACCGGCATCTCACGGCGGTCTCCTCCCGCAGTGCTCGGCCGGCTGTCACTTTCTCTCCTCCCTGCTGGGACAAAGAGCAGCGCCCAGCGGGGAGGAAAGAAATCACGGCTGCGCCGACAAAACGGCAGGAAAATGGCACTTTCGGCATTTAGCCAAAAGTGCAATTTTCGGCCGGCGCCCCCCCCTTCAGCTTTACGCCCGGGACCAGCGCACAGGCTGCCCCCTGGTTGTTACGCCACTGTATGGCATCACTTCTCTCTGCTTCTGCCCTGACCTTTATACCTGCTGTCCTTCTCCATTTTGGTCAGTTGCACTTCCCCTTAATACCTGATGTCTTTCCTTTTATTGGTCAGTTGCGCTTCGCCTTTATACCTGCTGTCTTTCCTCTTATTGGTCAGTTGCACTTCATCTTTATACCTCCAGTCTTTCCTCTTCTTGGTCAGTTGCACTTCACCTTTATACCTCCTGTCTTTCCTACTATTGGTCAGTTGCACTTCACCTTCATACCTGATGTCTTTCCACTTATTGGTCAGTTGCACTTCGCCTTTATACCTCCTGTCTTTTCTCTTTTTGGTCAGTTGCACTTCACCTTTATACCTCCTGTCTTTCCTCTTATTGGTCAGTTGCACTTCGCCTTTATACCTGCTGTCTTTCCTCTTATTGGTCAGTTGCAGTTCACCTTTATACCACCTGTGTTTCCTCTTTTTGGTCAGTTGCACTTCACCTTTATACCAGCTGTCTTCCCTCTTATTGGTCAGTTGCGCTTCGCCTTTATACCTGCTGTCTTTCCTATTATTGGTCAGTTGCACTTCGCCTTTATACCTGCTGTCTTTCCTCATATTGGTCAGTTGTACTTCACCTTTATACCTGATGTATTTCCTCTTATTGGTCAGTTGCGCTTCGCCTTTATACCTCCTGTCTTTCCTCTTATTGGTCAGTTGCGCTTCGCCTTTATACCTCCTGTCTTTCCTCTTATTGGTCAGTTGCGCTTTACTTTTATACCTGCTGTCTTTCCTCTTATTGGTCAGTTGCGCTTTACTTTTATACCTGCTGTCTTTCATCTTATTGGTCAGTTGCACTTCACTTTTATACCTGCTGTCTTTCCTCTTTCTCTTTTTGGTCAGTTGCACTCTTTTAGAACTAAGCCATTACGGGTCCGGCCTTTAGTAACACTTTGAAACTCTACTGCTTTCACCACAACATACAGTATATTGCATATCTAAGCCATTTAGAAATAAGCAGATATTTTGGACATTTTCAATGCAATGCTGTTTTTTTAATCCTGTGTTGGATCAGATCTAGATGAACACAATCTTTATTTTTAAAAGAGGAATTTGTCATAAACATTCAGAACTGTAATAGCAAAGAAAACAGACGTGGTGTATGTGCTCTGGTCTAAACATTCCTTGGCTACTGGTACTAATCAGCAAAGCACTGGCCCCGCTATTGTGCTATGTTTCCAAAGTTGGCAAATATTGTTTCACATTGACCTCATTCTCTCTGGGCACAGTGTTGTGTTGGAGAATGTTCCTGTGTCTTTTTATGTGCCTTTCACCTTCGTTTTGCTAATCAAATTAGTTAAATGGGGGTCTTTGAATGGATGTGAAGTCACCAGCACTCTAGACCTGTAATTATGTCTCACAGATTTATTGTGAAGAGCAGCATCACAGACATATTTACCAATGTATTGGTGCCTCGCAGGCTCCCTTTCTTAAGGAGAATGACTCTATGTTGCCTTCAAAAAAAGCTTTAAGACGCAAGTTCGTCTGGAGTGCTGGTGACTTTGCATCCCTTCATCTGGCTTTGGCGCGGTATCATCCAACACGATCACTTTGAGCACCCACCTACTATTTTAATGTCTAGTACCGTCTGGAGTGCAGCTTCAATTATGAATTGAAAGGAGTTCTTTTTTTAAGACACACTTCATCTTACCAAAAAAAACAAAGTGAACCACATTATAACAATGAGTGTTACATCATGTCTGCTAAAGAGTGAGCCCTCACACTGGGTGGTATGCAGCAAAGCATGACATCTAAAGGCCATTAGACATGTATACGAATGCAAACGAATCCAAATTGCCGATTTGTTTTTTTGGACGAACTTTCGTTTTTTTGACGAAATTTCGTTGCTGCAAAGTGACATTTGAGAACAAAAAAACTTTTTTCCCAACGATCGAACAAAACGAACCGAAAACTAAACGAAATTTCGTACAGATTTCCGGTAACAAATTTCGTCCGAATTACGAAACGAATTGACTTTTGGACCTGAATTACAAAAAACGAAATAAAGCAAAATCCGAATCAAAATGAAACGAAACTAAACAAATGTTTTGCTGGTGCACATGTCTAAAGGCCATGTGGATAACTGTTCTTTTTCTTGTGCCCGGTTTGTATTGTAATATGATGTGCATGGCACCCTGCGTTATGCGGATCAACCTGTCAGTAGTACAGGGTAAAGATCAATCTCCAATTCACATCGAGAAGCTTTAATACACGTTGATATAATTACATTTTGCTTTGCTCTGTTTTGTTTGTGAAAACCTGCAAATGTGCATATCATATGCCCAAAAGGAATACTACACCGATACCATAGCAGGGGATATTTCTGATGGTTCAAGCACCCCTATTGAGAGATGGACTAAGGCAGAATGGGGCCCTAGGCAATGCAGTAACTTTGACAAACTCATATCCTTCACTGATATTGACAAGGGTTATGATAGGCACAGAGAAGTATTGCATTGCCTGTACTGGCATGGCCCCATCAGAACCCAACTGCCTAAATGTTTTTTCTCCTTCGGAAAGTGTTACCTGGGTGCACAGATTTGACCAATTTGCTATTTCAGCAGGTCACATAAGTTTGTAGCTTGGCCTTCTGGACATCGACTGGTCCCTAGGCGCCTGCCTATGTTGCCTTGTGAATAATACAGCTTCGTCAATTCTGAAGAAGTGGCTTGTATAAGCTGTGAAATGTGGTCCAGTTGAATGTGACTAACTACTACAAGCTATTATGGGACCATATATGGTAACGCCACCAGACAGCATAATTAAATCAAATGCACTGGGCTCTAATTTTGACTCTTACTCTCATCTCAATCCATACATTTAGTTATTTCTACAGTCAGATCAATGAATATGCTGCAGTGTGCTCATCACCTGGCCTGCTTTACAGTCCTCTTGATAAAATAGTCATAATCCGCAGCTTCATGTTGGGCCTCTCCATGAACTCACTATACATTAAAGGTGATGACAATGAGTGTTCTGGAGAGTCTTAATGTACAAGCATAAAAGTGTCATAATGATAAGGATTTTTCCTGATGCATGTCTACACAGAGTAATGACCTCATGCAAAATCAGCTTTCCTAACAGGCAGGCTCTTAACTTTTTACTGCATCCTGGACATCAATTTGCCAAGCAACCACGATGATGCACGTTCTTAAAACTGATAGGATTTTGTAAAATACTCTGCATACAAGGAAAAGTAAGTAGCCATTATATGAGTAATATTATTTAATAGTTTCATAAATATAGTTTTGCATCACTGGGAAATATCTGCACCTATTTACTTTCCATGGTAATTTTAAAGGAATACTCCATACTGACTTGAACATTTTATATTTAAAGGGGAAGAGTATATCTGGTGGGAGACTCTAATTTTCAACTTGGTGTTCATCTTCTAAACTGGATGTCTTAATAGCTAGACTCCCACAGATGTCTGTATCGTCTGAAAGAACCTGAAAAACTGAGCTGAAATACTGTAGATACAGATAATTGTGTTCACTGGTTCAAGCACCACCCTCTTTCCAAAACCACTAGTCCTCTGCCAGGAAGGGGGAAAGGAAGCCCTGTGTAAGCTCCAAGTATCTCTATTCGGATCTTACACAGGTATAAGGTCTTCTCTCTGATTCCTGAACCCATGTGGCAGTGCTCTGCCAATCACCAGACACCAGCACTGTCACATGATGGTAATGGGAGTAAAGCCTACACTCTACCATAGACAGGTGTACCCAGAAGTATTTTCTGCTTTCATAGTTACGGAACTCAGTTGTGGAGGAGCAAATAAAAGGTGGGTGTGGGCTTCTAGGGAAGGGAGGCTTTAAAGAAATCCTGTTTCTTTGCCCTTTAACTTTTTTATATACTTGTTTATAACTTGTATATAGTATCAACTTACAAATAAAAAATTTGTTGTGTTTTAGGCATGATAAAATATTTTTGTAGTGGCTAAATTAACCGTCAATGCACCAGAAATAACTGTTCCAAATTTAGCTCGGCAATAAAGTAACATAGCATCCATTAATACAGATAGTTGTCTGAAACCGAATTCTACATATCAAATTAAAAATCGTTACTTACAGTGTAAGCATTATTATTTAATATTTAGTATTTTCGCTATCCTTTTTACAACTCACATTAGAGGAGAGAGTTTTTATCATCTAAACCATTTATTGCAGTCTTTTAGCACATTTTTAGAGAGAGTGTTGGACTCTTTATGTTACACTTTGTCACTTTGCTAATCTTAAACTCCAAAGCTTGCTTACATGCTTGAATTTAAATGAGAACTATGAGGTGAGTGATTTCCACTCATCCTCATAGTTAGAGCCGACCTGTGACAAAGAAGCCATCACAGGTCGGCTCTATAGATCAGGAAGTGAGCGAACACATACCGTTGCTCGCCCACTTACCGATCAGCTCCCTGCAGAGAGCAGTGACTGTCAGTCACCGCTCCCCGCAGGGTTCCCCCCCTCCCCTCTCCGATCCTCCAACACTGAGTGAAGGGAACAGACGTGGGAGGGGGCGGGCACAGCTGGCTCTGCCTCTAGATAGGCAGAGCCTGCTGTAAATCACGTAGCTGGGTGGATCTCAACAGTATTGTCGGGATCCGTCCCGGCTGCGGCACTCTATACTGAGCTTTTGGTCACGGGAGGAGGTTAGTTTATGTCCTCCCGTGACCCTAAAGAGAACTATGGAGAAAAACACTTACCCCATAGTTCTCTTTTAAACCTCAATAAATACTATGTGCACCTAATCTTGCCACATAATATAATAAAAAGAATAATAATAAAAATAATGCTTATTATTAACAACAAAGAAAAACATTCTCTGTGAAAAATGCACTATTTATGGTATCTAATATTCATATATATGTGGTATAATTAAAAAAATGTTGGAGCTGTATGTGGCCATTACTCAACACATCATGCGTAGGTCTGAATAAGAACAAAGATGAGCTGTTTACATGAACCAGTAAGGGCTTTCCTTCAAATGCCCCCTGCCTATGGATTGGGAACCTTTAGCCTGAGAGGAAAACACAACAAACTGGCACATTTAGAGTTGGGACCAGTTCCTGGGGGCCTAGAGTACACCACACATGGCTGGGCTTCGATGGGCAAATACGGCATGCGTTTGACTTATTTATTTATTATTGGTATTTATAGAGCACTGGCAATTTGCACGGCACTTTACATATTTACATCAGTACCTGCCCTCAAGGAGCTCACAATCTAATGTCCCTCTCTCACTTGCACACATGGGCAATTTAGAAAGGAGCCAATTAACCTTCCAGCATGTTTTTGCAGTGTGGGAGGAAACCGGAATACCCGGAGGAACCCCACACAAGTACAGGGAGAACATGCAAACTCTTTGCAGATAGTGCCCTGACCGGGATTCGAACCAGGAACCCCAGTTTGAGAGGCTTCTAAGATCATTCATAATTCATAGCATGTGCATGTGACCTGATTTAGCTGCTTTTGAATTTCCATAGACCTGAGAGAAGAGCCCATCAACAGTGGCTGAAAATGTGCTGTGATGTTGCAGTCATGGCCGGATTTCCCAGAAGGCCAACCAAGGCCCAGCCTCGGGGCAGCATGGAGTAGAGGCTTAGCAGGGGTGAGGAATTCCTATCTGCCGATGCCCGGGACATGGAGTTCCGGGTGCCGGGCGGGTAGTTGTTTGCTCCTGGTTGCAGTGATTGGTGGACATGGTGAAAGATGGCTGTTGTCTTAAGTTGGCCATACACAGATAGAATCTGGGCTGTTTACTGTGGTTTTGACCAAATTTCAATTTGTGGGTGACCCTGCCTTCTTATTAACTTTTGTCAAAGGAGCCAAATGAAAAATTTGATGGAACAGTGACTGCATCATCCATCTTTAGCATGGATGGGGGAATCAAGTGATTTGGGCCAAACAAGAAGAATCTTATGGTATATGGCCAGCTTTAGAGCAGTAACACAACACCTGTTAAGGGGCCAGAAAGTATAAATCGGACCCTGCAAATAGAGGAATGTTTGCATGGGCCGAGGATACACATTTAAACACTTGTGTGTTCATAACCTAATTCATGAAAACTGATCTTTAAGGTGTACATGCCCTAGGTGAATGTAACTACATCACACTTCAAGATGAACTAGCTGGCCAAACTCCACTGTTAGCTGTCAGCTAGTTAAAAGGAGGTAGCTGTGAAATCGAAAGTTTCTTCTGCTCCTGGTAATTGCAACTTTCAGATCAAAGTACAAGGTTGGGGCTAAGAATACTGTGTATATTGTCACACTAATAGGCAACAAAGAAGGAGTCTCACTCCATCAATCCAGTGTGGCAACCAAAGAATTACAGCTTTATTTCCACCTATACACCCTAGTCAGCTGGGCTTTTGTTGCGGGTCTAAGATGTAGATTCAGAATGCTATAGAGGCTTCTAAAGAGTATAAGTGGATTAGGCAAATTGTATTTATTTTTGCTTATTGATTCACTTATCAGTATCACCAGTATTGGCACTTTGCCTTGGCCGGGAATACATTTTTTATGTCTAATGTAATATATATAATGTCAGTATATTTGGTTATTTTATATTAGTTGTTAACTATATTAATATATACTATATATTTATGTTTACGTATTAGTGACAGTATGATCAGGATAGGTCTGACTTTTGGAGGGTATAAAGATTATTTTTGTTTACAGGGGTCACAGTATGTTTTTTGGTACATTTAAGATTTATGCCTTTAATTGATTTTAACTTCTGTGGATCATGGGCAGTGGTGTATTCTGGTTTGGGGCTGCCCTAGGCAAGACGAACCTCAGGCAACCCCCCCCCCCCCCCCCCCACAACCCCAAACAAAACACACCCACCCCTTCCTGTTTAAGACTTTTTGTGTAACCTGTCAGTCGCTGGATACAGCGCACATGCTGTATCCAGCTTTTGACATGTTCCGTTATTAGCGTAGCAGGAGAGCTGGAGTCTCAGGTGGGCTCTGCAGGGTCTCCGGTGGGCGGTACAGGATCTGTGGTGGGCTCTGCGGGGTCTATGGTGGGCTCTGCAAGGGCCTATGGTGGGCTCTGCAGAGTCTCAGGTGGGCTGTGAATGATCTCTGGTTGACTCTGCCGGGTCTCAGGCTGCAAAGCCCCCCTGAGACCCTGCAGAGCCCATCATAGACCCCGCATTGCCCAGCTGAGACCCTGTAGAGCCCACCATAGATCCTGTAGAACCTACCTGAGACCCCGCACAGCCCACCACAGATCCTGCACAGCCCCCCTGGGACCCTGCAGAGCCCGTGTTTTAGCCTGTAAAACAAGAGGATACTTGCTTACTTTCAAAGCAGCCCTTGCCATAAACCCTATGCTGTGTTGCAGATGTTCGGCCACACCGCGTGTAACCCTCACAGCCAATGTCACAGCAGCAACGCTTATGTATTGGATCAAATGCCTGATGGACAGCTCCACCATATGCATGGCTTGGGGGGGGGGAGGTACCTAAAGTGATGTCAACGTGTGACGCTGTGCAGCTTAGTCAATCCCTTGACCTGGTCCATGCTGAGCTAAAGTGCAGAAGCAGTCATGTGATCTACACACTTAGAATAAAAAAGGGTATTTATATTATTAATTATAAAGGGTTTGCTCAGTAAAGTGATTGATGGGGGTTTGCCCTATTGTTACACCCTGGGAAAATATCAGGTGTTTACAAACAATATAAGGAATTGGCACTTGCAGGGAATTGCAGTTGCCAATACGGAGTTTAATAAGCCACAACAATGAACGGCCTATTCAACCTAATCATACATTAATATACATCCCCGTCAATAATTTAAAACCACAATACCAAAAAGTAAATATTAAACTAATTAACCTAAATATTTAAACCTTAATTCATAAATTGTCTTTGGGACCCTGTTACTATCAAAATAAATCTCATAACATGTTTAATTCATAGCATTAAATATTGATGTAACATCTAATCAATAGAAACTCAACAAATATGCAAGTTAAAATTAATATCCCAAAATGTATTTCCCTTTTGTTTTCAGCAGCAGGTTTCAAGTGCTGAAGACAAACATAGTGCATCAGTACAGATGAGAATACAATGACAAAGGTGCAATTCCTTAATAACTAAGGGGGTTATTTACGAATGAGCAGAAGGCTCCAGCCTCCAGCCATAGCTTCGGCTGATCCTTCGGCTCACTTCGCCCGCCGGAGCCCTTCGGTTCAGTTGAACCAAAGGGCTGATGTATCGTGTACGGGCTATTCACTATAGCCGGTACAGCAGCCATAGGCAGCCGAGCGCCTCAGCCGAGCTGAAGGCAAATGCTTTGGCTCGACTGAGCCGAAGTGACAGCTGAGGCATGGAGATAGGTTGTTCGAAGCTGACCGATCTCCACGCAAATGACAGCTGGGCGAAGCCAGCTGTGATGTCAAGGATCTCTCCGCCCAGTTGTAATGACCGATCAGCGTCCCCAAATGACCTGGGGACGCTGATCTGTCATCAAAAACTAACAACTGGGCGGAGCTGGCCGTGACACCCAGTTGTTATTCATTGACCGGGACCTGCTAGAAGACTATGGCAGGTGCCGGCCAGTAGGAAACAGTTGGGCACAGCTAGCTGTCACCGATAGCTCTGCCCAATTGTTTTTATTTTGCCAACATCTGTCAGATGCTTCACTATGTGGTGGGAGTTCGTCGCGTGTGGTCGGGTCGGCGTGTGTAGTTTGTTCTTTTTTGCTTTTCTTTAAAAATATATATTTTTAAATTTTCCTATTTTTTTTACAGCATTTGGCTATTAACTTACTGACGTTCGGCCCCTATCACAATAGGGGCGAACGGCAGCGAGTGAGCTGCCAGAGTTTCGGCTCAGCTGCTCCAGATGTTGGATCGGCTGAGTCGAACTCCTTCTGCACTTCGGCTCAGCCGAACATGCAGGGCATGTTCGGCTGACCGAAGGCAGTCGATGTACGGCTGATTTTAGTGTTTTCAGCTTAGTTCACTTCGGCTCGGTTATTCACTCGGCTGCCTTCGGCAGCTAAGTGAATAACCCCCTAAATCTCACTAGATATGCTCAGAACGCTCAAGATTGAAAAGAAAGGATGAGCAAGTGTGTTCCCATTTACCCAAACCTGCCAGAAGGCAAAATCGAGGTGTTTTTTGTTATTTTTTTAAAAAGAAAACCCTTTACTGTGGAATCCATGGCTGAAAAATGCAGTAGGCACACTCAACAGGAAACGCATTGCTATTTTTCAGAAGAAATTATAGAGAAAAGCTGGCCATACCCACGGGCTGAACGAAGAAAATATTACAGATTCCTCCTTCAACGCTTACGAGCATTAATCAAGGAATCTCCTGCTGTTTGCATTGTATTCTGATGGTGGCCGCCGGCCACTGTCAGAATACCCAAACAGAGCCGGCAGCTCATTGGCCGCTCGTTCTGTTCGATTTTCTGAACGGCTCCTTTGATCAGCCTTTTTAGTTTTGGATAGAGTGCGTAAGGATTAGATTTTACTGCCATCTGAAGTTCCATTGCAGAGATTCCTTCACTTCCAGTCTGGTAAAAAACTTGTCCCCAGGAAAGGAAGTAAGGGAAAATCTCTCCAACAGCAACACAGACAGAAAAAAAGAAAAAATGAACATATATATATATAATTTTTTTCTTTCATTATTATTATTTATGTTTTCTTTTAGGTAAGGGCAGGCTGGATCCTCTGTCGGCTTTTTTTTATTGTTGTCTGTTTTTTCTGTTGCAGATTTTTGCTTACTTCCTGTCTAATAAAACATTGTTTCCCAGAACAGGAAGTGAGGGTACATCTCTCTAAAAGAGCCCTGACAGGGGTTCTAAACTTTCACCATTCTATCCAGAACTAAATAAAGGTTTTGGTTATAAATATACTTTGAGGGGAATGATTTATAAAACGTCCGCCCAGCGATACAAACTTTTGTTTGCTGTTTGTTTTTTCTGTCAGTAAAAAATATTAAGCCTACAAAGGTGAAAGAAGATTTTGTAACCCTCAGGAGCCATTTAATGGTCCTTGCACCCTTAGGGGATGATTTATAAAACTTCCTCCCAGCCATACGCTGGGCGATTGCCTTTTGCGCAGTATTCCCACCACTAGATGGAGTCGAGGGACATAGAAGGTTCCTATGCTCCTCGGACCCATCAAGCGGCAGTATTGCCATGCAAAAGGCATGGTATGGCTTGGAGAACATTTTATAAATCATCCCCTAAGGGTGCAAGAAGTTTTAAATGGCTCCTGAGGGTTTCCAAAGCTTCTTTCACCTTTCCTGTCCCCTATTAAGGCTTAAAGCATAACTCTGGGCAACAGTGTTCTTAACAGGTGAGTATACATTTTTTTAGCACCTGGACAAAAATTAGCACTTGAGCCTTGCAATATGGGGTTAGCCCACTGCAAGGGTCAAGTGCTCGTTTTTGTCTAGAAAAAAGTTATACTCACCTGATCCTCGAGGCCAGCTGGCTGCTACCTTCCGCCTGTCCCCTCGTCTGCTGCAGCAATGGTGCGTTCCTCAGCATCCTCATGCCCTATACACTGTGTATAGAATGTGATAACCCAAGGACCTTAGACTACTGCAGAGGAGTAGGGCCCTCATACTTTTTACAGAAAGAAAAAAAAACTGCACAAAAAAAAGGAATTATGGCAAAATTACACAGATATTCATCAACTCAACAAAAATACAAAGAACACTAAGGGGGTTATTTACAAAGCTGCGAAGGATCTAGCCGTAGCTTCGGCTCATCCTTCGGCCCCAGGACCCCTTCAGTTCAGGGCTGCTGTGCGGGCTATTCACTATAGCCGGTACAGCTCCTGAATTTGGCCGAGGGGAGCCCAGGGGAAATTCGAAGCTGGCCGAACGGCCGGCTGACAGCCTGCTACTGACAGCTGGGCCGAGTCAGCCGTCATCTCACAGGTGGCTCTGGCCACTTGCAGATTCAGATCAGCGTCCCTGGTTATCAGATAACCAGGGATGCCGTTCTATCATTACACTGAGAACCCGTTGGAGCCGCAGTGATATCACCGCAGCTCCACTGGGTTCTGTGTGTTACCTGGTAACCAGGGACGCCATTCTGAAATTACACTGCAGCTCCGCCGGGTTCAGTGTGTAATGACAGATGGACATCCTTGGTTACCAGGTAACCCGGGACGCCCATCTGTCATTACAAAGAGAAAGTGGCAGAGTCGGCTTTCATATCCCCGCCAGCTGCGACAAGCTCTCATTGTAATGACAGCTGGTCCCGGCCAATAGATAACAGTTGGGCGGCGCTGGCTGTCACTGCTATCTACGCTATTTGCTATCTATTCACTCACTGCTGTTCGGCATCTACCGTATAAGAATAGGCCGAACAGCAGCGAGTTGCCTGCCGGAGGTTCGGCTCAGCCGATCCAGATGTTGGATCGGCTGACTCAAACTCCTTCTGCACTTCGGGTTGGCTGAACATGCTGAGCATGTTGGGCCGACCCGAAGCCACCCAATGTACGGCTGATTTCAGCCGATATACGGCTGAAATCAGCCGTACATGCCTGAAGTGAATAGTCGAACAGTATTCGGCTCACTTCACTCCGGGTCGGTTATTCACTCGGCTGCCTATGGCAGCTTTGTGAATAACCCCCTAAATTAAATAAACAAAAATAGAACACTAAATTAAACAAATAGATACCCTAAATATAAAACACACCCTCTAAATTAAAACAAATATATTTTTAATGCTAATTTGAACCAAGCAGTTCAATGACTAAAATGTTTAATTACTAATTTAGTTACAAAGTCCGTAAATTTGCAAACTCTCTCTACTCACCTTTGGTGCAAAAAGGTCCATTTAAAAAAAAAATGTTTTCAAGCACTCTAGTCCAGGAATAAAATACAATTATAATACCAGACTAATCTTTTTTTCATCACAGTGGGTATGCATAAAAGCCTTGAAGGAGAATAAAATGAAAACAAAATTGTATGTCTCTGTACCATTATCATTAAAAAAAAAAAAGAAAAGAAAAAAAAATTGAGAAAAATCTGAAAACTTTGGTATAATAGAAAAATATAATTGTGTAGGCCAATCATTTTTTGACTAGGCGTAATAGAAAAGCAATTTCATATTGAATACAACTGGGAAATTAATCTTTACTGCATAGAACATTCGGTTTTAGCATTCCTTCCATAAAAGTTCCCCAAAAATATTGCAAATCAATGATATGATATAATGGATGGGAGTCTGAAGAGGAGTTTGACAGTCTTTGAATTTTTTTTGGTCTGTAGGAATTTATATGTAACTTACGCTAAGCAAAACATTACCAGGAATACAGAGCGGACAACAACATTAGATGTTTAAGAAGTGTACAATTTATGACCGAGTCTAAAATTATATTTATTGAAATGTTTACCTATTTATGTGCTTATTGTGGTTTATTTTTTTATTTTTAGCTCGTCGATATGTTAAGGTTTACTCGCTGATTTATGTTACGCTGGCCGCATATTAAAAGCAAATGTCATGAAAAATGGAAAAATCTATCTTATTGACTATGATAACAATATTAATAATATGGTGTTTATATCAGTTCTCTAAGCATTGCAGGACTCAGACCGCAGGTGTGTAACTTTAACTGACGAGCTCTGTGTGAAGAATACTTTAGATTGTCATTTGTTAACAGCGGACGCCAAGCCGCGCGATCCAAACTGCCTCCTGCCTGAATTGCTCCCTGAGCTTTTTTTTCCCGTGCTGTTCAGCACAGTGTCCATACAGCTTTCAATGGAACCGCGCTGATCGGCGCGGTTTGGGGAGTTTTTAATTGAGTTTCAGCTCTGAAACGCAATTCAAAACACCCAAAACTGCCTTTTTAAAAATCGTGAGGAAACCGCGCTGATCCGCACCCGCCCTGGTGTGAATGGGGCCTTGGGCCCCTTTCACACAGGCTGATCAGGTAGGGATCCTTGCATGGATCCCCCTCCTAATTGGAGCAGTATCTTGCAATGGATGAAAGCACTAAAACTGCCGGACCCCATGTTAGGTCTATGGGGACATGTGTCCGTTTACATCAGATTGCCCCCCCCCCCCGATCTGTCACAATCAGGTCTGGTGAAACGGAACACTGTTCCATTTCTTTTTCCAGACCTGGCCGGAGTCGGGGGGTAACCGGGTGTAAAAGGACGTCTTAAGGTGCCCATACACCTTACGATTATCGGACTAAACTTTTCGTCCGATGATCGAACCGTCGTACGATTTTCGTACGACGGCCCCATCCTGCCCCGATTATCGCAACGTTCAATCAGCGGTAGTTAGAAAAAAACACCTGGACGACTTGCGGTAATTGACCGCAATTATTTTCGTTTGCGCATGCGCAGTGTTAATCGTACGACTTTTGACGGTCAAGCATGTTTGAAAACTTTGGTTGATCGTACGATGTTCGCATGGTTGGTGGCGTTTCCGTCCGTCAAAAGTCGTACGATTGTACAGTACTATCGGGCGGGCACTCTATTCACACATTACGATTGTCGTACGAAAAGTCGATCGCATACGATTATCGTACGATAATCGTAAGGTGTATGGGCACCTTTACATTGGACATCTGATCGGGTCCACCTGAAAAACTGACAGGCAGACCCGATCGGACCACCCATGTGAAAAGGGCCTTAAAGGTGATAGTAATGGAGAGGGCATTTTATTACGGCTAGATAGGATCTATGGGAAGTGTCTTGCTGCAATCAGTGCTACCTCTTCTTTTGTGGTCAGTTATGATGACATCATCTCAGCCTAGGGAAAGTCATAAAGTGGGACTCAAGTAAGACTTTTTAATGATAAATGGCGGAGCTTTTTTAAAAAAAAATGAATCTGCTGCTGTGTATTGTCACATGTCGGGAATGTTTTCATGCAGAAGTGTGAAATTACTGCAAAGTCCACTTTAATTTGAAGGTAAATGGGTTGTATTTTCTGACTTTGGCTCAGTCGCTGTGTCTTTCGCAAAGCATTATGAGTTCAAAGATTGATTTTACGTTTTAGGCTCAATTCACTGAGCTTTAATGATCATTATTTGCCTTCACGAATGTTACTTTCAGCAGTCAGAGACAGTGAGTGCTGGAATTAACAGTCACATAAATGAAAATAACGATCGTTAGGGCAAATAACGCGTACATTACGCCTTAATGAATTGAGTTCTTTGCCTAGAGTTACTTCTTCCACTCTTCTTCCCGAGAGCGACTCGTCCGCTTTTCTCCACAAAATATATTACTGCTACAAAAATATATTTATTATTCATTTATTTCTGTGTGTTTCTGCATTTTGCATCTGAGTTCATGACCAGGACTGAACGTTTCATCCTCTGCTGTGGTTTTGCCATCCCACCTCCATGACCTCCTCTGAACACTTATTGTATCTGAAGTGCTCACAATACTCTTCACCTGCCTGGCCCATGTGCAAGTCCTCGTAGGAAGAGCCTTAGAGCATCCTTTTCTCAACCAGGGTGCCCCAAAATGTTCACATAGCATGATGTCTCTCCAAGGTTGACCATGTAAACAAATATGTTAATCCAGTTAGGGCAGGATCCATTGAGAAAA
>NW_017306329.1:1521922-1570148 GCF_000935625.1 Nanorana parkeri | reverse complement strand
GGAGGGAAGTTAAAAAAGGGGGGGGGGGGCTCTGATGTGAAGGGGACTCCTGATGTACAGGGGAACTTTTGATGTGAAACGTGAGATTCTTATGTGAAATGAGGGTGCTCTAATGTGAAGGGGGTTCCTGATATAAAGGGGAGCCTTTGATGTGAAAGGTGGGATTCTTATGTGAAAGGGGGAGGGTGGGTGGTCTGATGTGAAGGGGGCTCCTGATGTAAAGGAGAATCTTTGATGTGAAAGGTGGGACTCTCATGTGAAAGGGAGGGCTCTGATGTGAAGGAGGCTTATGATGTAAAGGGGAACCTTTGATGTAAAAGGGGGGAATGGATTCTCAGGAGAAAAGGAGGGGCTCTGATGTGAGGGAGGCTCCCAATGTGAAGGGGAGATGCTGATGTGAAGGGGGAACCACAATTTTTTGTGTTTTTGCATAGGTCCCCCCATCTAGGATACGGATCTAATGTGGATTTTCTAGGGGCCACTTGTCATATTTTACATTTTTTACATTATAGACTGGGGTGCCTCAAGAGTTTTCATACTTTTAAAGGGCGCCAAGACTATAAAAACATTGCATTAGGCAGTAAAAATAGGCTGCAGTGCTAGACATAACTTTTACACATTGCAGTTGCATGCTTGAAAATATTACATTATTTGAAATAACATTACCATGTTAACACTTGAGGTGCTTGGGTTTATGTATACTTGAAGTGTTCATGTGTGTTATTACAGTGGCGTAACAACCGGGGGGCAGCCGGTGCGCTGGACCCGGGCGTAAAACTGAAGGTGGGGTGCCGGCCGCCGGTCGAAAATGGCACTTTTGGCTAAATGCCGAAAGTGCCATTTTTCTGCCGTTTTGTCGGCGCAGCCGTGATATCTTTCCTCCCCGCTGGGCGCTGCTCTTGAAAGCAAATGTCTGCCCCGGGCGCCAATAACTCTGGTTACGCCACTGTGTGATTACATTGCAGTTCAAGATGAACTCAGTGGCCCAACTCCACCGCGGAGATGTCAACTAGTTCACAGAAGGCAGCATTAAAATAGCGTACAAGGTTAGGGCTAAGAAAATTTTGTATTTTTACACTAATAGACAACAAAGAAGGCTTCTCACTACCTACACAGCCCAACTGTAAATGGCTGGCTTGGACAAACATTCTCTAATTTTTGTTGGCACCTTAAAGAGACCCTGTCACTTGGCCCATTCTGTAAAAGGGCCCCTATCCAGCGATTCTCTGCTCCTCCTTCCTCCACCTCAGCCAGCACAAAATACCCGGGAATGGGGACGCATGTGACCTTTAATATGACAGTGTTTGTCTCTGTGCCCTCCCCTTGATATTTATGTCCCTATATCCACCATGTGGGGATACTAATGTTGATACGCTAGGTTTATTTATAACTCGGTTTTTATCAATATAAGGTATGATGTTTGGTCATTATTAAACATGCAATAAATTGTATATCTCATTATGTACCGTAAGCTCACATTGCTTTTTCTTGACAGTTGAATAAAGACATTTTAACAGCTGATACCTGGGGGGGGGGTCTCCTGAAGAAACAGAAGTTCTGTGAAACGCATTGCGCCTGGTCCTGTGAAGACCAACTTTTTCATCATCTTGTGCATGAATATAAACTGCTTACTGACATGTACAGTAATGTATGGATTGGACAGATAACAAAAACTTAATCTGTTGGCCCAGTCACTTGAATGGGACAAACTCCCAGATCTTATGACTTTCTGTTATATATTTGTGATTTAAATGTTTTTATTCTTGAAAAAAATATTTGTCACAATGAAACATAATTGGAACATACTTGTATGATGGTACCATTAAAGTCTGGCATGATGAGTGTAAGAATATTAGAGTTGGCTCAACAAAAAGAAATGGCAGGGGATCGCTAAAAAGATTTGTGTTAGTCGGTTGTGTGGAGGGGTGTCCTTTTACAGATACTATTATTAACCCTTCCTTATTTTGCTGAACAAAGTTCTTTGCAATAGTCTATATGACTTCACTGGAGAGATTTCCCATAACTTCTGTGCCTGTGGTTATTATTGTCCCAGCATAAGGAAATGTGCAAGAACAGTCTTTGCTCCACCCGTGCACCTGTTCCTGATGACCTCGTATTCCTTGACCTTGTATACAGCCATACAAATGCTCCTGCTGCTTTCTTGATAATACAAAATCAATAAACTCCAGCAAGGTTGGTAGAAGCCCCTCATAATGGGCACAGTAGGTGTGCAGACTTGGAATCCCAGCACAGGGAAGGTGACAGCCCCTCATAATGGGCAGAGTAAGTGTGCCGATCAAGGAACTCATCACAGGATTGGTGAGAGCCTCTCATAACGGGCACTGTAGGTGTGCAGACCCAGGAACTCGGCACAGGAATGGTGAGAGGCGAGCCTCTCATAATGGGCACTGTAGGTGTGCAGACCCAGGAACTCAGCACCGGGATGGTGACAGCCCCTCACAATGGACATAGTTGGTGTGCAGACCCAGGAACTCAGTGCAGGGATGGTGGGAGCCCCTGATAATGGACACTGTAGGTGTATGTATATTATAATTTTATATATGTATATTATATATATATATTTAGTAGTAGACATTACAGACATTCCATTTAAAAAAATCATACCTCCCAACAGTCCCAAATCTGTCAGGCTTATACTGGTTTTTGGGCAATGCTATAAATAAGAGAAGTAGTCACTCCAAGTTGCTTTTCATCCGAAGAGCTATAAATGCCACTGAGGGTGCTTCTAATTAATTGTCTCTCTTTTCTATGCTCTGTGGTCAAATTCTTAAGTGTCCATCAGCGATACAGAGCTCCTGGGAGTCATCTGTAGCTGTGAGGTGAAAAAAAAATGTACCCAGAAAAGACTCCAGCATTAGATCAATCCTCTCTAACAACTATATTGATTGGCTGCAATAACATTTTTCATTTATTATGAAGATGTTCCAGAGACGTATTAAAGGTAACTATCGAGAGCTGCCTACACTGAGTTGTTAACATGAGCTGTAAATGACCGGTTATGCTGATTTTAAAGAGTTCACGATGCGAGCATCATTTATGGAAAATTTTATGTATTTTTACTGTGTTTTACTGTCAGAAAAAATTACTAATTTTGGAAGCCATAAAATGAATGGCTAAAAGAGGTTATTTCAGAGGCTTTGTGCTTGCGTTTGATAGGAGAGTCTAATATGATATATGAGTATGTTTTGGTTATATAGAAGTAAAGGTAGCAGAGATTGAAGCCTGAAGCCAGGCCCATGATCCCTAGGGGGGCCCTTCTTACCACACTAGGTGTAAGAAATGTGCCATTAGCAAATGTAAAATGATATTAAAGGAGAACTATGGGGTCAGTGTTTTTCCCCATAGTTCTCCTTAGGGTAACGGGAGGACACAAACTAGCATCCTCCCGTTACTCTAAGCTCAGTATACCGCGAGCTACTCGCGGTATACTGAGACGCCGCAGCCGGAGCGGATCCCGACGTAGATGACGGGATCCGCCCAGCTGCGTGAGTGACAGCTGGCTCTGCCTATCTGGAGGCAGAGCCAGCTGTACCCGCCCCCTCCCCCGTCCGTTCTGCCAGTCAGCGCTGGCAGATCGGAGCGGGGAGAGGGGAATCCAGCCCCTCCCCCTGTCACGGCAGAGAGCCGTGACAGGATCGAGAGGTGAGCGAACCTGGTATGTGTTCACTCACCTCCCGATCTACTGAGCCGACCTGTGACAGTCTCATTGTCACAGGTCGGCTAGAACTATGAGGTGAGTGGAAATCACTCACCTCATAGTTCTCCTTTAAAGCTTTTTTTTCTTTCTTTATTCTATAGTAAAAACGTACCTTGTGTGATGCCTCTTGATGTATAAATCTCCTTCTTTTTTATGTCTTTTCAGAGTGTCCCTCAGCACTGTCCAGTTCTTGTGTGTCTCCTTCTCCTTACAGTGTCCCAAGGAGTCACTCTTCCGTGATCACTCCCAGCAAGTGTACATTCCCTAGAGTGGAAAGCCAATTTTCCTCTCCCCTCTTGTGTCATGCAGTGCGCATGCTCGTCTGCAGTCACTGTGTCCTCAGTGCATGTCCTCCCCTACCCAGAAGTTCAGGGGAAGCGGTGCAGCACAATGTGGAACCAGTGGGTACAGTAGAGAGAAAAAAGTGAGTCTTTGGCACACACCATTAATAAATAATGTACTGGGGATTGTTCCCCTGATTGAAGAACTTCCAAAAAGGCTAAAAAGTTGTAGCCTTTAGCACTACATTAAAACTGATCTCTGAATGGGGGGTAAAAAAACTAAAATCCTAACACCTTTTATTTTATTTTTCTTAATCCACCTTCACCAAATTCTTGCCCTAAATTACACCTGAGTGATTTGTTGCCTGTTTCCAGGAGCATGACAAAGTTCAACATAAAGTTTCTCATTATAATCAATGGTACCAATTCCCACCTGGGCATTCTGCTGCTGCTTGTCATGTGAAAAAGTATGAGCTTTTTTTGGACTAATTCACATGTTTTTGGCCCAATAGACTTTATGGTAGTTCCTGAAAGGGCACCAAAGTTCTTTGGTGTGCACACCTGCTGTGACCTTTCCATGCTGTCTATAATCATAGGGGTCTATTCACGAAGCTGCCGAAGGATCTAGCCGTAGCTTCGGCTGATCCTTCGGCTAGCTTCGGCCCCAGGACCCCTTCGGTTCAGTAGAACCGAAGGGCTGCTGTACAGGCTATTCCCTATAGCCCGTACAGCTCCTGATGTTGGCCGAGCGGCTCAGTCGAGCCAAAGGCATATGCCTCGGCTCTCGGGCGCCCGGGAGAGAAACACTTTCTAAAGGAAAGTTTTGCTCTGCTCGGTCGAGCAGAGTAAACCTTTCCCTGCTTTTTTTTATTTTTTATTCTGCCGTCAGAATAATATAGAAAACAGGTGGGCGGAGCTAGCTGTCACTGCTAGCTCCGCACACTCGTTTTCTATTGTTTTTTTTTCTTCTACTTTTTAAACTATTTTGCTATTCTGCTCGGTCCCACAGAGGGAACGAGCAGAACAGCCGAGCTCAGCGGCAATCGGCTATTTACTCACTGCTGTTCGGCATCTATGAGAATAGACCAAGCAGCGAGTAGCCTGCCGGAGGTTCGGCTTAGCCGATCCAGATGTTGGATTGGCTGAGTCAAACTCCTTCTGCACTTCGGATCGCCCGAACATGCTGAGCATGTTCGGCCGACACAAAGCCACCCGATGTACAGCTAATTTCAGCCGATATATGGCAGAAATCAGCCGTACCAGCCTGAAGTGAATAGCCGAACAGCTCACTTCGCTTCAGGTCGGTCGTTCACTCAGCTGCCTATGGCAGCTTAGTGAATAGACCCCATAGTGTTATATAATTATTCCACCAGACACCCATCGTGGCCTGCATCAAGTTTGAAAAAACTTGACCAGGGTATTTCAGAGGAAGCCAATCTGAAAACAGTACCCCACTTAACTTGCTGAGACCCCCACCCATCACCCGCTTTTCCCCAAGTAATTACACTAGACCTGTATGGAGTTTAAAAGGGGCCACAGCAGCCACTTGTTTTATTCAATATCAAAATATATACATACAACTGGTTTTCGGGTTGTTGAAGGCACACAATTTAACAAAAACCACCCCATAACCTGCATCCGTGGCTTCAGATAACTAACAATGGGCCACCAGCTGCAACATCTCAGGGAAAAATATCTGTTGACCGCAGACACTTTAATCCCAAAACTAAGTGGTCAAATCAACTGACCACCACTTGAAGGACAGCACACCTAGGATGGGTCCCCAACCGTTATTCCAGTACACTAGGCATCCAGATCACCTTCATGGACCCCAAACCGCCAAAAGACTGCTGTGACAAGCCAACATATCCAGAACCTAATAACAACAAAAAGGAAAAAAGATGAAAAACAATGGGGCGAGTGGGATGGAAAAACGCTCGTCTGACTGCAACTTCTTCCTCTGGAAAATTCCCTCCACCTCCGCAACTGATCGTCCTTAAGAAGTCCCGCCTTGCCAAACTATCAACCAATTCAGTATGCAAACCCTCCTTCTACTCCTTTCTTTTACCTAGAAGTTAACCCTTCTCTACCTGGCTCCCCTTCTCCCCATAAAGCTGTCCCTCTGCACAATTCTTTTCTTTCTTGTGCTCCAGGCTTATCTTACTAATGATTTTAATTATTCCTTGGAAAAAAACCTGTGAATTTTGTTCTCTATTTGTTTTCTTTCCTAAGGTCATTGAATTAATGTTAAAAAAAAAGAAGCTTTTGAGCACAAAGATAGTATTAAAAGAAAAAAAAGGAAATCAGGATCAGAACGGAAGAAATGTAAATACAAAGGCATAAAAATATAAGACTGTGAACAAACTAGTGAAAAATTGACTGCAGATTCTTTTTCTTTTTAAATTGTGTTGTAAATTTAAAGAAAAAGGAGAGACAGAAGCAATATTGCTTGTGTACAGCATACCCTCAGAGACAAGCTGTGCAGCACTAGAAAAGATACAGAGGGGCATGTGGTTACATATTTACACACCACAGAGGAAACATTTGGTGGGAAAAACCTTTCTGCGGTTAATTCAAAAGCCTAAGATGAGTTCCCAAATGACAATCAGCTTTTTTTGGCACAGACAATGGCAAAAGTGTCTTTATATTGTGTTTATACTGCATTCATTCCTAAAAAAAAGAAAAACCCATAAGGTGGAATTCCGTTTTAATGATGGCGAAGTAATTAGTGAACTGGCATCGTAGCACTAGTAAAATGGGATTCCTAACAGAGTTTCACATTTAATAAAAATCAATGTATGTAATTGCTTTAAAGGACTTTTATTATTTGAACTGAAGGGCATGCTGTTTTCAGTTCTTCGCCACGCTGCTGACCTTTTTCTGGAAGCGTGCTTGTAATTAGGAACTCCTTTTAGACAAGCAGACAGATGCACTGTATCCCGGGGTGTCCACCGAAGTGCCTGAAGGTCAGGGCTCTGCCTTGCTGTCCTAATTGACGGGAGCACGTTGGAAAAATGTAAGCACTCTAAATAGCTGTTGTGACTCGTGTCTGAACCCTCGGACGCCATGTCTTTGGAGAAGAAACAACGTGGCAATCAAAGGAGGCTCAGGGAGTTGAGGCTCTTACCAAGAAGCATGGAAATTGGTAACCTGTAACCAAATCCACTTCTAAGAATTGTATTACTGAGGGATAGTCTACAAGGGTATTACAATGTGTCCGTGACCCGCTCCTGATGAATTTGTTTGGTATAAACAGGCTAGAACTAGTTGTTGTTGCTTGGTAGGGTTAACTGAATCCTCCTATCCTCAATGGAGAACAAAGTTTAATGGTCAGTACACCTACATGGCACAGTGTTCAAACACGGCCATGCATTCATGAGTAAAAGCCACTCCCATTTTTCTATAGTCCAAAAACCTTTATTCTAGGGATGCACCGATACCAGTTCAGATACCAGTGCAGATACTTGGCATTTTCATGAGAACTACCAGGGTTGCAGCGGTTACAGCTGGGACCTGGCTCTGGCACTCCACCACTCTCCTGAAATCATTAGTCTGTATTGTTTTAGAAAAACTGTCACATGACAATAAACAAAAATGTCAGTACTCGTGTCTGTGTGTACTTGGGTGAGTATCAGTACTTGTACTCGCAAAACTGGTATTGGTGCATCCCTTTATATATATTTATAAAAACAAAATCATACATTAAAACAGAGATGTACAAATCCCAGGAGCTCCGTGTGCTCCTTACAAATGACAGCGGCCTTCTAACTTTTGAATTTTTCTCTAGTCTTGCAGCTGGAAAAGTATCTGTACTTGTACTTGTACCGAGTACGGTACTTGGTATCGGTGCATCCCTATTCCATCATAGAAATTTAAGATAACAAGCCAACACGTTTTGTGGGCTAAAAACATTCCCCTTTCATCAGAGATTCAAAGAGTTCTAAAGTCTCAGCATATCCTCTCCTGTTATAACATCAGCATTACATAGTTACATAGTTACATAGTATTTGAGGTTGAATAAAGACATTAGTCCATCAAGTCCAACCTATTAGGATCTCATTCTAGGAGTACCCGTACCCCTGTATATTACGGTCCCTTAAGAAATCGTCCAAAAGTTTCTTGAACAATTCCACATTATTTGCTGAAATCACCGCCTGTGGCAGTGAGTTCCAGACCCTAACTGATCTTACTGTGAAGAACCCCCTTCGCCCCTTGTGCTGGAATTTTTTTTCCACCAATTTTAGGTGATGGCCTCTAGTTTTTGTAACGGAGTTAATTTTAAACAGTTTATCGCTAATGTTGCTACCACCATTAAACATTTTGTACATGGAAATCATATCCCCCCTTAATCTCCTCACCTCTAATGTGAACATGTTTAAATTTAGTAGCCTCGTCTCGTAGCTCTGGTCCTCCATACCCCTAATTAGTTTGGTTGCCCTTCGCTGGACTTTTTCCAACTCAAGGACATCTTTTCTTAGTACTGGTGACCAGAACTGGACCGCGTACTCCAGATGAGGTCGAACCAATGATCTATAAAGTGGCAAAATTATAGACTTGTCCCTGCAATACATCCCCTTTTTAATACAGGACAAGACCCTGCTAGCTTTGTTTACAGCAGCCTGGCACTGCAAACTACCTTTCAGTTTGTGGTCTACAATGACCCCCAAATCCTTCTCCATTTCTGACTTCCCCAGCGGCATACCCATAATTGTATAACCCATTTGTTTATTTTTAATTCCAAAGTGCATTACTTTGCATTTATCGACATTAAACCTCATCTAATTGTAATAGGAATACATAGTAGAGATGTTTTTGATAATGCAATCAAAGCTTACTTTTATGTAGTGAGTTCTGCCTTCTGTCTGCCCATGTAACACCTACTTTGTGCCCCGGAAGGGGGTCAATGCAGACCGCCGATCTAGTCTGCATTGCTGCCCACAACTCCGCGTCATCCGCCTCCTCCGTTCCCCGCCGCTCTGCGAGATCCGACGTGTGGAGCCGCCGTGTAGTGCACACGCGCGCACTGTGTGTCTTCCCTTAAAGGTACAGAGCACTAATTAAGGAAGAACCCCGCCTCCAGAGATGACCGCACCCGATGTCAGCAGGTGCAAATACTAACCTCACACATCATTCAGTGCTTGGGTATTACAGAGCTTGTCCCTGTATTGCCTAGCATTTTAGTCGAATTGTATTTCCTGTGTACCAAACCCAGCTTTCTTCCTGACCACGAATCTTGCTGCCTGCCCCTGGCCCCTGCTACTCTCACAAATTACGTCTTTGGATATCGATTTGGCCACGACGTTTTGGACTGCTTCTGTGCTGGTCACCACCACATGAGAGACCGTGTGTTATCCGGGTTTACTCGCGTGGAAGTACCGTTTGTATTGGCAAGTCCCCTGCATCTGGGCTCCCCCGAACCAATTGCTGGTAGCTCATCACTTTCAGCAACTTCCTGGAATTCCCAGTGTGCTTTGCTTCTCTTTCCCTGCTGCTGAATGTGATGTATTCTCCATTTTTTAAGACTACAAACCCCATCATGCTTTGCTTTAGAACTGCAGCTAACGATTATTTTCAAAATCGATTAGTTAGCCGATTATTAAGTTCGATTAATCGGTTAATCAGATATAAAAAGAAAATAATTTGACAACTTTTTCAATCATCGATTATAATCGATTATGTTGATTAGTTGTTGCAGCCCTACTTTGCTTCCAGCAAGCGTAGATAATGTTACATTGTTCAGACCTTGAGCTATAGTTGAGAAGTGCCTACTCACAGGGCTGAGTGAAATGGTGTCAGTGCATCGAGGAAGTCCATCCTATGGGCATCTACAATAAGTACGTTTACAAACGTGTAGATGATATGGTTATTAGGTGTGGGATAGAACGTATAGAAATTCAGTAGAGAGGTTTGTATTTATTTTACATTTCTGACCATAATTACCCTTTAAAATGCTGTATAAAATTTAGGACTCAGATGAGATAGTTAATTTTTAAGTACAGTTTCTCCTAGTAAATCATCTCCAACAATTAGCAGTTCTTTCCTCCATTTTATAAAGCATTGTAAGCCCTGATGAAGGAGAAATATCTTTAGCCCTCAAAACTCGTTGGCTCTGATCTTGGAGGTCTATGATGGAATAAAGGCTTTTAGACTGATGGTGTGGTGCCTTTATTCTCTCACATTTCCTGGACATCCATCAACCATTTTGCGACTGAGAGCTGGTTCAGCCATAGTACTCCCTTAACAAATGAAGCCCAAGTTGGAAGACATTCCACATGCAGAACCTCTTATATGCACCTCTGTATTAGGGTGGCTGTTAATGTCCAGGAAAAAAGAGAAATTTATCCTGAGCATTATTATTATTATACAGGATTTATATAGCTCCAGTTTATGCAGCACCTTACAACATATGGGGAGACAGTACAATTACAATGCAATGCCATACAAAAGGATTAGAAGGACCCTGCTCGTGAGAGCTTACAATCTACTCGAAAGCTACAACCAAACATCTGTGATGATCGAGTGCATTGAATACAGCACAAAAAAATGCTCTAATTATATGTGCATAGCTGTTTAAGGTCAGCAGGGGTCTATTTACATTGTTAAATTATAAACCAGTTCAGGGCTGGCTTATAATGTAACAATGTATTGTCACCAAAATGACATAGAAAGCCACCATCGTAAAAAACAGCATGGGATTCCACTTAATATTCCAAATAGACCCTTATCCAGGCATGCAGCCAGGGTGGCCAAGAAAGGGAGGGCAGCGAGCATACGCCTCCCTCTTCCTGTAACATCCCAGGACTCGTGCCTTTCAAACCCCCTTTGCACAAGTACCCTTGTTCCAATGTTTATGGGCAAGGGCCTCTTCCCCACCTTCTCGTGCTGCAAAAAGGAGGTGGGGGTATCAGTAAAATTTGGTGGAATTTGGAAACCCCCTTTATATCAAAATATACCACTACTAATAATAATAATTTTAATCATAATAAAATGAGTGGCCAACCAGATATCCACCCCCTTCCAAGGGAATGAGTACAGGGGTACATTAGTACATCTTATCCATTCCCACAATAAACCAGAAGTAAAAAACACACACACACACACACTGAATATGGTCAATGACATTACCTGGGATTAATAATGGTAAATTTAATTTACAGCACTTGGAAATTTGGCACTTAGTAGAGGGAATGTTGTGTTTACAGCACAGACTGCATTAGTGTTCAGATTTGGGTTTGGTGTATTTGCCGATTTTTGGCCAATTCAGCCAAACTGCCGATTCACACCTATGCACTTGCATTATGACATAGCATGTTAACACACTGTGTATGTGCTTTGTGGTGTGTTGTCATTCATTCTGAATTGCACCCTTAGGCACCTATACAGTAATACCCATTAAAACTGTGCTGCAGTGCATTGCAAGTCTCAGATATGAATGTACTGTACATCGTAGTTCGCTATATTATCTAAGAATATTGCCTTTTTTTTGTGTTGAGGCTCATTAAAGATCAATTTAAAGGGAATAGTTTAGCTTAATGCAACATGTATCAATGCACCAAATAACGCAGTTATTAATGGCATGCACATGCGCGGACAGAGCTTAATGCAGCAGCAGTGCCAACTCAATTACACTTCTACATTATGAAATGATCTGTGAGGCATGTGTCCAGGAGACGTCTTTCTCATACCCTAACTCTAAATCAAGTCATACTTAAAGTGCATTTACACTTTTGTAGTCAGATTTGAGGAACCCCTCACTATATTTTTGTCATATATTCCCATTCAAACAGAATACTTACATTAACATTAAGAAGGTTAAATATTTCTTACCCTTCTTACTGTTTTTTTGGAGCAGCATTACCCCATTTACCTATTGGAGTCACTGACAGAAAAAAAACCCTTACACTTCCCTATTCTATACAAAACAAATACAAAGTATTGGTTGGATTTGGGCTTTAAAGTAAGTCTGTGCTTGTGCATGGTGGGCAAAGTAATAGGTTCAATGCCTCTCATAGCATACTTTTCTCTCCTCACTCCCCAATTGCTCTGTTCAGCTGGATGGGGAAGAAAGAAGAAGCCCCTTGGCCACGACTTGGAGCTTACACACGGCTGAGGACCAGAGATGGATTAAGGCCGAATGGGGGCCAAGACATGGTTGGTGTCCCCTCCCCCCGATCGGCACAAAGAAAAACTAAAAGAACTCCATTCTTGAATGCTCTCATGTGACCTAAGGCCTAGGCCATGGCCACCAGGAGCATTGTGGGTAATTTAAATGTGATTGTGCAGCAGATGTGGATTTTTCAGATCTACCAGAGATGGAATAAGGCAGAATGGGCCCTAGGCAATATAGCAGCTTTGCCTCCCCCTTTTGCCCAATTCCTTTGATACCTTTGATTGATATTGATAAGGATTGCAAAAGGCAGAGAGAAGCCCCCTATCTACATTCTCTGTATTGGCATGGCCGCATCAGACACCGATTGCCTTCAAATATTTCCTGCATTATGAAGTGACAAGCAGGTGCATAGCTTTACCCAGTTGAACTATCCCCTGGTTTTCTGATTGAGCATGGAGGTTGTAGTTGGGTCACCTTAACATGCATTGAGCCCTAGAGGCCCTGTCTACATTGCTGTGTGGATGATTCAGCTCTGCTGAGGGAACTTCCCCCCCCACAGCCCTTGGTGCAGCTAATCACCAAGTAACCTTACTGGGAGGAGGAGGAGTTGGTCTCAGGCTTACCACCATCATCACCAAGAGAACCTGTTGCTCTGCCCTGTATGTGGCACAACGGAAGACCTCTGTAGGCAAACACCATAGCTGTGAGCAAAGCATGACCATTGGCTAGTTTTCCTTCATTCAGCCTGGGACTGGAATAAGCAATACAAATCACTTAGAAAAAATAACTATTAGCTTCCCGCTTACTTTTCTTTCTTTATAGAAGTGTAAAAAAAATAAAATAATGGACCCAAACAAATTGATTTGAAGTAATAAAAACACGGTGGATTGAGTGGAGTCAATACTGTAATAGATTTTGAATGTTTTTACATCTCTGTTATTGTGATGGATAATCATTAAAGTCTGTATTATGAGAATGACACGGTAATGGTAAAATCAAGTCAAGAAATGATGGAATGAATGTCTGGATTCACCACCTGAAAACTGAACTCCAGGCAAACACAGGTTTTTATATATATATATAAAAAAATTGGGAGTTTTACCTGCCAAAGTATTTGTATTTCTTTCCATCCAGTCCTAAGATTTACAAAGCTCTGCCACACAGCCCTGTCTATGATGTCTGGTGTTTGGGGGTGGGTATGGACTAGAATTGCATTGCTTTTAGCAGGTAAAATGGCTCACACATAAATATTCACACATACAACTGTGTGTTTAGCCATTTCCTCACACTTACAATTTTAATTGAATTGAATTTTTAAATTTAAAGAGAGCCAGCTATATAACAAAATTCTGTGCAGCTGACAGTACAAACAAAAGAATGCACGCTGTAATCCAAAAGGGATTGGAGAACCACAGCAACAAATGTAAAAAAAGCCTGGGCAGGCACGTGTCTTTAATATGACGAATGTCCTGAAAGTCAGAGTAATCCATCAATTGTTGTGACGAGGCGTTAAATAGTTGGTTTATATTGTGTAACCTCTATCTGCTCCCTGCGTCCTTCCCTCTGGACCGCCACTTTCCCCCGATAGGATTACCATGGCTCATCCACCAGTGTGGCCCCAGGCCTACAACCCCCACCAGTCATTTCCATATATTCATCATTTGTGAGATAGAGAGATAGGGCTGTGCCGAATAACGAACAATGATTTCCATAATACACTTATCACGTCTTAACCAGCGTGATCAGATTTAGGTCATTCTTCAGCCTCGGTGCTCGTATTGTGCACTGAAGATTAATACAAATGAATACACAAGGCCATGTGTCTTACGCTGATGACAGCACATACACACACACAGCCTTTTCTTTAAAGCAGATGACTGAATTCCTCTTAAAAATGGGATAAGGTATGCAGCCGGTTCCCCTCCCCTCTGCCGGTTCCCCTCCTCTCTTGTGCAGCTGTCGGGCTCTCAGTCCATGACCGAGTGCCCGGCCTTGACATTTTGGTGTCACCCCCTCTGATGGTGTCACCTAGTACGGCCCGCACCCCCCTTGTGACACCACCGATGATGGAGAGTAAGCTGGGCATACACCGTTAGAATTTTGAACAAACAAGCAGACTTTCTAATCGATGGTCAATTTCGACTGCAGTGACGGAAAAATTCAAAGGGGTATGTTGGAATGTTTTTCTCAAATGACGGAAATTTCGAACAACAGTCGCCAAGCCTCTGAAGGTGTTATCGATCGTTCCAACAAGATTTTTCATACCCATGTATACCCTACTTAAGATTGCATCCTCCATCGGACCAGTCATCATCTTCGTGCGTATCAGTTGGCCTTAAAAGTTATCAACAAACAATATAAATGGCCAATTATCAGCAGAGAAGTTCTAAATCAACATATGTATGGGTAACTTTAGTTATGACTTTAGTTGTAAAGAAGAACTCCGGCATATTAAACATTAACCCTTGCAGGGGGGTTACCCCCATACTGCAAGTGTTAACTGCTCATTTTGGTCTAGGGTGTAAAAGAAAAAAGATATACTCACCCAATCCTTTGCCCCGCCTGGCTGCTAGACTAGTCCCCACAGGCTCCTTTCCGCTGGGCTCTGGTGGTCTAAGGTGGTCTAAGGACCCATGATGTCATCAGTCCATGCACTTGCATTGGACTGATGCAAGTGAGGGACATACCACAGCCGGACCAAAACGAGCAATGTTCAAGGCTGGCCACACCAATAGCCACGTTCCTCCACCCATGCTAAACGTTCCTCTCCTGCTGCAGCCATTGTATTCAGCAGCCACTGCTCCAGTGGCTGCTGAATACCTGGGCAGTGTCTGCATCTGATTGGATGCAGTCACTGTGCGGGCAAAACATTTCAGGCCGCCTCCTTTCACAAAAGTCAATTTAAAAATCGACCTTAGTTGAGCGGAGGGTTGCAGACAGGGCCACAGCTTGGATTTCAGGAGGTACCCGAATTCGTATATGGACAGCTTAAAGTGTATTTCCACTTTTGCAGCCAAAATTGAGAACCCTCCCCACTCCCCTGGTTATATGTTTGTAATATGCTCCAATTTATGCTCTAACCCGCTAATATATCTTTTAAAAACATTTGTTACCTTTTGGATGTGTTTGAGTTGCAGGCCTTTGCAAGCTTCTCTCTCAATTTTAGTAACAGGAAACTCTTCCTGTCCTAATAGAACGATTTAGGACAGACCGAGCCCCCCCTCATTAACATACAATGTCCTCAGATCTTTCTCCCTTCATTAGGACAGGCTCATCTAGCTTACAAGTGATAATGAAATCTGCCAGCACAGTACAGACAGGGTTAATTATTTGAAGGAAAACTCCCCAGCCAGGCAGACAGTGAGAACTAAACAGGATTTTCAGTCCTGGAGTTTGCAGAAAGATCATCTAAAAAAGGAAAGCTGCCTTTTTGTCAGCTGACGTCGGTCGACCCCTGGCCGCCTGTTTTTGTCTTTTTGTATACAAAGAAAATAAAACCAGCAGATAGCAGGGGAAGCAGTAGCTCCTCTGCTATCTTCTGATTCCCCTGATATCTATTTTTTTTTTATAGTGGCCGCCGGCTGCTGTCAAAATAAAAAAAAACAGATAGCAGTGGAATCAGCAGATAGAAGAAGAGCTAATGCTTCCCCTGCTATCTGCTGTTTTTATTTTCTTAGTATTCTGACGCTGTCAAAATACCTGCACAATGGCTGCCGGCTTCTTCGATCAGCAGATCGAGGGATGCCGGCCACACAGCGGCACCCACTGTGCAAATGTGCACAATGTTTATTATCGGTAATATCGGTCACTTTGACCGATAACCAATAACAGCAATGAGGCAAGCTTATGGCTTGGGTGCCAGCAGAGTGGGCCCCGCTTGCCAGCCGTGGCACGCATGCCATAGGTTTGCCATCGCTGCCCTACACTAAAAATGAGCAATGCAAGGGTTAACTTTCTATATTCCTGGAATTGCTCTTTATAGTTCTGCTATGTGTATGACAACGTGTAACCAATATAAAGTAGCTGTTATCTGCAAAAGTGAATATATATATATAATTTTTTTTAATGGAGTAGAGACCCCTATCAGGTTTTCATTGCTGTCTATGAAACCTCTCTATTTTTCTTGGTGACCATTGTCAATGGGACTGAAAGTGATGAGAAAATCCCACAATTTGAGTTATTACCAGAACAGGAATAGAAGGGAAATCTTCTAGTGGGGACCCCTGCTCCTGTGACAACTGTCAGAATGAGGATTTTCCTCTATTATTAGAAATTTCCTCTCACTTCCTGATGTGTCTGCTGGACAGCAAGTGAAGGGAAATCTCCTTAATGGGACACAGACACACTGCAAAGCCATTTGACTTGAAATAACTTTACATCTATCTTCTTTTGAAATATTTTATATTTTTATGTTTACAACATTCTGGCTTTGTACATTCTGCGTGCATTTTATATCTTTTGACCTCCCGCACACGTCCTGCCCATGCTTCCATTCTTACATTGGTAAAATAACTTTCTGAACCATCATTTCCCAACAAGGGCTTTTAGAACATTTTGATCATGTTTTCACTTTCCATAGTTTATGTCAGTGAAGGTTCCCATTCATCCAGGTCATGGTATATCTGTAAAAAATAAGTAAGTCGTTTTTTCTTTTACCTTTTTAACACCTTTTATCTTGTTCTGTGTAAATGGGATCTGACACCTCTGTTTGGAGTGGGAGGAAAGTGTTACAGTGTTACAAACAAGTTTCATCTTTATTGAAAATGATTTTAAGTATTAAAAAATTCTATTCACTTGCTTGTCAGAACGCGCATCCCTGTACAGCTTAATCTATTCTCCGCACTATTGTTATACATTGCCATTATAATCTATTATAAAAGCTGCAACAAAAACAATTTTTAAAACCTGCCTTTGGACGAGGGGCTCTGATTTTAAAGATGAACTCCAAGAAGGCACATGCAGCTCTAGAATCACCAATACATCAATAAATGTATTTTTTAAATGCAAAGTACCTTAATGTACTTGGTATTAGCCGCTTGCAGTCAGGGCCGGATTTCCCACAAGGCCAATCAAGGCCCGGCCTCGGTGCAGCAGGGAGTAGAGGGGCTGCAGGGAGTAGAGGGGCAGCAGAGGTGTGGAATTCCTATCTCCCGATGCCCTGGACATGCCGTTCTGGGCACTGGGCGGTAGTTGTTTTCCACATTTAGCCCTGTAACTGGCAAGCAGAGATAAATGTATTGGATAGGGGGGTGCATTGAGGAACCTGGCCTTGGGGCAGCAGAGAGAGTGAATCCGGCTCTGCTTGCAGTACAGCAAAGCTGAGACTGGGAGGAGAGAGAAGCAGCACAGGAAGCCATTTAGGTGTGCTACAGTACAGGTAGCATGCTTATAGGAAGAGAGAACAAAGTGACAAAGAGACCTGCTCATCAATGTGCTACTTCTCCTTTCACTGTTTAGTCAGAGGTTTGGGTGTAACTGAAAATTCCCCTCTGATCCAGCAGTGACTCCTCTCTCTTAACTGGCACTTCCTGTCCCACGGAGTCTGTGCGTGTGCACGGTGCTGCATTAACTTACCTTGTGTCTCCCCTCGTCTCCTGGCCAAAGATCTGAACTGCGCATGCGCCCGCCCCAAGATCCTTTGCAGCCGCCCAAAAATGTTCAGATGTTCAGACGGGAGCGCGCGGCGGAATCACAGGTAAGTTTTAACCCTTTTGAAAAGTTTAAAAAAAAATGTTTTTGCATATATCTTCTGCTTGCTACAGTAGATATATGCAAAAACACACAAGGCTTTAAAAAACGCTTTAGGCTTTGAATATGAACGATAGAAGCGGATTGGCTATCATGCATATCTTCTCCAGATTCTGTCTGCTCCAGTCTTAGTTAGTTCCCCTCAAGGTGTTTTAAGTTGAAGTTTACTTGGCATGGAGAAACTTCCATTGAACTACTAAGGCCTTGTTCACACCAAGCGCGGAGCAGATACGGACCAGAGCAGGTGCAGACCGGATCAAAACTGCGTCCAATGTATTCCTATGGTATTTTGACCTCCAGTTCACATCGCAGCGTGCGGATCCAGACCAGATCCAGACCGGATGAAAAAACTGCGGCAAGCCCTATTTTACCTGCTCTGGATCTGGTCTGGAACGCATCAAAAACGCATCTAAAACGCAAAAACGCATCAAAAACGCGAGCAAGTGCCTGAAAGCCCATGTTAAACTTAATTTTTTTTTTTTACCAAAACCGGCCCTAAACGCATCCAAAACGCGTCTAAAACGCGGCACAACCCACTGCACTGCGTGTGCAGAAACCTGACCGGATCTGGTCTGCATTTGGTGTGAACAAGGCCTTAATAAACTGTCACATTCTGGTGAAGGTTCTCAACAGCCTGGGGGTGGTTTTGTGGAATCTCAGAAGGTTTTAATGGCATGATGGCATGCAATTGCTATAAGCAAGGCCTTCTTTGATTACATTGATGGAGAAATAAAGAAACTGAATGGCTGATAGGTCTGTTAGATGTTCAGTCGAAAGCGGGTTACAAACTCCCCCCCGGACTGGTCAAATAAGTAAATGGTTTCAATGATCGACAAATAGACTGGAGAATGGGTACCAGTTACAAAGCGCATACTTTTTTTTTATATTTCCAAGGAATGGCTTATTTAAGCAACCTGTAGAGAAGACCTTGTAGAACAATGAGCTGTTTTCATCTGGGCTGTGGAATTGGGGTTCAGCTCTTTTTCTTGCATAGTTATATAAGAACCATGGGAGGAAAAGTGTTGAACACAGCTTTGTAAGAGCAAAAGGCTTTCTGTATATGCATGCAAAGCGATTAGCTTAATTAAAAAAAATCCTATTAGCTAAAAGTTCTTTATATATACTATATGTAAAGGGAGTTGCTGTATTTGCTCAGTATATATGTGGGGTCTGCCAGAGCCAGTTCATTCACAAGGCAACCTCGTCAGGAGCCTAGGGCCCATGCACATCTGGAGGGCCCAGCTACAACCCATGCACTGGGAGGCAGCTGATATCTCACTGGGGCCATGCTAGTAAAGACAATGAACGTGGGGTGGCTTTTCTGTACCTATTGCAATCCTTATCAATATTAATCAACACTGGTGGGTGGAGAAGGGGGGAAGCTGCTTAATTGCCTATTGCCCCATTCTGCCTTAATCCATCTCTGGACTCCTGATTGGTAGTTGTGAAAAATCCATAACTGCTGCACATTCCCAGTTTAAATTACCTACAGTGCTCACAGTGTCCAGAGACCCCATTGCCTAGGCCTTAAAGTAGGAGTAAGCCACTGTGTGAAGGGTGTGTTTTGACCTAATGTGCAAATATGCACAGTACACCTACCTTACAAGTGTGCCCATCTTTAGCTCTGGTGGATCCATCTCTGGTCCCCCGCTCTGTCCCCCTCCGTCGCTCACACTTACAGGTTTCCAATCATCCTCTTCAGCCTGTTATTGTAACTCCTGCATATGGAAAAGCATCAGAGTGATAAACTCATCTCTCTGTCACTTTTCTCTTTCCTCCTATCAGCATGCTTTATTGTCAGCATATGATTGACCTGATTGGCTCCTTATATTGCTTTGCTTCTTCCTCTCACCTTTCAGCCCTGCTGTACAGGGACTACAAGAGACTGATACCAGGTCAGAGTCATTTACTTACATCGCTTGTATTTAAAAACACATTTAAAGGCATATTAATGGTTCCAGCGCTGCATTCATTTGCATCTTGTATATGTGCCTGGAGTCAAAATGTAACTGACACTTGTGTACAGATTTTACATTTTCAAGTTTAGCAGTCACTTCAGTTATCTTTATCACTTCTCTATACAATTTCTAGCTGCCACGGATGACGAGCACTATATAACTATCTACAAGGAAATCTTTAGAATTAGAAGAGGGACAACGTCACAATCATTTGGTTAATGAAACCCCCTCTGATTTATGTCCAAGTTGAGGTGCCCTTGGACCATGGCAGTAAGCAGCTTTTGAGGGCATTTGGGGTAAGATGAAGTGACAATGTGTGACAGTCGTCCTCTTTTACTTTTGGCTTCTGCCACCCAACAAAATCTAAAATCTACACATCAGTCAGATGAAAGCTGCACTCATCAGTTCCAATAAAACTTTTAGTGAGCACCCAACACTTCACCGAACCCTCCAAATCTTCTCCTGAGCCCAGCATGAAGCTTTATGGCTGCTTGACAGATGCTTTGTTACTAAAGTTACCACTTAAAAGAAAAGATACATATTATTAATACCAGCGCCATCCTTACAATGAGGCAGCTTGTTGCTTTAGGCGACATCTCTTTTGGTCACTTAGGGGGGATGCACTGTGCCTGCCGCCCCCTTTCCGGCCCAAGGTCTTAGCTACCCGGAAAGCTCTGGCCGGCATCCCACCCAACTCCTGGTAACCAGTAATGTCAGTTTGCTGTCCGGGTTGCCAGCTAGAACCAGAGGTAACATGCACCACTTAAACCCCCCTCCTCCCCCGGTAACATGCACGATCAGCAACCCCCATCTAAAGCCACCTGACGTAATGTCCACTTCCTTCTTCACCCCTCAAATGTTCTTGTTTACATGCAGGTGGAAGCCCTGCTCTCAATGTACTTGCTTTCCCATTCCGCTGTAGGTCTCATAGACCCCGGTGCTATGGTTGCATCTCAGCCTTCCTCTCCTCATGGCCATTCACAAAATAAAATTAAAATAAAAAATATGTTTTCTTTAATTAATAAAAATAATAACTAAAAAATAATAATAAAGTCAGGGGATGCGTTTTATGAATTGTAAGGAGGAAATGGAGGCAGAAATGCAACCGTAGCGTCCAGCGCTTACAGCTAGAAAGTACAACAGGAGCTGGACTTCCTCCTGCAGGTAAACAAGTGCACAGTGAAGAAGGAAATGTACATTCTGGCAGAGGGCTTTAGAGGAAATTGAGTATTCGACTAACTTAACTCCGGTAAGCTTATTGTGCCTGGAGTTGGCCTTGCCCCTGCCCCCTCCCGTAGAGTTCTGCAGGTAGTTTGTAGAGCAGGGTGGGCATCTCAAGGCCTCCAGCTGTGCTTGAGCTACAAATCTTATGTACAGCACAGCGATGAAGTCACTGCTACTTTCACATGGAAATATCCCAGTTTACAAAGGAATTTGGTGAACACAAAGGGAATTTATATCCTTTGTGGCTATTGAGAAATATATATAAATTATGTTTTTTGTGTCCTGAGTTCACCTTTCAGCTCTCTTTAAAGCCCTGTTACGCGTGTTGTTTTCGCGTTGAACCAGTGCAAGCCTGGGCAACTCTGCTTAGCCCAGCTACATCCCATTGGCACTCTATCAGCTCCCTCCTTTGAAGAGATTTTACAAAGGCACCATTGGGTGAAAGTACTACAATATGCCTCTTTAGCCCAAGATGACACACTGTTCTGCTTACAGCACCCCGCTCCAATATAGTCCTGGGACTTTCGGGCACAAATAATTGGAGTGTGACTGTCCATAAACTGCTTGGCACAAACTTCACTAATTCATTACATGATGGCGGAGGCCTGGCATTTTAATGGGAGATAATCCAGCGGCACCAATTTCACGCCACTGGAACACTGCATCTTGACAACCAGTAGACTTGGCTGGCTCACCGTTTACCTTAAATCTAAACTCCGGGCAAACAGCTAAACATACAGCAAAAATATTGTATATGAGAGATCTCTTACCTACCAAAGGATTTTTATTTCTCCTTTTGGCCTGGTTCACACCTGGACGTTTTACAGCGCGTAAAGACGCTGCAAACGCGGCAAACGTGCATATTCCGTACGCCCAGGTGTGAACCCAGCCTTTGGCTCTCTGGAGATTTACACAGCCTTGCTATACAGAACAGCCAGCCCGGTGACCTGACTTTTCTCTATCATTATTCCACACAGCTAGGTCACCACCCTGCCCCCAACTAGTGACTGGACTGTGAAGGAGCAGAAGTAGACTGACACGATCATCTCTCTTCTCCTGTCCCAAATGGAGGGCAGTAATCATCCTGAAAAATTATGCCCTTCCTTAAAGTTGTATTAAACTCACAAACTTTTTTTCAATAATGTATCTAGATCAAACAAATATACACGGCCCTGCAAAGTATTTCTTTACATTTTGCCCAAACACTTACAGTCATCATGTTTCAGAACAGTTGGCTCCAATTCTCTCAGCTCGGCTGTCCTGTACAAGATCACAAGGGACAGAGCAGTCTCCAGCAGCTGTTCATCTACTAGTTTAGAGAAGGGAGGATAGGGGAGCCGTGATCAGGGAGGAGGGTAATGGCTTGCCCAGCTGTGTCTGTGTGTTAGTAGAAAACACAAAAAGTCCCCAGCACACCTGCCAGCTGGCCTGCGACAAAACAAATTACCCTGTCTAACAGTATACGTTAAAAGCAGAGGTTTTAGTTGCACAAACCTTTGGCCAAAAATATGTAGAAGCCACACCACCCCATCAAGGCACCTCTGTAAAGTGTGGTCCTAACTCTATTAGTTGCACACGGTTTGCGCAACTAAAACTTCTGCTTTTAACGTATACTGTTAGACAGGGTAATTTGTTTTGTTGCAGGCCAGCTGGCAGGTGTGCTGGGGATTTTTTGTGTTTTGTATTGTTGTAAGCCTTCCCATGTGCACCCTGCTACAAAGGATGGTTATAAATGTATGCGGTTACCATCTTTTTCTAGTTTGTGTGTTATTAGAGACACACACAGCTTACTAGCATTCAGGGTGACTCCACAGGGCCCTGCAAGGGAAAAGAGCCACTCCAAAATAGAATAAGGTCAGTGCTCAGGGGAAGCTAAAACTTGTTTACATCAAGGAGCAGCATCCATTGTAAGTGATTTCATCAGCAATTGAAGCAGCTTAAGAATCTTTTGACTTTAATGTCACTTTAAACCTTTACATTCAGCTTTATTGTTGATAAACTTAAGTAAATCTAAAAATGAGGAAAATAAAATGTGTCTCGTGTATGGAGTTTGCTGAACTCTGCTCATCGCTATTTTCTTTTTGTAAATAACGCACTCGATGGTTAAACACCAAAACAAAAGAAAGAAAGAGCAAAAGTCCCATTAATACCTATAAAAGCCCACGAGATCAATTATCGAGGTGCACTTAACCTTTCCTGGGATGGGCAGTTTTGCTGATATTGGTTGATATTTGCAGACATGAATGTTAGACTTAAATGTTTATTCGCGTTGTATTTATGTTGCATGCTACAGTCTGCCAGTGCCTGCGGCCATTCATTTGCAATGCGTCAGTAGCCTGAGGCTTCTCAGTGATAAATAGTTTTTTTTTCTAACCAGGGAGAGTTTGAAGCACAGAAGAAAATCGACAACAGAGCAAGACAACTTGTTAGTTAAAATAGGGCATTTAATCAGGAGCGTTCTTACAACACTTCAGATCCTGATGTACATTTATAAAAAAAAAAAAAATCACCATTGTGTTTTGACATTCAGGGACATCCCAGGTTCCGGGAATGCCTGGTGCATGCTGCCCGGGGTGGGATGCTCTGTATCATCTCCCAGTCCAGCTCTGGCTGGCATCCCGCCCGGTGACATCACTGGTTGCCAGGAGCTTGGTGGGACGCAGGTCAGAATGTCCCAGGTTGCTAAGATCTGGGTGGAGAGATGTTTATGTCCCTTACACATCTCCCTGCCCGGCTCTTAGCAACCTGGGTGCTCTGGCTGGAAAGGGCAACAGGCACACTGCAAACATTGTGCAGCAGAGCCTGCCGTTCTCTCTTGCGTGACCCAAACAGATGCCGCCTGAGGCAGCAACCTCATGTAACCTCATGATAGGGACACAAAGCAAATTAATGGGGCTTTTAAGGTGCCAGACCCGGAAAAGCTGGAACACAAGAACATTTATCAACATCACTAATAACAAATACAATTTTTTGAACATTTTCTAATGGAAATACCACCTATGTAAAACATATATAAAACTTTGGTTATAGTTGACCGCTGCCTTGAGAAAGGGTTGTTCATCCAAACCATGGATTGTGTGCAATGTCATTGATTCAATAAAACAAGTGCGCTTCTACTGCCCAACTTTCGGAGGGACACCTTTTAGCATAAAAGACACGCCCCTGCCACTCCCCCGACTACACAGAGTAGAAACCGTTAATACACAATTTCCTTTATGCAGCTTTTTTCAAAATATCAAAGGTTCAACAGGTTTAGTGCCAAGCTCAAACAAGAAATGATGCACCCCTATAGATCAATTTAATTAGGAATGTAAAGGTGGATTGTGAAAATTAAACCCTGCGGACACAAACTTTAATACAACTATAAAGCCACAAAGTATTAAAAAAAATCCATGTGAACATCACATACCTTTGCAAACATAGGTATTATCTTGTAAACGTAGCAGTTACATCATCACTGTGCTGTACATAGACAGTGCAGAGAGCAGAGTTGTAAGAGGGACCCAGCAGGCCTCACCCACTGCAGGAAACTACAGGAGGGGTGGAGACAAGACCAGTCGCAGAGTTCAGCAGTGACTGGTCTTTATTACGGGAAGTTATCACACGGGATTACTGCACAGATCTGGAAGAAATACACAAAGCCCACCAAGATTCCAGGAAGGATACCCATGACTCTTGTATGAGGACAATATTTGCTCGTCCCAGAGTTCAGCTTGAAGTGAACATGTGCTTCGACTATTCGGGGAAAGGAACAGGTTCACTTTAATGCTGCCTTCTCCAGCTGCACATACTGTACCTTTGTCTGCTGGTAATAAAACCTTGTTTAAGATGTATGTACAGCCAGTTTTTTTTTATTTTCTTAGTTGTAGAGTAGGGAAGGGATAAAACCTCTGTCCATTTTCTTATGATATCATTGTGATGTCACAACCCATTCCGAGGCTACTTTTCATTGTTTGCTATAAGGCTAAAGCTGCCCATAGTTGGCTCGAATTTCCTCCCATTCTTGCTGACTCGACTGACATTTGAGCTGCGGGTGGCCCTGTTGGCACCACGCTGCTGATTTTTCAGTTGCCTTTTCCTTGCTTGTCACGCGTTAAGGACCCCATTTAAATCAATTGGGACACGTGGCAAGTCTACGTGATGCACATTTCTGTGACGCTCAAGTGTTAATGGGGACTAAGGCCCCTTTTACACGGGCATTGCATTCAGTTGTTCAGGTGGATCTGAGAAGAAGCCCAATGTTACTCTACAGGCAGCTGGATGTAAACTGATGTGCGTCCATTTACATCCAATTACCCCCAACTCCATCTAGGTCCAGGAAAAAAGAAACAGAGCTCCAATTTGACAGATATAGACAGGCGCATACAAAAAAACGTGCATCAAAGTGCACGAATGTGAAGTGCATTCCCGCAAAACTCAGGTGTGAATGGGGACTTGGAGATCTTCTACAAAATTTAATTAATTAGCTTCAGTTAAATGTTGTATAACAACAGAATTAGGGATGCACAGATACTTTTCGAGTACCAGTGCAGATACTTGGCATTTTCATGAGAACTACCAGGGTTGCAGCGGTTACAGCTGGGACCTGGCTCTGGCGCTCCATCACTGTCCTGAAATCATTAGTCTGTATTGTTTTCGAAAAACTGTCACATGACAATAAACAAAAATGTATCAGTACTCGTACTTGTAAGTACTCGGCAAGTACCAGTACTCGTACTCGCAAAACTGGTATCTGTGCATCCCTTTATTTATATTTATAAAAACAAAATTGTACATCAAAACAGAGATGTACAAATCCCGGGAGCTCCGTGTGCTCCTTACAAATGACAGCTGCCTCCTAATTTTTGAATTTTTCTCTAGTGTAGTCTTGGAGCTCAAAAGTATTGGTACATGTACTCGTACTTGCACCAAGTACAGTACTTGGTATCTGTGCAACCCTAAACAGAATGATTACTTACTAAAAAACTATATTTATAGTCTCTAGAGATGCACTGATACCAGTGCATTCCTACAGATCGGCAGCCTTCCTGTGAACTGGGGCGTCTGTTTACAGCTCCGGCCGCACATCTCTTCCTCCTTCCTGCCCGCACACGCCGCAAGACCCTCTGGACCCCTGGTGAGACTCCGTACTGAAGCACCACACAGCTCCCTTGAGACCCACAGAGCCCACCTGAGACCCCGCATAGCCCACTTGAGACCCCGCACAGCCCACCTGAAACCCTGCAAAGCCTATCTGAGACTCCACGCAGCCTGCCAGAGACCTTGCATAGCCCACTTGAGACCCCACACAGCCCACTTGAGACCTCTGCACAGCCCACCTGAGACCCGGCATAGCCCACCAGAGACCCTGCACAGCCCCCCTGAAACCCTGGAGATATCAGGCCGCTACGCCAGAGCAACACAGAGTATGTAGCTTCTTATTATTCTGCATTGCTGTATAATGTATTGCTAGGATTTGTAGTCCTCTTTAGCTGGTGGTATTCTGCACTTCTATATAATGTATTGCTGAAATGTGTAGTCCTTCTACAGCTTGTAGTCAGTGGCATAACTACCAGGGTTGCAGCAGTTGCACCTGCGACTGGGCACTGGCTCCCCACCACTGTCCTAAAATTATTAATCTGTTTTGTTTTAGAAAAACTGTCACATGACACTAATAAAAAAGGTATCGGTAATTGGCATCGGTGAGTAAGTATCGGTACTCGTGCTCGGTCTGGAACACATGGTATCAGTGCATCCCTAATAGTCTCCCTTTACAATGGCTCTGAATGTGCTTCCTTCCGCTTCCTCCCTTTCCATTTTACAGATGTAATCTTTCTCGCATCATTATACCGTTACACTGGTTGCATTGTATATTGTTTACTTGAAATCGTTACAAAGGATTATGCGGAGTATATACAGCAAGTGTACTAGCCAAGCCACAGTACAGCGCTCCTCTGTTCCTCGCACTTCTTTCTCTGTGTCAACCACAAAGGGACCAGAGCTGGCTCTGTACCAGACAAAGATTGTATAAAAATGAAGGAAAGCGTTCTCTTTCTTCCAGCTGGTACTTAAAATGAGCAATGAGTCATATACCACGCAGCAAGGCCCAATGGATCCCAGGGGAATTTTTATCCAGTTGTATCCAGGGGCAAGTGGTTGTTCCTTATCACAAAAAAAGAGTGAACTTTTTCACGCTGTGAACTAGTCGTATTCCTTTAATGTCTCACTCCAGATAAGTTCTGTTCAGATAACTGCTTTTATTTATCTTATAAAGCACCGACTTGTAGCTTTTCCTGAGAAATAACAGCTCTTGATCTTGGTGTGTTAGCATGGTTCACTGGACAGTTGCTAGCTGAAGACGTCCATAATCTTATCGGAAGAAGGCAGAGAACTCAATTTTTGTTTCTATTTTTTTTCTTTTTGTTTTATAGTTCCAAAAAAATCAAATAAAACTCCACACTCCAATTACAGCTTAACAGTGAGGCCCAGACTGGTAATCCAGCAACTCTAACAGGTGTAGAAATACTTATCACCGTAGTCATGAGGTAATCATTGCCCAATCTGGCTGAGGAACCCTGATCAGACAATAATCTCATGGTAAACCCCCACCAGCCAACCAAGATCTAGGACTAAGCCACACTCCAGCCCCACAGCTGTGGTGCAACTACAAGTCCCATTAGGTGTTGCAAGACTCTGAAAGCTACAGACATGACTCCCAGAAAAAAATGCATGATGGAATTTGTAGTATCACCACAGCTGCTAGGACAACGTTTGGCTATCCCTGCTCTAGGAGAAAGGTCCATCAGCCAGGTTTGAAGATTTGCCAAATAACCCTTGAACTAATCCAGGTGTCTTGTTATCCTACCTCCACAGCATAAACATGCAAACCTGGGGCAACCGAAGCATATATGGGCATGCCCAGAACCTGAACTGATTGTCTCTACAATCAATATACACGGATCAGCCATACCTTTATGACCAGTGAGAGGTGAGGTAAATCACATTGATTTTCTCATTTCAGTGGCCTTTGTGAGTGGGTAGGATTTATTAGGCAGCAAGTGAACATTTTGTCCCTGAAGTTAATGTGTTGGAAGCAGAAACAATGGGCACTACACTCTCCTACACTCTCTTACTCACATTTTCAATCTTTCACTCTCTACTGGAATCTTTCCTACCCCTCTCAAACATGCACTAGTCACCCCAATACCCAAGAAACCTTCACTGGACCCTGCCAACCTCAATAATTTCAGACCTATCTCCTTACTCCCATTCACCTCTAAACTACTAGAACGCCTTATCTACAACCGCCTGAGTTGCCACCTCGCTAATAACAACCTTTTGGACCCCTTTCAGTCCGGCTTTCGCCCTCAACACTCCACTGAAACAGCCCTCCTAAAACTCACCAATGACTTAATAACAGCTAAAAACAACGGCCACTATTCCTTACTCTTGCTATTAGACCTCTCTGCTGCTTTTGACACTGTTGACCACCCGCTGCTCCTCAAAAAACTCCACTCGCTTGGCCTACAAGACACGTACTATGTAATAATAATAATAAGTGTAAGGATTTGAGTGACTTTGACAAGGGACAAATTGTGATGGATGGATGACTGGGTCAGAACAACTTCAAAACTGCAGCTCTTGTAGGCTGTTCCCGGTCTGCAGTGGTCGGGACCTACCAAAAGTGCTCCAAGGAAGGAAAACCAGTGAACAGTGAGCATCTGTGGGATGTGCTGGAAAGACAAGTCCGATCCATGGAGGCCCCACCTTGCAACTTGCAGGACTCTACTGCTGATGGCTTGGTGCCAGATACCACAGCATATCTTCCGAAGTCTAGTGGAGTCCATGCCTTGATGGGTCAGAAAAAGGGAAACCTACTCAATATCAGGCAGGTAGTCATAATGTTATGACTGATCGGTATAAAATTGGTCTGTGGATGACAAGAAAATTTAATTTTGTCAGCATGAACATTATATCAAACAAGGATAATCTGTAAGAGTTTAGTAAGGGGGAGGGCTAGCAGGCGGCCCAAAAGCCCCCTCGGTTATTTTGGAGTTGGTGGCCCTGCTACAGACATACATTGACACAGAACAGTAGAAATGAACAGATAGCAGCTTTACTGATCCAACCAGCATTGACTGTACACCGCATATCACACAACTATTATTAGGGTACAGTAGAAATGGATAGTCCATGGTTTTAAACTCTGTGAGTTCTAAGTCCTTTGATAACAAATGTGTTTTCCATGAAAAGCCCTTCAAGGGCAACCCGACTTAGGGAGTCCATTTATAAAGCAAAGAATGGAGAGAGTCCAGCGGAGGGCAACAAAACTAATTAGGGGAATGGAGGACCAGAGCTATGAGACAAGGCTTCTGACCTTAAACATGTTTACGCTGGAATTAAGGAGATTAAGGGGGGATATGATTTTCATGTACAAGATGTTCAATGGTGACAGCAACAGTGGCAACAAACTGTTTGAGATTAACTCCATTACAAAGACTAGAGGCCACCACCTAAAGTTGGTGGATAAAAAATTCCCGCACAATGGGCGAAGAGGGTTCTTTACAGTAAGAGCGGTTAAGGTCTGGAACTCACTGCCATCAGGAGAGATTTCAGCCAAGAGTGTAGATTTCTTCAAGAAACGTTTGGACAATTTCTTGAGGGACCGTAATATCCAGGGATACCAGTATCCCTAAGAATGAGATGATGCGTGGACCTATATGGGTTGGACTTGATGGACGTATGTCTTTATTCAACCCCAAATACTATGTAATGTGACTTTCACAAACATTCGCAGCACGCAACAGCAAGGGAATCTGCAGTGGCCACTCATCTCCCAGCACACAGATAAAGTAGAATCCTGCCTTTTTTTAATGTTAGACAGAGTGAAGAAAAGTGAGTATCTTTGTAGGGTATTTATTGATGACTGTGTCCCCACTAAGGTGATTTAACCTCACTTCCTGTTGTGTCAATAGGACAGAAATTGGGGGAAATCTCCTCATGGGGGACGTAGAGCAGTAAAAGTCTAACAGAGGTTCTTATTATGGTTGTCCTTTGGCCAGTATCTATTAGCCCAGCTGTCTAAAACTGGGGCTTGTTGTGATTGTTATTATTTAAAAAGAGATCATAAGGGCTGATATTTTTCTACTGGAAAGGTAGCAACCTTAGTTTAACAAAATCGGTTACATTTGTGTAAGTGCATCAATTTACAGCCCCAGAACCACAGAGGTGCACTAGTGATGTAGATGGGGTAGACAGGATGCAGAGTGGAGACGTAGGCATCAAATACACCTGGCTGTGTCGAATGCTGAAGGCACCAGCGATGGCTGCAAGAAGAGTGAAGACCACCTACAAGGGAGTCTCTTTACACCTTTTTTTTTTAAGACTGTCACTTTAATAAGCGGGTTGATCTGTCAGGTTGGATTCCAGGTCAGCTGTGAGCTATTTTATATACCATAGAAGCAGAGAGAGAGTGACAGACATATATAGAACACTCATTGTGGCTTGTTGTGCTGTTGCCTCACATGCCAGAAGCCCTGGAGACGAGCAAGACTCTGGCCACCGACATGGAGACACAACAACAAAATCTACAGGTCAAGGATAGTTCATTCATAAAACTGCCTCCAGGAGAAATAAATGCAGGACTCAGGTGCAAAGCAGCAACTGAAAAAGGTCAAAGCCACTCGGAAACAGAGAGTCCAGCACCATGCCAAAGTGAAGGCAATATCTAGGGTCCACTAACTAAGGTCAGAGGTACAAGCAATCAACTGCTCAAATCTTGAGCCGTCACTACACGTATTAATGGTTTCCTATAGGGCATATTCCAGGCAAAACAGAATCCTAGTAATAAATAGGCAATGCTAATAATTACTTACGTGGGTCCATTTTTGGTTTTTGGAATCTTGGAGGAATAATAATGGTTCATATGTTACTATGAAAATGTACTTGCAACTATGAAAAGTAATGAAGCCTGTCTCTGACAATGCTCTTTGGTGGGTTCTACCATGCCTCCCAACTGCCCTTCATTTGGAGGGACTGTTCTTTATTTGTCAAGCAAAACAAATGGCAAACGTGTTTGCCATTTGTTTTGCTTGATGGATTTGGTGCAGTGACGCATGAGGGGGGGGGGGGGGTCTCATCTGCCATTGTGATGTGCTGGGTCCCTTGTGCGTCTCTGTGCCTTTAAGGAGGTTGGGCATCCTCCTGGCAAACCTGCACCCAATTTTATATTTTGCCACATGTCCTCCAAGATGGAGACTCTCATAGTTTAGATTTAGGACCGCACTATATGGAGGTGCCTTGGCGAGGCGGTGCGGCTTTCACATACTCTGCAGAAGACGTGTATCTAAACCTCTGTTTTTAACCATAGCGGTGAGACAAGTTTTTTTGCATGCTGGCTGGTGAGTGTGCTGGGAACCTTTTTGCTGTTGTTCTTTATTTGTAACCCAATCCATCTGTCCCTCTTTCCTCCTCGGTTGGCCCTCTTTTTGGTCTGATATCCAGATTGCTATGAAACAGGGGGTGTTAATTGCCTAAATACATTGTGCTGGAAGGTGTCTCTGTTTCTCATCTCAGAAAGCTGGGAACTGTGGGTCAAGTAAACTCCATCTACAACGAGCAGAGGATGGAAACTGATCCTTGATGCAGGAATCAGATTTGCAACATTAGCGCAACTCACCAAAAAACCTCCCCCAAAAATAAAATTGATATTGTAGTCCATCACAGGAGTGAGCTTGGAGCAGTTACTACTTTACAACACACACAGGGACCATGGGGGACAAAAGTAGTCACCCTCCAGAAGGAAGGACAGCGTCAGTACCAATTCAGAGATGATTTGAGGATCTGCAGCCCAGTGATACACAAATAAGATTATTTTTGTTAATAGTTAAAGGAGAACTATGAGGTGAGTGATTTTAACTCATCCTCATAGTTAGAGCCAACGTGTGACAATAAAACTGTCACACGTCGGCTCTATAGATCAGGAAGTGAGTGAACACATACCGTCGCTCGCTCACTTCCTGATCATCTCCAGTCACCGCTCCCTGCAGGGATCCCCCCCCCCTCCCCTCTCCGATCCTGCAGCGCTGACTGGAGGAACGGACAGGGGAGGGAGCAGGCACAGCCGGCTATGCCTCTAGATAGGCAGAGCCCGTGGTCAATCACGCAGCTGGGTGGATCTTGACAGTATTGTCGGGATCTGTCCCGGCTGCGGCACTCTCGGTATATAGCGTGCTATAGCTCGCTACATACTGAGCTTTGGGTCAGCGGAGGACGTTAGTATATGTCCTCCCGTGACCCTTAGGAGAACTATGGGATAAAAGGTTACCCCATAGTTCTCTCTTAACGCACTTGAATTTATTTTTAAGATTTAACTCCTGAGTTTAGTGTCACTTTAAACAGGAATCACACACAAATTTGAATTGTCTCCATGTACATAGGTAATTTAAAACAAATGTTTATAAAAGATTAACATTGATAAGATTGTTTAAATTAAGCTGCACACACATATATCTATATAGATTCAAACAGACTACAGATTCCGTTTAACATCCTAGCGACCAGACGTATGTATCCTGCAAGTAATGATCTGACAAGTGTGGAACAATATCATCCTGGGCTATTGCAATTATTACTATCACCATGGTGAACTTGGACATTCCGGAATGCACAGACCGTGTATGAAATTGCTGGCAGTTTGTTTTGTATGCAGAAGACTCCTCTTGCTCCAACGATCCCTCTGTCTGTTCCTTCCCCTGTGTCATTTATGATATAGAGCCTATGAATCTTTGTTCACCAATCTTCTGAATTCTATTAGAAACACCCTTTTATAATATGAACCTTTCCATATGAACAAATTCCTCTGGGAACCCAAAGCAGCCTGATAGAGTATCGATTTGTGTGTGAATGAAAAATAGATGACTCCTGTTTTGCTTTGATGTGGAGTCTGATCGTAATGTGCAAATTTTTTCTCTCCCGTCATGCACAGACAACAACGGGGAGAAAATAAAAACCAACCTATATAATAGATGCTACATTCAATAAAAATGTCACGTTTATATATTATTTAACGTAAAGCAGTTCTCACCTTGAAGATATTTTTGGGGATGATGTACTAAAAGAGAGGTAAATTATTTTTATCAGATCAGAGAATATGTTCACTTCTAGTCAACGTTGGGGGGTATTAGAAGTCATAATCCTAGGAAGGTTTCTTCAAAAAGAAATCTCAATATTTATTATGAAAACATTTTGAAAACATTTTTAAAGTTGAGATCTAGACACAAGACAAAATAGCTATATGAAAGCCTTTTTTTTTTTTACAAAATACTAGCACAGGAGTTCCAGAACGGGCAATGTGTGGAGATGTTGCAATGAATCTACAACAAACCTTCTAAACCTTTTTACCATGGAGGTAGCCTTGTAATAATGTTCATGTCGCAGGGAACCCCTGCTAAAAGTGATCTACAGCTCATGGTACTATAGCCACATCACATTTGTGGTCATTAAGAGAAAGGCTCCCTTACACTGGTGGACAGTGGGAGGCATATCCTGTTACACTGGTAGTTAGTGGTAGTGCCTTCAAGCATTGGGCAACAGTGGGAAGAATGCTCCTTGGCAATGGTGGTCAGCAGGGCCAGATTTACTCTCTCTGCTGCCCCAATGCCAGGTTCCTCAATGCACCCCACTGTATGCAGGCTGCATACAAATGATCTCTGCGACATCGCAGAACAAGCAGCGGCATCCCTGCTGTACATTTAGCCCTGCTTGCCCAAAGCAGGGCTAAATGTAGAAAACAACTACCCACCCGGTGCCCGGAACTGCATGTCCCGGGCGTCGGGAGATAGGAATTCCACACCCCTGCTGCCCCTCTTCTCCCTGCTGCCCCTCTTCTCCCTGCTGCCCCCGGCCTTGGATGGCCTTGTGGGAAATCCGGCCCTGGTAGTCAGTGGTTACTTATCTTATAAACCAAGGCAGGAGCTCCACTAGTCCCGTGCCATTTGCTCTATGAAATGGTGTTGGTGCCAGAATTATGGAGACACTATCAAGGAACCCCTAGCAACGTCTGGAGAAATCCTAAGGTTCCATGGAAACCTAACTGAGAACAACTGCTCTAAAGTGTAACTTAGGGGTTAAATTAATAGACAGCAGTATGACCTTTTCATGGCCATACATAAAATGGAAAATTCTGGGACGGTATAGAGTAGTGGTCATGACAATTTTTCTTCCTGTTTCAAACACCACTGGGCAGCCAAAAGAAAAGATCAGGCTCTCTACCAAAAAGTGTAGTCAGTGAAAGCTGCAATACATTACCAGTTGGTGATTAATGGCTTAGCCTTTAGTGCTCAGGGGGTGACAAGGGTAGGTTTTGGGGGCCATGCAAGATTAGAGTGCTTACTCACACTCTAACAAATGGAATAATTTAGGGGGTGGATAAAAGGTCTGGTGCACTAAAACACTGTTGATAGCAGATTAATACATTTGTATAGAGATCTATACATCAGGCTAAAAAGAGGGACAACCGAGGAAGAGAGATGGACAGAAGAATATGGTTCCAAAAGAGGGACAGTCCCTCCATATAAGGGACTTTTGTGCTTTTGATCATATACTACCTACACTACTGTAACATACACCTTTGTGGCCTTCTACTAAACCCACTCAAATTTGTTATGACTGTTGTAGCTTGACCAGTTCTCTTTTCCTCACATTTCATCAGTTCTACTGCACTATTTCCATTTTATGATCTTGCTCCCTGTTGGCAAAAAACAAACATTCCCTGACAGTTGCCACCCTTAGCCAACTAACAATAATGGTTTATATACTTTTTTTTTATAGCTCCATAAAAAAGATCTCTGCTTTTACACATTTGCAAATATTTGTTAAGACTTGGGGTGATCAAAGTAATTTCGGCAAAATTAATCATTTTGCTGCGCTATTACCAATTTTACCATTGGAAAATTGAAACTCTTTTTGCTCATTGTGCTCCATGGGCTAAATTTGCTTTTTAAAAATCTACTATTTGCTTTCCTTAGAAGTTATTTTTGTAGGATGGAAGGAGGGTGTATTTAGGGTAGATTAGTTGAGTTGATATTGTGTGCATCCTTTTTTTGTTTATGTAATAGTTTATCTTTTTTTTGTTTAGGTAATTGTTATTTGTGTGCTGTTGCTTTGAATATTTTACTTGTTTTTGTTGTACATCCTAAGACTAATGGAGGGGGGGAGTTCTCCATTATATTGACTATATTGAGTCAATATAAACTTCAGTATCTGCATCCATCGTATGTTTCCCCAGTATCCATTGTGGTAAAAATGAACTCCTTAGTAAGGTGGAAGCAATGTGTTGACTCAGATGGTACTGAAGATAAGAATATTACTGTTGCGCCATATTAAAGATGAACTTGATGAAGTGTATTTTGGTGGGAGAGGTAAGTATTAGGTGGGGAAGTTGCAAATTCCTAGTATGCTGCAGAGTGGTGTTCAGGGCCCAGAGGCACAGTGGAAGAGCTGGCAAGCTCCAGGTCACATGATCTGTATTTATGTAAATGTGGATGAGCTAACATTTTGATATTGCTTGTCTTTTTAAGCTCTATCTATCTTTCATGGTATTTTTCAGGTAAACAACGAAAAATTGAAAATCACTTTTTTAAATTACATTAAAGAAGTTTAAATTATTTCCCCCCCTTCCCCCATGTTAAAAAAAGTCAAAGTTCTACTTACACTCTCCATGGCTTCCTCCTTGGTCCTGCACTGGCACGCACATTCTGCCCATTTCCTGTGATCCCAGCCTGTCATTTACATACCCCCAAGGGGTGCGCCATCATGCAGAGTTTGGCTTACAGTACTCCAGGTTCAAACATTCTCCATAATTTGGAGCCTGGGTCCCAATTTTTTTCCTTACCTTCAAAGGGGTGTACACCAGGTCCCCCAGAAGGGGAAGCCCAAGCATGGGTTCCTCACACAGTCTAGTCTCCCATCTACAGTCCACCAATACCCAGGCTCCTCCCACCTCTTTCTTTATATCCCCACTCCATGGCATCCCGGTTGGCAGGAAGTCACATGACAAAAAACAGGATAGAGCAATCTCTAAAATAACTCTACAAGGATATGCCGATAAGATTATTAAACGTGTTAAGAGTATTGTGTTCAATTCATTTATATGGGTCTCAGAAGACCCATACACTTGGGTTGAGAGAGAGGATCAGTTTAGCAGAATCATCATGGACCATTGTTAAAGTGACACTAAACTCAGGAGTTAGATCTTAAATATGCATTCAAGTACCTTAACTAGTAACAAAAATGTATCTTATTTGTGTATCACTCGGCTGTAGATCCTCCAATCATCTCTGAATTGGTGCTGACACTGTCCTTCCTTCTGGAGGGGGGCTACTTTTGTCCCCTATGGTCCCTGTGTGTGTTGTAAAGTAGTCACCGCTCCAAGCTCACTCCTGTTTCCAAAGTTCTGAAAAAAAGTTCAGCATGTCATATTTTTTCTTGTGTGGAATACACAAAAATGCACTTGAGGGCACGAAAACACACTGGAACTGGAACGTACCCAAAAGCCAGTTGTAACTAGAAAAAAAACACTGTAACACCTAAAAAACACAGCAAAAACACATCCAAAGTGCAGCAAAAATGCACTTGACCACGTTTGCAGAAAAGATCTTGTCTGGAGATGATAAAACAAGCCCTTAAAGCAGAAATTCTGACAAATTAAAAAAAAAAATCCCTTTAGTTGAGGTATGTGTTTAAAAAAAAAAAAAGTATTTTTGAATACAGCTAATACAGTGATTATATAACTCGGTCTTTAGGTTAGCTTCCTTTATTGCTATGCACAGCAGGACAACGAATGGGAGAGGGGGAACAGCAATCTCAGAGCTTTAGTGCTTTGCACAGTGCTGTCCATCTAAAGCCGGCCATACACTAGGCTAGTAGATTATCTGCAGATTCTCCTATGGTCAGATGGAAAAAGTGCAACAGATTCCTCCATCTACGCTAAACTGTGTGTATGGAGGAATCTCCCACTGGGCCAAGCTTCAGTATCTTGCTAGTCGGCCCCGCTGGCTCTCAAAATACCAGAACAATCTGATTGGATGCAGGCATTGTTCAGGTATTTTGATTGCCAGCGGGATGTCTTTTTTTTTAATGTGCAGCAAAATCTACAACAATCTAAAGTTATCTTTATCACTCCGCCTGTCACAGTAACTGGCGCTCTAGAGGAATATCGGCTAATGCGGCTCTGCTCCCTCCGCAGCCTTGCTTTCTACAGCGCCGGCTTCCTTTGCCACCAGGGACAGCGGTACCAGCGGTGCAGCAGTGGGGACATCAGACAGTGGACAGCATGGTAAAGTACAGTACCATCTACCGGTACACATTACAGTACCATTACATTAAGCAGTGTCTTCGGGGGACAGCAGTTTGTGAAGAAAGGTACTGGAGTGCTCCGTGTCACCGCGCTGGCTGGGGGGAGTCCCCTGTCATCCCCTTAATACAGTATGTCCCTGCAGGCTGATACCATCTCTCCTGCAAGTTCCCCCTCACATGCTACCGCCGAACTAGGTCTTATTTTCAGGGTAGGTCTTATATTACAGGAATCTTGAAAAATAGTGCTAGGTCTTACTTTGAGGGTAGGTCTTATTTTCGGGGAAACAGGGTAGCAAGATACTGAAGCTTGGCCCAGTGGGAGAGTCCTCCATCCACACAGTTTAGCGTAGATGAAGGAATCTGTTGCACTTTTTCCATCTGGCCAGCTTAACACAGAGAACACGCTTGCAGGTGCTGATGTTCCTTCGTTGTCCAATCACACGTTGGGGGAGGTGAGGTAACTAAGGAAACAGAACTTCAGCATCTGTTTTTTTTAATATAGTCACCTAAATGGGTGTTACCAATACCATGATTTCAGGGTTCAGCTGCTGAAATCTAAGCAAAATGAAGGTGATTGACAATATTTAAAGCGGCTCTAAACTCGGGAGTTACATTTTAAACATCCATTTAAGTACCCTAACTATTAACAAAAATTTATTTGTGTATCACTCGGCTGTAGATCCTCAAATCATCTCTGAATTGGTGCTAACACTGTCCTTCCTTCTGGAGAGGGGCTGCTTTTGTTGATGGACTACTGACTCAGGTTTAGTTTACTAATTTGTATTGAGATTGTAGTCCATCCCAGGAGCGAGCTTGGAGCGGTGACTACTTTACAACACACACAGGGACCATGGGGAACAAAAGTAGTCACCCTCCAGAAGGAAGGACAGTGTCAGCACCAATTCAGAGATGATTGGAGGATCTACAGCCGAGTGATACACAAATAAGATACATTTTTGGTAATAGTTAAGGGACTTGAATGTATTTTCAATATTTAACCCCTGAGTTTAGTGCCACTTGAAATCACTTACTGTACATTTTAGGTCATATCAAAAAGTTAACAATCAGACCAGTCAGTAAAATGCTTGTTTTTGAAACGGTTGTTGCTTTTGTAGTATAGTGAATTTCTTAGATTAATTTGATTAAATTTTTAGGGACTATGTAAAAGAGCGATCACATGAACAATATAATGGAAACAATCAAGATTGTTACTCTTATCATAATTTACATACAATGGAACAATGGAATGGCAAACAATATGTTGCTCCATATAAAAAAAATATATTATTAGTACAAATTAAATATGTGAGTGGATAAAAAAAATGATATCCACCTGGCCAGCATAAAATAGGATTTACATATGGGGTGTATAAATATGATCCTAAGATTGATTTTTACCTACCAGTCTAGTACTGAGGTCTGCTGAAATGCATAGTACATCTACAGTACTCCTGTACGTCTTGTGTCTATACCCTTTCCTTCTAAACAAAAGTCTTGAAGGTTATAATCTTGGTCTTCCTTTTTTTTGGTGCAGGGCATAATATTATCATTATAGACCCTGAGCATCCTCACTTTGTACAGCACTCTGGAGGATGTTGCCCTTACAGACATCAATAACAATCTTGCCAAATGGCCGCACATTGCAAATATATGTCAAACTTGAATTTTCCGCACTGCAGCTCGACTGAATTGAACTGCCCCCCTCCTAAAATGCACGCTGCAAAAACAGTCATTATTCTTCTGTGTAATCAGCGACCCTGCACTGGTCAAATGGCCATAGATATCCTAGAGGACACCTAATCATCTCCTAAATGGACCGTTTCTCCCTTAAACTGGCCACTTCAAGTTCACTTGACGTTCAATCTTGCAATATCCTGCTACGGTTGCAGGCCACCTTAGCCCCTTCTCTGACAGATCAATAGAACATCAGAACCTTTCCCAACACATTTATCAAGGTGTTCATGGTGATAATCATCTGTAAAGCGCATTGCATCTATACTAGAGCGACAGGGTGGTGTAAATGGTTGTATTATGAAAATTGCAAGCAGTCATCTGCTGGATGAAGGTAGGGTTCTTGGAAATATTTCTATATGAAAGCATAAAGTTATTATTGCGGCGTGTGCAAGACCTCGGTGAAAGGAGATCAATAATGGGTTATAGCCGATTTTACTTTCATATTTGTCTTTACATTTCAAGTTTATTAGGGAATGTTAAAAAAATTATGGTTTGTGTAAAATCTTTATTTAACACAAAAAAAAAGTATATGGAGAATTTACATGGCAGTATATGTATAATTGCCCGCTTGTCAGCTGCCTCTGTCTAAATGAAAATCCATGACGGTCTATATGCTGTAGAGCGGCGTTTCTCAACCTATTTTCAGCCACGGCACCCTTTGAAAGTATGCAAAATCTCAAGGCAACCCAATCTAAAATGTCATAGATTTTAAGAGGGACACCATGCAAAACACACAAAAAAGTGAGTTTCCCCCTTCACATCAAAGTGTCCCCTTCAAATCAAGATCCCCCCTTCACATCAGAAGTCCCTCTTTCATATCAGAGCCCCCCTTTCACATCAGAGTTCCCCCTTTACTATAGGAGCCCCTTTTACCTCAGTTTTCATTCCCCCCTTCACGTCACAGTCCCACTACGACAATTTTGAGGCACCCCTGAGGAAGCCAGAAGGCACACCAGGGTGCCACAGCCACCCTGGTTGAGAAAGGCTGCTCTAGAGCAGGGGTAGGCAAACCCTGGTCCTCCAGCTGTGGTAACACTGCAAATTCCATCATGCATCTGCCTCTGGGAGTCATGTCTATGGTTATCAGAGTCTTGCATTGCCTAATGGGACTTGTAGTTGTACCACAGCTTGAGGGCAGGAGTTTGCCTACCCCTTCTGATGAGACTTGGGATGGGATCTACCCTCCACTGATTTATTCAAGGATAAGTATACTTTCAGATAAAACACAACTATCTTTTGTACCTACACTTGTAAACAAAAAAAAACCTCCCCTTCAACCGAAGCAGGTGGCAGCAACCTGCAGAAATCTTCAGAGCCTGGGTTAAAATTGTTCCTTCTCCTGGTAGTACCTCTGCATGCATTTGATACCCAAGTCTATGTTGGTCATTCAATCAAGGTAAGTATACATCATTACACCATTATATTCATAGCATAGAAGTAAAATGACTCAGCAGAAGTGTAAAGAACTGTCTGGAGTAAAGTGCTTGCTGGCTGCAAGTGGTAAAAATTCACATTTATATTTACTTAACTAAAAATACATTTAAAAAAAATGCAAACTTTTATTTTTTATGCTTTAAGATGTTAAAAAAAAATGATACAGATAATTTTCCAGCTCCAAGACTAGACGTGACGTCAAGGCCAGCTCCGCCCAGTTGTTATTGTTTAATGACAGTTCAGTGTCCCCAGGTCAGTTGGGGATGCTGATCTGTCATTACAACTGGGCGGAGCCAGCCGTGACATCACGGCTGGCTCAGCCCAGCTGTCATGCCTTCGGCTGGCCGTTCGCCCCGTTTCGGCTGACTATTCGACTCAGTTGAGCCGAAGCAAATGACTTCGGCTCGGCCGCCTTCGGGTGCAGTACAGGCTACAGTGAATAGCACGTACAGCAGCCCTTCGGTTGCCATAATAAACATTTGAACATAAGGAGTCATGGGGATGTCAGTGTTTTCATCGATACACACTGCCACCTTTATCAGGACTTAACTCTAAGTGGAAGGAACCTTTTGTACGAAGAGATCTTAACTATTATCAAAAATGAATCTTATTTGTGTATCACTCGGCTGTAGATCCTCAAATCATCACTGAATTGGTGCTGACACTGTCCTTCCTTCTGGAGGGTGGCTACTTTTGTTCTCCGTGGTCCCTGTGTGTGTTGTAAAGTAGACACAACTCCAAGCTCATTCCTGTGATGGACTACAATCTCATGCTTAGTTTACTGATTTGTAATGAGATTGTAGTCCATCATGGGAGTGAGCTTGGAGCGGTGACTCCTTTACAACACATATGTATTCCAGAATCCTGCTGCACTCCTTACTGGGTATCCCTGTCAACGCGAGTGCTCGAAGTGTTCCGCGGATGGAGCCGCCAATACTGAAACTTGTTAAAGATGTCATCCGCACACCATATGGAAGTGTAGAGCACGTCTGTTTATTGACACTTCATGTCAAAACAAATAGCAACGTTTCAGGGCCACACACGGTCCCCTTCATTAGGCATGAAATGACTTTACAACACACACCCCATAGTAATGATGTCACTGCTATGTTTATAAGGTAATGTTTGGGTTTGAAAGGCATTTGGTGCACACAAAGTGGATTTACAGTATATCCTTTGTGGCTATGGAGGAATATTTTTAAATTGGTTCATCTTTAATGCTTATGGAATATAAAAGCGCAATTATTTGGATGTTTTCTGGACACTGCCAAAAAGGACCACAACATTTACACTAAGCATAAGTGTATGATCACATTACTAGGGAAAATGCGATTTCTGGGTACACGCGCTTACGTGAAACCCATATTTCAAGCCTACCAAGTATCTTCATAACAAATTGTCCATGTTCTTGCGTGCTTCCGTATGGTAAATCAGGCCCAGTAGGTCCTCTTTGCATTCTGTAGCTTGCTTGTTATGGATAAACAAATACAAATAAAGATAAAAGACGTCTGGCCAGAACAACCCCAGCACATAATAACCCAGGCTATGAAAGTGTTAAACATACAGGTGACAATGCACCAGCACACGTTGGCCCAGGCACTAATTTCTGAGAGCTTTCAGCCCAGCACCCAGCTTCTCATATTCGCCATTCTCCACTCGTAACAAAGATATTATGAGGTGCCTCGGAGGTCACAGATTTGATGAAACATCAAGCCTTTTTTTTTTAGGAGGAAAAATGAACACTTTATCTTTAAGATGGCATTCAGCGGGATAATCTATGCCTTTCTATCACGCAGTTTACAGTCACTGTCCCATGATGTCATAAATAATGTTAAAAAAGGCAAAAGGTTAATAGAGCGTTGGCTTTTTTTAATTGAAGGAACGGCTGAAATATTGTGAGGTGGGGCGAACATTAATATTATGGCGGGCTGTATCTGGACATATGAGCTTGCTACTCACAAGAGAACATGAATATAAAACAGAGACCTAATTGTCTGAAAGCTGCAACAAATGAAATATTAGCTTGTTGCCTGTAGCAATCAGCCGCATTTTACAGAGGGTGACCGTGGTTTTATCCTAAACCTTGAATTACACCCCCTGCCATCGAATTCTTCTATAGAAGTTACTAGGGATGCACCGATACCGGTATTTTGGTACCGAGTACCGATAATTTGTTTTCGGTACTCACCGATACCAATTACCGAGTAACGTAAGTCCCATTCAGGAAGCCAGGTGGCGTGTAATGACTCGCCACCCGGCTTCCCGATTAACAAGAAAGTCTGTCCCCTCTTACATTGTATGTCCAGCCTGTCACCCCCGGGGCCTCTCCAGCCAGAACACGGCCTTCCTCCGGTACCCAGCCGGAGCCGTCTGGCCGGCCAACGTGTAATGACGTGACGCCCTGCTTTCTGATTGGCCGGGAGGCCGGCTCCATGCTCCCTCGTCATGGGCCAGCTTCCCGGCCAATCAGAATGCCGGGTGCTGCATCATTACACGCTGCCCGGCTTCCTGATTGGCCGGGAAGTCGGCTCCATGCTCTCTCATCACAAGTGACGAGAGAGCATGGAGCCGCTTCCCGGCCAATCAGGAAACCGGGTAGCACGTAATGACGCGCTGCCCGGCTTCCTGATACAGGAAGTACTCATGCTAGGCATCGGAGCATTTGGGCAAGTATGAGTACTCGCCCAAATACACGGTATCGGCACCAATATCTATACTATTTGTTTCGCTTTGTCCGGGACCTGCGGGCTGACTGTCAGATGCTGGACAAATGTAAACAGTTGGGGCGTAGCTAGTGGTGATGTCACCGCTAGCTCTGCCCAATTGTTTATATTTTGCCGGTATCTGCCAGAATGTCATTCTGCGGCGGACAGATCGGCAGGCATCGGGTTTTGTTGTATTTGTATTATTTTATTTTTTTCCCGAAAAGTCATCGTCGTCGTGGACAATGCTGATTGACCCAAGGATTATGTTGGTGAAACCCTGGAAAAGCACCCTCCCACTGCCAAGGGCACGTGACCTGGTATGGCGGAGGGAGGGTGGGCGCTCGCTTGTCCCCCATTTTCCTGCCCTGCCAGGCCTTTGCTCGGATCAAGGGTCTGGTGTGGAATTTTAGGGGGGACCCCATGTTCCCCCCCTCTTGATTGTTGGGGGTGGGGTTCCTCCTTAAATTTCCTACCAGACCTTAAGGGTCTGTTAGGGACTTTAAGGGGGATCCCCACACACTTTTTTATTTGTTTTTTTTACATGGGGTCCCTCCTAAAATTCCTACCAGACCTTAAGGGCCTGGTATGACTTTTGGGGGGAACCCCACGCTTTTTTTTTCTTTTAAATAGGGCTCCCTCCTAACTTTCCTACCAGACCCAAAGGGTTTGGTATGGTTTGGGAGGGGGACCCCAAGCTGTTGCTTTTTTTTTCTTTTCTTTAAACTTTGTAAAATTATTTTCTTAACTTTTTTAATTTTTCTTCTTTTTACATTTATTTAAATATTTTTTAACAATGTTTTTTCCATTTGTTTACGTTTTTCCTATTCTGCGAGCTACCTTGGAGGTAGCAAGCAGAATAGCCAAGCCGAATGCTGCTCGGCGGCATTCAGCTATTCACTCACTGACTTTGCCCCTATGAGAATTAGGCGAACGCCAGTGAGTGAACTGCCAGAGCTTTGGCTCGGCTGATTCAACTGCTTCTGCACTTCGGCTCAGCCAAATATGCTGATTTTAGCCATTGTACGAAACCGATATTCATATTTCGATACTCGCTGATACCGAATACCGATACCGGTACTTCCCCTAGCATGGAGCCGTCTTCCCAGGCAATCAAGAAGCCAGGTGGCGGATAATGACATGCCTCCCGCCTTCTTCATAGCCCGGGAAGATAGCTACATGCTGTTTGGCCGGGAAGCCGGCTTCCCAGCCAATCAGCATCGAGCCATCCAAACAGCATTGAGTCGGCTTCCCAATCAGGAAGCCGGGAGGCGGGTCATTACCTGACGCTCAGCTTCTGCCAACCAGTGACGTCAGTGAGCTGGGTGGGAAGCCGTACAGAGCATCACAGATTGCTAAGAGCTCTTAGCAAACCGGGATGCAGTGGCTGACCCCTTCTGCCCCACCACCACCACCTGGCCGCCCCAAACGAGAAGCAACCTGAGGAAACTGCCTCATTATAGGGACAGTCCCATAGGCGTGCGCACAAGGTTTGCCGGGTGTGCCTGGGCACACCCTTATCACCCCCGTGCACACATGGCTGGTGGTGTGCTTATGGCAGATGGAGATTGGGTTCTGGGATATAACGGCATGGTGTGCAAAGGGGATATTACAAAGAAAGGGGTGGCAGTATGACACAAGTGAGGGGCCAAGGGGTGGCAGTATGACAGAGGTGAGGGGCCCAGGGGTGGCAGTATGACACAGGTGAGGGGCCTATGGTTGGCAGTATGACACAGGTGAGGGGCAGCAATCTACAGAAGAAGGAAGACCTTAGGTACCATCAGATAGCAATGAATTGCATGAGACATATAGATCAATGGAAATGTATGCAGTATATGCCATATACAGTGTATATTTCCACTATTCTGTATGGCCTATGCAATTCATTGCTATTTGATGGTACCTGCAGTCTTCCTTCTTCTGTAGATTGCTGCTTGGGTCCAGACTATAGTACTGTATAAAAGCTGGAGCTGGTGAATATTGATTACAGAGGAGCCCAATTCAAAAGCAGTCATCATTATTGCTGCATGTATGTGTCTGATATGTGCCACCTCTGTCCCTGGGCCCCTTCACATTAGGGCAGTGCGTTAATTGCACCGTCCTGTGCGATTAACGCACGGTCCACGCAAACAGGGCCGGCCTTAGGCCTTTAGGCGCCCTGTGCGAGAAAGCTTTACAGCGCCCCTCAGTGACCACACCCCTCAGTGGCCACACCCTTTAGTGGCCACAAACCCCGTAACTACACCCATTTTTCCCAATATCCGCACCATTTAAAGACTCCAATTTTGTTAAGCCACAAAGAAGCATATTAAAAAGTATGATAAAAATAAAACTTTTATTCAAAGGTATTAAACTTGTAGGCACAATATAAGTATTCTTATCAAATAAAACAACAGAAGGGAAACAATAAATGTCAAACTAAAAATAGATTCTATAAAAATAAAGTGTCAGGTTGTCATGCCGATCCCTTTTTTCAAGTAAGTGCATCTAGAAATGTAAAAATAGAAAACAGAACACAAAACCCGACTACATGTAAAATGAATGAATTACTATATGTCCGAACATACGAAAAATATATTCAGGTGCATAATAATTTGTTTGAGAATGTGCGGCGGCCATGTTGGCCACCGGCGTGTTCTGTGAATGCGTGCCACCATCTTGGAGGCAGGGAGCATGACGTTACATGACGCCATGCATGCCTGGCATCAGGTGACGTCACACGCCGATATTGGCCCCACCATCTTGGTGTATACCTAGATATACACCAAGATGGCGGCGCCCAACACGTGCGATATATGACGTCATGCGCCCCGCCTCCAGAACACGCAGTGACTGAATCCAAAATAGCATAAAAAAGTGTTTTGTTTGATGAAACAAATGAAAACTTTTTTAGTTTTCGTTTATTTCATCTGAAATTAATTTTTAGTCTTCGCACTTGTCTAATTGCAGTTTTCACTTTTTTAAAATCATTAATTTTTTATTATTTTTTTTTCATAATTTTTTATTTTTGTATTATTTATTTTTTACTGTCGGGGGGCTTCGGGGAAATATTAGGGGTCCAAACAGACCCCTGACATTTCCCTTTTAAAATAGAAAAGGAATTGAGGACACTCATTCAGCAGCCTCAGCGAATGGGAAGCACTCAGCACAGAGGCTTCCCATTCAAATATTTACTATCAGCTGTTTCTGAATGGGGGAGGAGCCTCTGTAGCGAGTGCTTCTCCCTATTGAGAAAATCTTGAATGAACAGGCTGTAATGTTAATCACAGCCTGTTCATTCATAATTAGGGACACATAGTACTATGTGTCCCCAGTTATTTACAAACAATGGAGTGATCAGACGATCGCTCCGGTGTTTGTCCTTCTCACACAGAGGATCGGTAAATATCAATGATATTAACCGATCCCCCGCTCTGCCACGCACAGAGCCGCTGAAAACTGCCAGGATGACAGCGGCTCCGATCTCCTCCCCCGTTTGTATGTAAAATAGTTTATGTATGTATGTGTGTATATATATATATACATATATTTATATATATATACACTGTATATCGTCTTTTTTGTGCTTTTGGATGTGCACAAACTAACTCCGGCCCTCCAGCTGGGGTGAAACCACAAATCCCATGCTGCATCTGTCTCTGGGAGTAATGCCTGTGGCTGCGAGAATCTTGCAGTGCCTCATGGGATTTGTAGTTCCACAACAGCTGGAGGGCCTGAGCTTGTCCGCCCCCGCTTTAATTGGTTCTTTATACAGCTCCTCATTTTAAAACCCCTATTTTTTTCATTAAACCGGAGTTGTACATTTTTTCTAAATGAATTTCTTGTTTCGTATGAGGCCGTCCTTTAAACGCCTACATGATTACATTTCTCTGGTGGCCGCAAACGGGGAAGAAATATTTGTTGAAACAAGATTAAGGAAAAAAAAAATGTCCCACAAATATCTAATCATGTATTGAAGAGGAAGAATTGATTGAAGGAGTCTGCAGGCTATGGAATGTGAAGCCTCAGAGCGGAGAGGCCAGTGGGAAATCTCTGGTCATTTGGTTGCTAGGTAACGCTGGCCTTCACTGGAGGGGGTCAGGCCTCGTGTCCATAAGTTCCAGGCCTCATTTACTGGCCAGCTGCCCACCACAAACTCAGCACTAAATGCCACATTTACTCTGTTATTCTATGTATCTTCTTTATCTTTAGAATTTTCCGGAGCCTCCGTGGACGTTGCACGTGACTTGCATGGTCTATCTTTACATCCAATGTGAGGAATTTTGACAAGAAAATAATTTAAATAATAGTGTAATTGAAACAATGATATATATTGTAATTTTCCCGCTTCTGAAGGTAGACGGACTGTTTTTGTCCTCGGAGGATCTGCACAATATTGTCACGTAAATCCTCAGTAGTGAGTGAATTATCACCTGAACATTATTATTATACGGGCAAATTTCTTTAAATTCAGACATTCGGATGCATCAGAATTTCCAAATTCATATGCATCTGAATGTGAACGAATCCTAATTATTTTTTCAGAGTTTCCAATTTCTTAATTCTAATGACCAGTACAGACAAAGATGACCAGTGTACACTAAAAGGACCAGTACAGACTAAAATGACCAGTACGGACTAGTATGACCAGTATGGTCTAAGAGGACTAGTATGGACTAAAATGACCAGTACGGACTAAGATGATCAGTAAGGACTAAGATGACCAGTATGGATTGAAAGGACCAGTATGAACTAGGAGGACCAGCACGAACTAAGATGACCAGTATACACTAAAAGGACCAGTACAGGCTAAGATGACCAGTATGGATTGAAAGGACCAGTATGAACTAGGAGAACCAGCATGAACTAAGATGACCAGTATGGACTAAGATGACCAGTATGGACTAAGATGACCAGTAGGGGCTAAAATGACCAGTACAGACTAAGAGGACCAGTACGGACCAAGAGGACCAGTACACAACTAAAATTACCTAACCCCCCCC
>NW_017306329.1:1508180-1521650 GCF_000935625.1 Nanorana parkeri | reverse complement strand
AATTAAGTACTGTACATTTTTAATTAAAGAACCCCTTCCAAATTGATCCGATCTGAACAAAAAATTCACATTGATCTGAATCGTTCCGATTTTTTTCGGATACGAAATCCTTAAAAAAACATTTTAATCAATCAAAGACAAAACAAAACACATTTTTGTGTTAATATCTAGGGATGCACCAAAATGGAATTTTGAGACTAAAACCGAAAATAAAAATGTTGTCAGGCCGAGACTGAAACCAAAAATTATTTTAATTGTAATTATTTAATTTTTTTTGCTTTACTGCTAGGGGCTCTAGGAAAATAATTTTGCAACAAAACCAAAAATTACTTTTTTTCCCCAACCTTTTTAAAAATAATTTATTTTTATTATTAATATTTCTTTTTCTTTTTCTTTTTTTTACTTTACTATTAGGGGCTCTAGGGAAATATTAGGGGTCTAAAAAGACCCCACGATATTTCCCTTTTAAAATAGAAAAAAAGATTGAGGACAGAAAGTCCTCAATCTCTTATTCTGCAGCCTCAGCACTAAATGAACAGGAAGCCTGTATATTGAGTGTTCCTGTTCATTCATATATTGTGGATGTAGTATGAGTTGCTATGTCCACAATCATGAATGAATAGGAAGTGATGTAGACCACTTGCCATTCATTCATAACTGCTACATAGTAACTCACCAATCATTTACAAACATTTCCAGTCATTTACAAACATTCAGCGATCAGCTGATTGCTGAATGATTGGACTCCGGTTTCCATCCTAATCGGTTGTCACAGGAGGCAGAGCAGAGCAGTGCGGAAGGAGAGATTCGCCTCATGTGACACCACAGAGCTCTCCTCCAATCACTGCTCTCCATTCTGTTACAGGAGGACATGCCGGGAGATGCGAGAGGAGAGCTCGGCCTCCTGCAACGCTGACACCACCGCTCGGCATCCCTAAACCTTCTCTTCTGCCGGCTGGGTGCCGACCGCTGCATCAGAAGGCCCTGTACCATACTTATTAAATCAACCTGACAACCAAAATAAATAGTTGTGTTCCTGTTACAAAGTGTGTTGGTGGTGCAGATTATATACCTGCAATATGCACAACACCATCCATGCCCTTTTCCTTTGGAAGGGTAGTAAGGGAAGCCTGATTGTAAAGGTGGCTATTCCTGATGAACCAGGAAAGGAGGTGCTGCTCTCGGCATCCTTTCAGCTGGCATCCCTCGATCAGCTGATCGAAGGAGCCAGTCGAAAAATCTTTGAACGAACAGAGCGGGCAACCAATGAGCTGCCAGCTATGTTCGGGTATTCTGACAGCGCACGGCGGCCGCTGTCAGAACACAATGAAGACAGCAGGAGATTCCTCTCCAGCGAGAATGCGGCCTTCGTCCCGTACCCAGCCGGAGCCGTCTAGCCGGCCAATCAGGAAGCCGGGCGCCGTGTAATGAGGAGACTCTCTTGTCATGAGATGACGAGGGAGCATGAAGCCAGCTTCCCGGCCAATCAGAAAGCAGGGAGTCGCGTCATTAGACGGCGCCCGGCTTCCTGATTGGACGGCTCAGGCTGGGTAACGGACGAAGGCCGCAATCTCGCTGGAGAGGCCCCGGGGGATGACAGGCCACACATACTAAGGTAAGGTGACCTTACCTCACGAGGCCAGCTTCCGGTCAATCGCGAAACCGAGCAGCGTGTAATGACACGCTGCCCGGCTTCCTGATACCGGAAGTACTCGTGCTAGGCATCGGAGCATTTGGGTGAGTACAAGTACTTGCCCAAATACTCGGAATCGGCACCGATATCGATACTAGTATCGGTATCGGTGCATCCGTACTATAATTAGCTATAATTTGGCGCTGAAGTTGCTAGAGGGCCAGACCATTATAAATAGGGAAGCAGGTTGTTTACCACGACAGTAGAAGTGATTTTTTCTGAAGATACGGGGAAACAACGCAATTTAACAGCCTTTGAACGTGGGATGATTGTTGGCGCTCGGAGCCATGGAGCGAGTATCAGCAAAACAGCAGAATTCGTTAAATGTTCAAGAGCAGCTGTTGTTAAAGTGTTTAAAGACTGGACTGTCAGCCGAAAATCTGGATCTGAACGTGCGAATTGTGGCCGTCAGCGACTGGTCAATGTTAGGGCAGAACGGAGAGTGGCAAGACTGGTACAAGACAACAGAAGGGCAACAGTGCAGTGTCAGATTCCTCGCATCACCTTTCAACATCTCATGGAGTCACGAGGCGGCCCAACGAAGTACTGATGGGGTGGTCATAATAATCTGGCCACTCAGTGTATATATATATACACATATAATACTAAAGCTGAGGCTCCTAGACCAGAATGGCATTCGGGATCCGAATTTCCCAACTGCATTCAGATATTCAGATCCCGAATACTATTCGGAGCTGGGAGCCTCAGCTTTAGTAATATACAGTATGTATATGGCTCCCAGACCCGAATGGTATTCGCCTTTTCGGGATCCGAATTTCCGAATTGCATCAGGAGCTCCCGAATGCCATTCGGGTCTGGGAGCCATATATTACTAAAGCTGAGGCTCACAGACCCGAATGGCATTTGAGAGCTCCCGAATGAAATTCAGAAATTCGGATCCTGAATACCATTCGGGTCTAGTAGATTCAGCTTTAGTATTATCTGTATATGGTTTTCTGTTGTAGTCGTAACGAATATATGTTCGTAAACTCATCCGAAACGAGCGAAAATTCGGATTTTGTCTGAATCTGAAACCCGAACAGAATTGAATTTCGGATCCGAATCCCGAAAATAACTAAATATCCAAACCGAAATTAACCAATTTTTTTCGCAGCTTACATGTCTAATTAGGATTAGTTTATTCATCTTTACCTTAACATCAATTGCATTTAATCTATAATAGATATAGTGTATGGGAGGTTTCAGGTGCTACAATGATACAACCATGTTCCATGTGTCTTTTTTTACACATTTTTTATTACTATAAACAAGATGTAACAATTTGCATCATATTAAGATACATAGGTGCATCAATTTACAGTGACTTACTGGCAACAGGGGAAGGAAGAAGAAAGGGGGAAAGAGGCAAAGAGACAAGTCCTCTTTAAATGTCAGGTACCAAAAATCTATGCTTTAATCCAGCCTTTCTCAACCAGGGTGCAGTGGCACCCCGGGGTTCCTTCTGTCTCCCTCCAGGGAGCATCAAAAGTTTTGAATATCAATATGTCTTTTCATGGTGCAGCAATATGAATGGGTGCAGCAATTTGAATGGGGCTCCTGATGCGAAGGACGCTCTGATATGAAAGGTGGGCTCTGATATAAAGGGAGGACTCTGATGTGAAATGGTGCTCTGAATGTAAAGGGGGGCTTCTGATGGGAAAAGGGCTCTTGATGTGAAAGGGGGTGATGTGAAGGGGAGTTTCTGATGCGAAAGGAGGGGGCTCTGATGTGAAGGGGGCTTCTAATGTAAAAGGAAGGGGCTCTGATGTGAAGGGGGCTTCTAATGTAAAAGGAAGGGGCTCTGATGTGAAGGGGGCTTCTAATGTAAAAGGAAGGGGCTCTGATGTGAAGGGGGCTTCTAATGTAAAAGGAAGGGGCTCTGATGTGAAGGGGGCTTCTAATGTAAAAGGAAGGGGCTCTGATGTGAAGGGGGCTTCTAATGTAAAAGGAAGGGGCTCTGATGTGAAGGGGGCTTCTAATGTAAAAGGAAGGGGCTCTGATGTGAAGGGGGCTTCTAATGTAAAAGGAAGGGGCTCTGATGTGAAGGGGGCTCCTAGTGTAAAAGGAGGGGGCTCTGAAGTGAAGGGGGCCTCTAGTGTGGGGAAGGGGGGGGGGGCCTGATGTAAAAGGAGAGGCTCCTCCACTCCTCATATGAAGGGGGGTCTCTAGTGTGAGGGGGAAAATCTGATGTAAAAGGAGAGGCTCCTCCACTCCTCATATGAAGGGGGGTCTCTAGTGTGAGGGGGAAAATCTGATGTAAAAGGAGAGGCTCCTCCACTCCTCATATGAAGGGGGGTCTCTAGTGTGAGGGGGAGAAATCTGATGTAAAAGGAGAGGACTCCTTATGTGAAGGGGGCTCCTAAGGTAAAACTGGGCTCCTGGTGTAAAGGGGGACTCTAATGTGAAAGGGGGTAATCTGATATGATAGGGGGACTCCAATTGGATGGAGGGTTCCTGATTTGAAGGGGAGACTCTGATGTGAAGGGGCAACCCCTTTTTTTGTGTTTTTACATGGGGTCACCACTTAAAATCCCTATCAGACCCCTATATGGGTTAAGGGTCTGGCATGGATTTTGAAGGGGCCACATGTCTTATTTTAAATATTTAAATGTATGTTTTTTACATTTTTAGACTGGGATGCCTCGAGATTTTGCATACTTGTAAATGGTGCCCTGACTGAAGAAAGGTTGAGAAAAGCTGCTCTAATATATAAAAAAATAAAAATAAATTTGGGGTATAAATGCAAAATGTTGATTTAGCAACACTGAAAACCCCAAGCTAAAATGTCTGCTCTAAAAAACAACAGATTCATTGAAGCAATACTCTTACTTACTTCTCAAAGTTGAGAATAATATTTAAAGGGTTTAATAAACCACCGGGGTTTTTTGTATATATCTATACTGCTAGCAAGCAGTAGATATAATCGAAAACATTAAAAAAAAAAACTTTTCAAAAGGGTTTAAACTTACCTGTGTCTCCGCTGCGCGCTGCTGTCTGACGATCTTGGGGCAAGCACATGCACAGTTCAGATATTCGGCCTGGAGACGAGGAGAGACACAAGGTAAGTCAATGCAGGCAGCTCGGCAGCGTGCACACGCACAGACTCCATGGGACAGGAAGACACAGCAGTCAGCGCTGGATCAGAGACCGGCACCAGCGCTGGAGGGACTCCTGAAAACTACTGGAAAGAAGAAGATGATCGGATCAAGAGGAATCATTTAAGGTAAGTCCTTACACCAGCATTGGGGGGGTTGTTGACTTTAATGTCACTGAACACTTTACTGAACACTCTTGCCTTTCCTGCAGTGATATCACCTGAAAACTCTGCGATCGAGCACTATTCACACATTCCCCAGCAGACTCTCCCCCGTTAGTCAGCGTATAAATCCTATTTAAATTAAAATGCGTATTGTGCTTTACCATCAAAGGTGCATGTGATATTTTCTGTAACGCAGTGCACTACAATACATGGTAATGTATTGCAGCGAGCTGTAACGCACGTGTTGACCATGTGTGACAATGGGGTGCCATTCAGAATGCACCAATGCACGTAAAGCAGATAAAGATAGGCCTACAGTGTTAGACTTTTAAAACCCCCCAAAAATGTGACAGATTCCTCCATCTACTCTACACAGCATGGATGGACGGATCTCCCGCTGCGGCTATTGTATTCTGACAGAATTCTCGAACAGTGCATGCAATTGATTGCCCGCAGTTACTGTTTCACTGAGAATTTTATGCCTAGCTCCTTCTATTTTCTGATCAAAGGATGTTGGATGGGAGGCTGCTGACAGGGCCACCCACTAGAGTAGAGATGAGCTCAGGTTCGGTCCTGAGTTCCTACGAACACAGAGGGGTGTTCCTTCTGCTGATGCCCAATTAGCTGGGGCCAGGGAATACCACACTGGCAGAGGGGAGGGATGCAATGATGTCATTAAAGGAGAACTATGGGGTTAGGGCTTTTCCCCATAGTTCTCCGAAGGGTAACGGTAGGACACAAACTAGCGTCCTCCCGTTACCCAAAGCTCAGTACTGAGACGCCGCAGCGGAAACGGATCCCGACAATTATGTCTGGATCCGCCCAGCTGCGTGAGTGACAGCTGGCTCTGCCTATCTAGAGGCAGAGCCAGCTGTACCCGCCCCCTACCCCATCTGTTCCGCCAGTCAGCGCTAGAGGATCGGACAGGGGAGGGGAGAATCCAGTCACTCCCCTGTCACGGCTCTCTGCAGTGACAGGATCGAGAAGTGAGCGAGCGACGGTATGTGTTCGCTCACTTCCCGATCTACTGAGCCGACCTGTGACAGTTTCATCGTCACAGGTGGGCTCAGATTATGAGGCTGAGTGAAAAGCACCCGCCTCATAATTCTCTTTTAACCTTATGAGGCCACATGGCTATATTTGGTCAAGTACCTGCCCTTTTGTTTATTTGCAGCTGCAGGGTGGAGAATGCCCCAACCCACAGCTGATTGGGCAGGTGGCTCATGGCACTTCTGTGTTCGGCAGAGTCCAGGTTCAGACCATGTTTGGTCCAAACCTGAGCTCATCCCTACCACTGAGCTCATCCCTACCACTGCAACCCACTAGAAGCCCAACATGACTCAAGGCAGCTGAAGACCTCCAGTGTGTGTCTCTACGAAATCCAATGAAGAAGCAATGACAACCACTCAGATCAATTTATAATCTAGCAAAATGAAAAGTGCACATGGACAATGGACAGGCCAATCCATAGAATCGTATATAGAAATTCCCCAGTACACTTTCCAGCTAGTCAGCACGACATGGCTATTTAAACTGTTTTAATATCTTAGCTTAAAAAACAGGGGGGTTCTGTTGCATACATTTGCAAATCCATGTAAAGCCACGGTGACATGTAAATTGATCTGAGTGCTTGCCGTTGTTGCTTTGTTGGGTTTCCTAAAGACACACACTGAGGGTCTTCAGCTGTCTTGAGAAATATTAGGCTTCTGCTATGTTGCTGTACCTTCAGGGAGTATAGGGCCATCTCCAATGTATTTCTGCTTTCAATGTATGCATTGCTATTAGGGATGCACCGATACCAAGTACAGTACTCGGTACAAGTACAAGTACAGATACTTTTCCAGCTCCAAGACCAGACTAGAGAAAAATTCAAAAGTTAGGAGGCAGCTGTCATTTGTAAGGAGCACGCGGAGCTCCCGGGATTTGTGCATCTCTGTTTTCATGTACGATTTTGTTTTTATAAATATAAATAAAGGGATGCACAGATACCAGTTTTGCGAGTACGAGTACTGGTACTTGCCGAGTACTTACAAGTACGAGTACTGATACATTTTTGTTTATTGTCATGCGACAGTTTTTCTAAAACAATACAGACTAATGATTCAGAACAGTGGTGGAGCGCTAGAGCCCGGTCCCAGCTGCAACCGCTGCCACCCTGGTAGTTCTCATGAAAATGCCAAGTATCGGCACTGGTACTCGAAAAGTATCGGTGCATCCCTAATTGCTATATACAGTATGTCCCAGGTTGGGAGCTCAGTTTAGTTAAGGACCACACTTTACAGAGGTGCCTTGACAAGGCAGTGTGGCTCTTCATACATCTTGACAGCCTCAGGCCTGAGTACAGCTGCACGGAAAGGGCAATCACAGTCCACTACATGAGCTTTGTTCTGTGCAAATAAGGACCGCACACTGCCGCTTCCTGATAGGTACAGGAAGGATCCCTGACTTGCTAGCAGACTGATGGGCTGAGGTTACATATCCTGATTTTTTTTTTTGTGATGGAGAATTTTTTTTAAATGTTGGAGTCCCACCCTACTTTAAAATAATAGCATGTGTGTCTCTTTGAACAAGTTGAGATCTGCACCTGTGGCCCCCAAACTTTGGATAGTTGTTTACCAAGGGTCTATACAGTTAGCTTATAACAGGCTTCAATATGTATGTACATTTTAGCACAGTGGCTTACTGGTTAGCACGTCTGCCTTGCAGCACGGGGGGTTCCCAATTTGAATCTCAAATCCCAAGCCTTTTTGCCACCTGAGATGGCGGGGTGTGGGTGCTGGTGGTGCACATTATAAGGTGCGGGGGCTGTGGACTTTGCATCATTTGGCAACCAGTGACAGTCTCACCAAGGCTGTGTGGGGTCTCTCCAGAGCTGTGCAGAGTCTCAGGAGGCTGTGCAGGGTTTCACCATGATTGTGCGGTGTCTTACCATGGTTGTGCAGGGTCTCACCAGGGCTGTGAAGGGTCTGAGGAGGCTGTGCATGATCTCAGGTGGGCTGTGCAGGGTCTCAGGAGGCTGTGCGTGGTCTCGCCAGGGCTGTGCGTGGTGTCACCAGGGCTGTGTGGGGTCTCACAATGGCTGTGCGGGGTCTCACCAGAGCTGTGCGGGGTCTCACCAAGGCTTTGGGAGATCTCACGATGGCTGTGTGGGATCTCACCAAGGCTGTGAGAGGCCTCACCAGGGCTGTGTGGGGTCCCGGGAGGCTGTGCGGGGTCCCACCATGGCTGTTCGGGGTCTCACCAGGGCTTGCGGGTTTTTGCGAGCAGGTTCCCCAGGAAGGAGGAGGAGATGTGCGGCCGGAGCTGTGAACAGGAGCCATAAGGTCCCCAAAAGGCTGCCACAGCAGCCAAACCTTACAGCAGCCAAAGGTATTTAAAAATGTAAAGGGCCAGTATTCGTTTTTAGTATCGGGGCATTTTCATGACTACTCGTGACCAGTATCGGTGCATCCCTAGCGTTTTTGCTGCCCCCCTGGAAAGTGCCATCCAAGGGTGAAAGGAGTGATGTGAATGTGCCGTAGGTAAAGCGCTGTGCGAAATGTCAGTGCTATATAAATAGTTTTATATAAATATTTATTTATACATATATAGTTTGAAGTTTAAAGCATTTGCCCATAATTAGTCATCCCCGGGTCAGGTCTCAAAAGCTGTTGACCAAATTCTGGTATTATTATTAGATACAATTAGCCAATTACATTTATCGGGTCCATTTCCAAACACCATACTGAAATTTGCCGGTCAGCAAAATGGAGGGCCTGTTAATGGGTACAGCAATCTGACTAAAGTGTAGCAATCAATCATAAGGGATGAAAGCCTCATGCTGCACTGATGTCACTAATTACTAGGGTAGTTTTAGGCAGTATATTGACTGGACTGTTCACAGGAAAAATTCGGATTGGAGTCGCTCTTTAAAGTGGTAGTCCCCTTTTGCACCTTCAAAATAGGGGAAAAAAGGTGCATTGTGTATACCAATACATATATGCCTGAAGTGGACCTCTCAATAACTTTTCAAGTCTGAGTTTTGATATTACTGTATATTGTGACATGCCAGGAATTGATATTATATATATATACAGAAATCATATGATTTTCAAAAAATTGCTTTACTTTTATGTGCAAGCAGTCATTGCACTCCAGTCTGTTGACTTGGCCTAGGCTTAGGTGACCTCAACACTCTGCTGCAGGCAGTAGAAAGCATTTCCTCGGTCATCTTTTCCCTTGGAAATCACATGATGACTTTCCAGCAAGTGACAACTGACAGCAAGTGTAAAGGTGCCCATACACATTACAATTTATCTGCAGATTTTCTGTGGTCAGATGGAAAAAGTGCAACAGATTGGCCCAGGTGGAGATTACTCCATCCACACAGTTAAGTGTAGATGGAGGAATCTGTTGCACCTTTTCCATCTGACCATAGAACATCTGCAGATAAATTGTAAGGGTCCCCACACACCTTACGATTATCGTACGAGAATCGCGGGAAATCCCGCGATCGTACGATGATCGTAAGGTGTGTGGAAGCCGTGCGACCTCTACTACTGTAAGGTCGCACGACTTTAAACTTACGGACATGTCCGTACGATAACTTGTGGCATGTCCGTACGATAACAGCCGCACGGGCCGGTGTGCGCAAGCGTTCGGCATTGCGGTCATCGGAAGCCCGCCCCTCAGGGGGCGTGGCTTGCGATCATCGCAAGTACGATCTGCCTATGCAACACAGGCAGATTGTACGTTTTTTTAAGTACCTTACAACCATCGCAAAACAAAAGTCTTGCGATGGTTGTAAGGTGTGTGCCCAGCCTAAGGTGTGTGGGCAGCTTAAGTTTGCCGCAAGAAAGGGGCTGATCAGTTTCAGAGGTTTGTGAGCATGGCCAAAAACTGCACAGGCAGGACTTACATGGTTGTGTCATCTTTGGGCCACCACCTCAATCCAGGAAAAAAGATGCTGGCCCTGAATGATGCCTGAACAAAGATGGCTGTACACTTAAAAGAAGATATAATAGCAGATGATGGCATTTTTCAGATTTTTCAAGAGTACTGTAATCTCTGTGAGCAGTGATAAATACCTGGAGGTGTGACCCTGCACATTGCTGAGGGTGCATACACTCAACATAAAAAAAACAGATGGTAAGTCCACTTTAATTGGATTATAAAATGCATTGAACTTCACCTTACTAATGCTGGGCACACACCTTACAACCATCGCAAGACTTTTGTCTTGCGATGGTTGTAAGGTAATTAAAAAAACGTACGATCTGCCTATCTTGGACAGGCAGATCCTACTTGCGATGATCGCAAGCCCGCCCTGCTGAGGGGCGGGCTTCCGATGACCGCAATGCTGAACGGGCAGTGTGCGCTTGCGCACACCGGCCCGTGCCACATTTATCTTACGAACATGCAACACACCCGCCGACAATCGTACGATTCTCGGCGGGTTTTCGAACATGTTCCTAAGATAAAAGTCGTGCGACCTTACAGTGACATTTGATGCAACTTTTCGGGGTCTCGCAGGATCCCCTTCCTCATGCAAGACATGTCATGATTGTGACGTGTCCTCAGGCCCCACATGTCTTGCCTGAGGAAGGGGGATCCTGCGAGACCCCCGAAACGTTGCATTAAATGTGACTAATGCTGCATCTCCGTCAATAAAAATACGCATTTGTATTGCATCTGGAGTACCGGTGTCCATACTTCTCTTTCCACTGAACACGGGGTGGTGGCCCACTTTTGGGTCACGACCTACCAGTTGAGAACCAAGGTACTAGATGACCATAGCCTAATATTATTTACCTTTTTTTCGTGGTTATTGTGCCACTTTCAAGACCCCTGTCCATCAACACAGCTTCATTCCATTACTGAGATGAGTATGCCCTCAATCCTTTTAACAAAGTTAAACAGTCTTTAGGACAACACGGCAGATCCGATACACATCATAGAAAAGCCACTGTCTATATATTGACTATGGGGCTGCCTGACTGATCCTATTCCCCAAACCACAGAACATGTGTAGACTCAATAACATCTAAAGGAGCGGCTCTATTTTATTCCTACAAAAAATCTTTAATTTGTTGATCAATAGCTCCCATGTTAACAGCCTTTGAATCATAGTATCCACTTTAATTCCAAGTACACGTGGAGCCTTTTATCTCTGTTATAATAGGTCTGTTCTCTTACATGGGAGCGTTTTATATTCCAGGCTACAGACACGCGGAGTTTTCGTTGAATCAACAAAGATCTGGGTGTGATTGACGATCGGAAAGCAATGGAGTAATGAAAATCTGCGGCGACGATCTAACATGCTGGAAGGCTGATATTAAAGTCATGAGGTTTTTATTCTATTTCAAATGCTGATTCAGCCACTTACAATGGATGGCGCTCCTTGATGTGTAAAGAAGAACTCCAGGCCGGGGATGATGGACGCCGGCAGAGAGAGGAGTCGATATGTCGCCCAGAAGAAGGGACCCTGCGTGGCCCTGAAACGTTGGCTGTTTGACCCATGTGACAATCTGATAAAAGTGCTCATACTTTTTGCACGCATCATCGAGTGCTGGTGACTTCTATTGTGGACTGTATGTGACACGGCGCCATCCGTGTTGTCACTTCAAGCACCAATTCTCCGCAAAGGTCTATATGCTGTATGCAGTGCAGGTGATTTCCCGTTTTGGCAGAGAGAGGAGGGGACGTTCACCCGGCAGGATAAGGTATGCCGGCGGGTCCCCTCCTCTCTCCTGCAACTGTTGGGCTCTCGGGCCGTGACCGAGCGCCTAACTTTTCAGAGGGGGTGACACCAAAATGACTGTCAGTCATTTTGGTGTCACCCCTCCAATGGTGTCACCCTGGTGCAGGCCGCACCCACCTTGTGACGCCACTGACGCCAGGCAAATGAAAGCTGTCACCAGCACTGCAAGGGTTAAGTGCTTGTTTTGCCTAGGGAGCCAAAATAACAGAGATATGCTCACCCGAACCACAATCTCGATTGGCTCCTTGACCGATCCGTTCAGCTTCGCTCCTCCTCCGCTCCAGCGAAAGTATGTTCCTCAGCGTCCTCACGTCCTATACACAGTATAAGACATGATGACTCACAGAACCTTAGAGTGCTGGTGTGGATGGGGAGCGAGGCTGAAGGGATCAGTCTAGGAGCCAGCCAGGATGGTGGTTCTGGTGAGGATATCTCTGTTGTTTTAGCTCCCTAGACAAAATGAGCAGTTCACCCTTGCAGTGCTGGTGACAACCCTGCTGCGGAAGTTAAGATTTGTTTTGCCTGGAGCTCTACAGGTTTCAGTTTCCTGCAGAATCAGCTAGTCCCCTGGGCACTGGCCCTGACATCCTGTTTTAGGGTGGCTCCTTTCCTTTGCCGGGTCCTATGGAGCCACCCCCTCCAGAGGACCGTGGTCATGGTGTTCCTCAGGGCAAGAACACATGCTGCATGGATACATGGCCTTGTGGAAGTTAATATTTACATCACTCTCGGATATTCTAACCATCTGGTACTTACTAAGCTCTCATGCCCCAGATATATCAGCGGGTGAGGTCCACTCTTTATGTTTATCTGGTTGGTGATTCAGTACATGATTGATATCTGTACATGGAATTGTCTGCATGACGAGGGGAGACTGAGCTATACCTCTCCCCAACAGGGAGAATTACAGACTGTGATCATTGTACGTATAGGAATTCATACCGTGTTAGAGAACAGGATCTATGCCTGGCTTTGCCACAAGATATGGATACTGTAAGCACTTACAAACCCAGAAAGGAATCTCTATGTAAGGCCATAGCTGGAATTTCGCACACTACTGCGCATTGGCGGGCCCCAGTCTTCCGGGTTGCCAGAAAACGCGCGCTAGTGCGCATGCGCGCACAAAGGAACATGGCGCAAAAGAAGTGCACGCTGCTCTCTGATGGATGATCCTATTTAAACCAGCTGGTCCAATGGGTCAGTGCTGAACAGCCTTTCAGCTTGTGCTTCTGTGTACCTGCTAGTTTGATTGCCTATTGCCCTGACCCGGATTACCTTTGACTTCGACTAGTTGCTGCCTGCCTGTGTTGTAAAGTAGTCACCGCTCCAAGCTCACTCCCGGGATGGACTACAATCTCATGTTTAGTTTACTAATTTGTACTGGGATTGTAGTCCATCCCGGGAGTGAGCTTGGAGCGGTGACTACTTTACAACACACCTAGGGACCATGGGGAACAAAAGTAGCCCCCCTCCAGAAGGAAGGACAGTGTCGGCACCAATTCAGAGATGATTTGAGGATCTACAGCCGAGTGCTACACAAATATGATACATTGTTGTTAATAGTTCAGGTATTTGAATGCATTTTTTAAGGTTTAATTTTTGAGTTTAGTGTCACTTTAAGTGTTTTTTTTGTATTTATGTCATGAGAATTACATTATTATTATTATTATTATTAACCACTTCAAGACCAGGTGTTTAGACCCCCTTCCTGGCCAGGCCATTTTTCAGTATTCAGCGCTGCGATACTTTGACTGACGTTTATTCCGTCATGCAGCGCTG
>NW_017306329.1:1504985-1507281 GCF_000935625.1 Nanorana parkeri | reverse complement strand
GGGGGGGCGCGGATGGGGGGGGACGGGACCGATCGGCACCCCATACACGCGATCCGCCGGCTCTACAGCCGGCGGATCGCTTGTATGGTGACAGGCATCGCTGCCTGTTTTTAAAAAACGGCCATTTCCCGCTCGCGCGCGCCGAGCGGCGCACGCGGGGGGGCGTGTCTGAGCGGACGTCTAAAGACGCCCGCTCAGATCTAGAGAGCTCGGGCCGGCCGTTTTTTTACTACGGCCGGCCCGGAGGTGGTTAATAAAGTGACACTAAACTCAGGAGTTAAATCTTAAGAAATACATTCAAGTTCCCAAACTATTAACAACAATGTATCTTATTTGTGTAGCACTCGGCTGTAGATCCTCCAATCATCTCTGAATTGGTGCTGACACGTCCTTCCTTCTGCAGGGGGGCTACTTTTGCTACTTTTGTCCACAATAGAATATTTGTTACTAGTTCAGGCACTTGAATGTATTTCTAAGATTGATCAGGTGAGTTTAGTGTCACATTTAGGTGTTATGTTTTTTTATATACCGTGTTTCCACCGAAAATAAGACACTGTCTTATACTTTTTTGGCTCAAAAAAACACACACTAGGTCTTATTTTTTATTTATTTTAATTTATAACAATCCAAAGTTAATGCAAATCCAAATTAAATAATCCAAAATGGCAAAGTTAAAGGAGAACTATGAGGTGAGTGCTTTTCACTCACCTCATAGTTCTAGCCGACCTGTGACAATGAGACTGTCACAGGTCGGCTCAGTAGATCGGGAGGTGAGCGAACACATACCGGCGTTCGCTCACCTCTCGATCCTGGGACGGCTCTCTGCCGTGACAGGGGAGGGCTGGATTCCCCCCTCCACGCTCCGATCCTCCAGCGCTGACTGGCAGAAAGGACGGGGGAGGGGTGGGGTACAGCTGGCTCTGCCTCTAGATAGGCAGAGCCAGCTGTCAGTCACGCAGCTGGGCGGATCCCGGCATAATTGTCGGGATCCGCTTCAGCTGCAGCATCTCAGTGTACCGGGAGCTGTAGCTTGCGGTATACTGAGCCTAGGGTGACGTGAGGACGCTAGTTTGTGTCCTCCCGTTACCCTAAGGAGAACTATGGGGGAAAGACTTAACCCCATAGTTCTCCTTTAAGAATCAGGGCAATCAGGGGTGCCGTACCTTTCCAAGAGCAATTTGCTAACCAATCGCTGGCCAGAATGAGCGAAGCGCACTTTCACTATCGATTCCTCACAGGCGGAGCGCATTTGGTATCACTCCGCCTGTGACAGGAGCCGGTGCTATAGAGAAGGCATCGGCTTATGCGGCTCTGCTCCCTCCGCTGCCGCCTCGCTTCCTCTAGCGCTGGCTTAGTTGGCACCGCTGATTCTCTCCTGCGGCTCTTCAAGTTCCCCCTTATACCACCACCGGCCCTGGGAATGGTCACAACTAGGTCTTAATTTCGGGGTAGGTCTTATTTTTGGAGAAACAGGGTATATAGTATGTAACTATTAATACATTTCCTATTCCTAATGATGACTGAGATATTTTTCTAGTGGTAAACATACTCCAGGTGGTCCTCATAATGACACCTCGTAGTGGCGTTGGACGCAGCGTACAACCTGCAGTACAGACCACTTCACTATCGGAGCAATTTTCTAATTTTTGGCACACGATAAAAATGGCATATTTGGCTAGAGAATGGCTTAATACCCCCAAAACATTCTACATGTTCTGAAAGCAGAGGCTCTGGAGAATCCAATGATGGTGGATGTGATTTTGTAACGTGCACATTATTTGGGCAACTGTTTACCAACACGAGGGAGGAAGGGGTGGAGGAGCTGGGTCAGCACAGATAGTAATTAGACACCTGAAATAGACAAATCTTCTATAGAAAGGAAAAACACGGGAAGTGAGCATTTCAAATACGTGATGGTGGTGAAGCCCCTGGAGTGCTGGGTGGTAAGTGAACACATTTGAGGGTGGAGCCCCTGGTATGATGGGTGATAAGTGATCATATTAGGGTGGAGCCCCTGGTATCATGGGTGATAAGTGATCATATGAGGGTGGAGCCCCTGGTATGGTTAGTAGTAAGTAATCATATGAGGGTGGAGCCCCTGGTATGATGGGTGATAAGTGATTATATGAGGGTGGAGCCCCTCCCTGGTATGATGGGTGATAGGTGATCATGAGAGGGTGGAGCCCCTGATGGCGGATAAGTGATCATATGAGGGTGGAGTCCCTGGTATGATGGGTGATAAGTGATCATATGAGGGTGGAGCCCCTGCTTGGTAGGATGAGAGAAAATTAATCAT
>NW_017306329.1:1501550-1504616 GCF_000935625.1 Nanorana parkeri | reverse complement strand
ATGGGTGATAAGTGATCATATGAGGGTGGAGCCCCTGGTATGATGGGTGATAAGTGATCATATGAGGGTGGAGCCCCTGGTATGATGGGTGATAAGTGATCATATTAGGGTGGAGCCCCTGGTATCATGGGTGATAAGTGATCATATGAGGGTGGAGTCCCTGGTATGATGGGTGATAAGTGATCATATGAGGGTGGAGCCCCTGATATGATGGTGATAAGTGATCATATGAGGGTGGAGCCCCTGGTATCATGGGTGATATGTGATCATGAGAGGGTGGAGTCCCTGATGGGGGATAAGTGATCATATGAGGTTGGAGCCCCTGGTATGGTGAGTGGTAAGTGATCATATGAGGGTGGAGCCCCTGGTATGATGGGTGATAAGTGATCATATGAGGGTGGAGCCCCTAGTATGATGGGTGATAAGTGATCATATGAGGGTGGAGCCCCTGGTATGATGGGTGATAGGTGATCATATGAGGGTGGAACCCCTGGTATGATGGGTGATAAGTGATCATATGAGGGTGGAGCCCCTGATGGGTGATAAGTGATCATATGAGGTTGTAGCCCCTGGTATGGTGAGTGGTAAGTGATCATATGAGGGTGGAGTCCCTGGTATGATGGGTGATAAGTGATCATATGAGGGTGGAGCCCCTGGTATGATGGGTGATAGGTGATCATATGAGGGTGGAACCCCTGGTATGATGGGTGATAAGTGATCATATGAGGGTGGAGCCCCTGATGGGTGATAAGTGATCATATGAGGGTGGAGCCCCTGGTATGATGGGTGATAAGTGATCATATGAGGGTGGAGTCTGTCAGCCTGGCAGACACAGGGATCCCCTGTATGGGAGGTAACAGTCTCCTCATACATATGGATAGCTGATCCATCTATTTCCTGCCAGCCTCGGCCCTGTGCAGCCATGAGCTCTGCCATCCTCCCCTCCGCCCAGACTCAGAGCCTGGCAGAACGATGAGGGCGGACAGCACCGCACACCCTATATCGCAGCCATCTGCCAGTGCGCAGCTCTCCCCTCCATTCTGATCCCCAGGGCTCTCCCCTCCATCCTCCTCCTGATCCCCGGGCTCTCCTCCCCATCCTCCACCTGATCCCCCGGCTCTCCCCTCATCCTCATCCCCCGACTCCCCCCTCCTGATCCCCGGCTCACCCCTCCATTCTCATCCCCCGTGTCTCCCCTCCATCCTCCTCCTAATCTCCGGCCCTCTATGTGGATTATCTCGGCTTCTTATCCGGTGGATCGTGTGTGCTGAGCCAGTCCGGGGCGGCCAGGGATGAGAGTGTGCAGGATGGTGCGGGTGGCCAGTGTTCTGGGTCTGGTGATGCTGAGTGTCGCCCTGCTCATCCTCTCCCTCATCAGCTATGTTTCCCTGAAGAAGGACAACCTCTTCACCACCCCGAAATACGCCGGCTCCGGGGGGCCCCGAATGTACATGTTCCACGCCGGGTTCAGGTGAGGGGGGGGACGGGATGGCTGGGGGTGCATTGAGGGGGGCACGGAGGGAGGAACGGGAGTGCATGGCTTTTATTTGGGGTTTATGGCTGTGATTATACATCATGGAGGATCCCTTCATCTATATTCTGGGGATGTACGGGTCTGCGCAGGCGCAGTGGGCTCATTGACAGTGTACTGGGGGTCCCTTGTATCCTCATCATAGGAGATTGTAACACATGATGTCACCTAGCAACAGTATCCACCGTATCACCTGTCACTGGTACCCAGGGAGCAGCCAGGTACATGTCTCAGGGAGTAGCCAGGTACATGTCTCATAGAGCAGCCAGGTACATGTGCCAGAGGGCAGCCAGGTACATGTGCCAGAGAGCAGCCAGGTACATGTGCCAGAGAGCAGCCAGGTACATGTGCCAGAGAGCAGTCAGGTACATGTCTCAGGGAACAGCTAGGTACATGTTCTACAAATCAGGCAGGTACATGTCTCAGAAAGCAGTCAGGTCCATGTCCCAGGGAGCAGCTAGTTACATGTCCCACAGAGAAGCCAGGTACATGTCTCAGAAAGCAGTCAGGTCCATGCCCCAGGGAGCAGCCAGGTACATGTCCCACAGAGCAGCCAGGTACATGTTCTACAAATCAGCCAGGTACATGTCCCACAGAGCAGCCAGGTACATGTCCCACAGAGCAGCCAGGTACATGTCTCGGAAATAAGTCAGGTCCATGTACCATGGCCTCTGGACTGGCACAATTCTTCTATGTCTGTTCAGTGAGTTAATAAACTTGTCAGTAAAAAATATGTACGCTGCCATTGCTGGCCTTCTAAAATACTAGTTGCTTGGCTGTCTCTGGTTTTATCATTGCCGGGTACGTGATGTCACTTATCTGCCAGCTTCAGGGTCCATGCCACCTGTCCCCAGGGCCGGATTTACTCTCTCTGCTGCCCCAATGCCAGGCTTCACAATGCGCCCCCCTGTATGCAGGCTGCATACAAGTGATCTCGGCGTCATCACTGAGATCACTTGTACAAAACAAGCGGCGGGTCCCCACGGTACATTTAGCTCTCCTTGCCCAAAGCAGGGCTAAATGTAGAAAACAACTACCCGCTCGGCACACGGAACTGCATGTCCCGGGCATCGGGAGATAGGAATTCCACACCCCTGCTGCCCCTCTACTCACTGCTGCCCCGAGGCCGGGCCTTGGTTGGCCTTGTGGGAAATCCGGCCCTGCCTGTCCCTGGTACCCCTGGAGCAGCCAGGTACATGGTGCAGGGTCGCTAGACTGGCATCGTTCTCTATACCTGCTCAGTAATCCAGATTATTACTCTTGGTTATCCTGGATTACAATGCTGGTGCCTGGCTGCTTCTAGCTTCAACACTTTTTAGTCATAGACCCGGCACAGGAATTTCGTGTCAGAATTCCTTAATCCTATACAGCATCTGGGTCAGTGGCTTAGAGAGCATGGAAGCTAAAGCACCAGCATGTGACAGCCAGGCAGCTAGCATTTTCAGGAGAGGTCACAAATTGTAACCAACAGCTCCAGCTATTAGAAAGTGTTTTATGTTGCTGTCCCTATTGTGGTTGGAGAGATTTTTCATCAC
>NW_017306329.1:1428502-1501311 GCF_000935625.1 Nanorana parkeri | reverse complement strand
CCCCTCTCCCCCCACCCATCTCTTACAGGAAGTCTATCTAAAACAAAAAAAAAATTGGCATTAAGGGAAATATGTATTTAAAAAGTAATGAGGCTGTTGCTATTCCCTTTGTAAAATGCTAGTCGTCTGGCTGTCAGGCTGATGCAGTGACTTTCAGTACTTTGACTTGGTACAAGGATGCAGATTTGGAGCTCTCTCCTTCATTTGTATCTTCTGAATGCTCTCAGTGTGTGGGAAGTGTTGAGTCCAGAGACAACCAGACAAGGTCAATTAATTAGCGTTCTGTTACGGTGCGGTAATTCACATGCAATAACATCTGTTATGGAATGTGTTAACCAGGGCCATCCCTATAGTGAGGCAGGCTGTTGCCTCGGGCGGCATCTTGTGGGGGGGAGGCAGACAGAGCGGCATGGTAACCCTGCTGCACAATGTTTGCAGTGTGTCTGCCTCCCCCTTTCTGGCCAGAGTGTCCCAGGTTGCTAAAAGCCAGGTGAGGAGATGTGTAAGGGACATAGTCATCTCTCCACCCAGCTCTTCGCAACCAGGGATGCTCTTGCCGGTGTCCCACCACAGCTCCTGGCAACCAGTGACGTCATTGGTTGCCGGGAGCTCAATGGGGCCCACCCTGCTGCCCAGCTGGCAAAAAAGCCTTGGCCGCCCATGGCGATAACGTTTGATGCATTTTGAATGGTCTTCTAGTGCACTACATCAGATAAAAAAACATACATGACCCGTCTTTAAGCAATGCACGGTATATGTACATGCGTTGTGTCATGCGTTGGTCTTCGCTGTACAACATGCTGAGGTGCCATTCACAATAATGGCACAGCACACAAAGCAGGCGTGTTGACTTGTGTTCATTCATGCGTTTTAGGGCACCTTGCTGCAACATACAAGTGTTCCTGGGCCCTGAAGGAAGCCAACAATGGGACTTGGTGTATTTCTTTCAGTCCAGGTTCGCTTTATGAACCGCTCACGCCTCTGAACGAAGCACTGCGTTAGCCAGTGTGTCCATGCACATCGTGGTACTTAGATACGTCATCTAGGTTCAGCGTTCAGGGATGTATTTTAAAAAATCCCCCAAACCTGCGTGCTGGCCTAAAACATGTTAACGTGCATGCCTACGGGTGTCCACGCATACATTCATTCCAGTGGTTAGAATGAATGAATATTCTGGCCTCTAGAATGGAATTTAAAGCAGAACTCCGGTGTATTTTTTCTTTGCCTTTGCAGTGCGGCTAAGGGCTACTACATTTTCACGCCATCCACCGAGCTGGCTTGCTCTTAGACCGGTCCTTTTCACCTCTGCTGCAGCAGTCTAAGGTCCCCGAGTCTCATGTTCAATACACTGTGTATAGGATGTGAGGACACATAGGGACATACCATTGGGAGGAGACAGGCTGGAGGGAGCGCTGTCACAGCTGGCCGGCTAGGAGTGTTGGGTGAGTAGAACTTTGGTATTTTCAGCCCTAGACAAAAAGCAGCACCTCGCCCTTCTCAGAGCGGGAACCCCCACTACAAGGGTTAAGAAAACAAATATGCCCAGATTCCTGCTTTAAACACGTTCGCTTCTGTGCGCTCATAAATGTGAGTACTTGACGTGACATTAAACGCATTTTTCATGCTGTTTTTTTCTGCCAGCATAGATCTGAGTATTTCATTATGACTGTGTTCATGAGCCGTAGTGGTCTTGATGGGCTTTGGGCTTGTGTCGGTGGCATCAGTCTGAGAGCCTTCTCAGATCATTCAGAATTCATTGACAGGTGCATCTGACCAGAAGTTGACTTGCTTCTGACATGCATTTGACTTGCAGCTGACCTGCTTCAGGTTTCACATTCCCATAGACTTGCATAGCAATTCTAAACCTGCTAGATGTGGACAAAATCCCATGGACACAGGCCCGTTGTCTGCTTGGGTTGTGTATTCTGGGGAAAAGTGTGTTTATTACAGCTGATGGAGCAGATTATGAGGGTCTTGTTTACAGGCTTGGAGAATGAAAGCTTCCTGTTAGGGCTTGTTCACACCATTCACAGCGCGTTCCAGAGCAGTTAGCTGCTGGAACGCACTGTATCGCATACTAAACTCCCCCGTGCATTCTGAGGCGGGAGGGGGGGTGGCGGCGCAGTGAAGTCAATGGCACCGCAGCCACGGCCACAGTGCTGTGGCCCGCACCAGAACGCGTGGCACAACAATGCCTGCGTTCCGGTCCAGTGTGATCGCAAAAAATAGTGCATGCAGTATTTTGTGCCAACGCACTGGGCCGGAACGCAGGCATTGTGCCACGCGTTCTGGTCCCGGCGATCGCCACCATGCCCCCTCCTGCCCCAGAATGCAGGGGGGAAGTTTAGTATGCAATATAGTGCTGGAACTCTGGAACAATCAGCCGGCTTCCTGATTGGCTGGGAAGCCGGCTCCTTGCTCCCTCATCACAAGTGACGAGGGAGCATGGAGCCAGCTTCTCGGCCAATCAGGAAAGTGGGCAGCGTGTAATGATGCGCTGAGCGGCTTCCTGATACCGAAAGTATCAGGATAGGTCACGTGACGAGGGAGCATTGAGCCGGCTTCTCGGCCAATCAGGAAGGTGGGCAGCGTGTAATGATGCGCTGAACGGCTTCCTGATACCGAAAGTATCAGGATAGGCATTGGAGCATTTTGGTGACTACGAGTACACGCCCAAATACTCGGCATCAGCACCGATACCGATACTAGTATCGGTATCGGTGCATCCCTAAATAGAAGGAATAGATGGTAAATCTTCCAATGATGTGACCCTGCTGACCACCCAGGATTTTCCTCACTTTGAAGGGATTTCCTCTCACTTCCTGTTGTGGCTATCGGACAGGAAGTGAAGAAATATCCCCTACGGTACCCTCCCTTTACGTTATTCAATTAAAAAAAAAGTTTTGGCTTCATTTCTACTTCAACCCTATATTATCGTTTTTTCATAAAGGTCAGCATAGGTGCCGTTGCCACCTATGTAACTGTGCTAGGGCTTGTAAAGGCTGGCATGGCTTTTCTGCGGTTTGATGTGCATTTGAAATGCATATCAAACGCAGGTCATTAGATTACCATGTATGTCAATGTTGCAGTGTGGATGACATTTCCGAGAGCTTTGCATTTTCTTGGGCACAGCAGGACCTATTGAGTTGGGTTTACATTGCAGGCAAAGCAGATCCCATGCGGACTTTTTACGGCATTTTGCATTTAAATGCATGCGCTTGAACATCGCTGCATTGGAATGCAAAAGGCAAGGCTTGAGAAAAGCCCTCAGGCTAACTGATCATCTCTCGCATGATAAATGGAGAAAGTGTTGTCAGAAGAGGTGGACAAATGACTTATTCCCCAGGGGCCCAGAAGGACAAGGTGACCTGTCAGTGTGGTACAATAAAGGCACTTGGGGACCCAGGATGGCCAGGATAAAGAGCCTACCTGTTCACTGCTCATCATCAGAGACCTCAGTGAGGTTTTAGGCCTACACTACTAAGACAATTTTTAGTAGCTAAAGCGGGCCAGCACTTTACATATCCCTGACAATGCACGTGTGTGCAGAATGTCAAAACTCATCATGTTCTATTGATTTTCTTAAAGTACACTCTATTTAAATAATAAAAGGCAGGCTTGATTGATATCCCCACATATTAAAATGATTGCCAGAGTATTTTGCGGAGCAGCCACGGCTGCCAAAATCCATTTGAAGTATTGTGCAATGGCTAGAAAAACTGATAGGAATCCCTTATAAAGGCCAGGTGTTCTAGCCCTGAAAATTCCGAATAATATACAGTATGTAGCTAACCAAATCACCAATATGCTTTAGCTGAAGACTTCCAGCAGTGCTTACTTACCTTCAGTGCAGCAAATATAGCCCCTGGCACTGCTTTAATTTCAATCAAATGAACCCTCCTTGCCTCTTCTTCTCTTCCACATCCTCCCCTATTGGGCCACACAAGGCATTATCTCAAATTTGGTGGAAGGAGCACAGCTCACTATCCTCTAAACCAGTGGCCCTCAACTTGTGTAACCTCAGGACCCACATTTAGCCGTGAGCCAAATCGCACTGCAATGAAATGCACGGAATCAGGGTACCGCGCATTCTGGTGCAAGCGTACGAGCTGTGGGTGGGAGGTGCATTTGGGGTACCATTTAAATGATTGGAAATGCAACACACCTCCTACACCAGAATATATGTGCATTGCTTGTACAGCTCCCTTGCACTCCCTGTAGAGGTGCCAGGAGCCAGAATGTGATGTCACTCCGGTCCAGGCACCTCTATAGGACATGTGAGGGAGCTGTAAGCAATGCACGTATGGATTGAGCTCCCTCGCAGCCATAGCCCCATCTTATCCCACCTCAAGCTGACACTCGGTGCCAGGCAGCATATTTTGAATCGCTGCTTGGTGAGAGAACTGTCGGTGCTGTGCTAGGGGGAGGCAGAGGAGCCTCTCACCTCGGAAAGTGAAAGGCATGCGGTGACCCACTGAACATGGGGTGGCGACCAACTTTTGGGTCACGACCCACTAGTTGAGAACCAAGGCTCTACACTGTCTCCTCCCCTAGCAGCATCAACTTATTTTTCCTATTTCTACCATTAAATTACCTATGTAAAGAGGCAATCTGAAGTATGCTTACACTGTTGTATGTCAGGCTTTCTATGTCTGGATGGAAAACAAGCACATCACAATACCAAAGACTGCAGGAAATGCTTATCAGCAGGCCTGGAAATGTTCTAATGTTCTTTTCTGATCTCTGCTGATCAACAGAGCTTAGCTCATATGGCAAGACTCACTGCCCTGTGCACTCAGGTGGATGCTTCTGCACACTGAAAAGACAGTCTTAGAAAAATCTGATTGTTCCCGATGAAAAAAACACAAACCCTTGTGCATGGCTTCTTCTGGGCTGAGCGTACAAGGCATAGGGAAAAACATGATCTGCTTTTAATTCTTTTATTAAGATTGTCATAGAAAAACAAGTGTCACAAAAAAATTTCCAAAGAATACATTGTCACAAGAATCACAATATAGAACCACTGTCACATCACAGCTTAATACAGAAAACGCAACGGAACAAATAAATGAAAAGGTTCCAATAATAAAAAGGCACCAAAGGAACCAAAACATGCACTGCCAACCACCCAGATGCCTCCAACTCAATAGCTCACCAGAACCATTGGTAACTTAGGTTTTTATACAATGATAGAGTTGTTCCCTCTGTTTCTTATTATTGGAAAATGTAAAGATCACTTTCAGAGAATTTCCATTTCACTGTCACATTGTCCTGCAGTACCCAGGTGCTGCTTGTAATCATGTCAGCTATGGAATAGGTTTTAAGTGTGTCTGAATGTGTCACTAGATAGCACACAGAATACAATACAAGAAATCTGGGAAGCTTTATCTGTCCCAGGTGCTGAAAATTTATAAGTCACGTTACTATCAAGGGGACTCCCTGCACATGTAAATTGCACAGCAGTCTGTCTAATGGGAGGGGAGCTTCATAGAGCTCTCCATGGTGCTGATTCACTGTCAGCTGATCAGCTGCTTTTCAGTCCTGAATTAGACACAATCCCCAGGTCTTCAGCTGCTCAGGAACAATGACAAAATATTTCTATTTATTGTTGATTTACGTATATTCTTAGATATTTTAACACATACAGTATCTCAGCACTTTGCAGGGTATGCCATGTAAGTCCCTGATGGGTTACTCCCCTACTCCGGATCAAAGCTTGAAGGGTTGTGAGAGGCTGAACGTGATGGACATCATTATTTTTATAATTATGCCACCATTGACCTCCTCCTGGATCTGGAGCAGTGCTCACTGCTATACTGAGTCCCTGGATTCAGTACTTATAGATTAACAATTAGTAACTAGCATGCTTTTTGGGAAAGTTAGAAAAAAAAGTAAGAAGTCCTTATCTGCATCCTTTCATATGTTTCTCTAGTTCAGTCTTTTTCAACATTTTTAACATGGAGGAACCATCAAAACAAATTTCACTTCTCAGGGATCCCCTGCCAATAGTTACTATATCCACCTCTCCTGGTACATTAGTGTGGCGGCCAGTGGAAAAAATGCCCCTGACCTTGGTGGCCAGTGGGAAAAATGCCCCTGACCTTGGTGGCCAGTGGTAAGAATGCCCCTGGTGGCCAGTGGGAAAAATGCCCCTGACCTTGGTGCTCAGTGGGAAAAATGCCCCTGACCTTGGTGGTCAATGGGAAGAATACCCCTGACATTGGTGGTCCGTGGGAAGAATGCCCCTGACGTTGGTGTTCTGTGGGAAGAATGACCCTTACATGGGTGGTCAGTGGGAAGAATGTCCCTGACATTGGTGTTCTGTGGGAAGAATGACCCTTACATGGGTGGTCAGTGGCAAGAATGCCCCTGACATTGGTGGCCAATGTGCAGCTCAGTGATGATGGCACCACTACTTTTACACGGTATAATCTGGGTTTTGCAGTGGCATCTGGTACACCAAAAGTTAATGAATATCCTTTGTAGCTGAGGGGTAAATTTAAATTTTTTGTGCCTCAGCTTTACAGGATTGTGTTAAGTCCACACAAGCCGACTTTCAGCTTTGTGTTGTTAGTGAATCAGATGGCTGAACACGGGATTCACAGACTGCGCCTCCCACCCCTGCGGGCCCAGGATAACCATAGCGGGGGTTGGCGGCGAGATGGGAAGGAGACCAGCAAACATCCAGTCACCGATCTCCTCTTCTGTGCAGGAACATGGAAGCGATGATGGATTTGTCACTTCCATGTTTAGAGCTGTCAAGTGCAGATTGAGTAGAAAGGTGACATTAGGAGTCTAATAGATTTATATCCTTGATGTTTTTTGCCTTCTCACAGGCATGTCCAATATTAAGGCTTGAGATATTTTGTATCTGTTTTATCAACACTACCTCATCTTTTATATTTTACAAAAAAAAGTGTATTTTATTGTGTTTGTGTGCACTAAAGTTAATTACAGTCTAATCTTCCTGCAGATGCATTAGGCAGCAACTTACCCAGACTTCTCTATGCTTCAAGAGAACAAGTTTCCTATCACTTTATCAAAGAGCTGCCCTTCAATACAGCCATTTCTTCGTTCTTTCTAATTTGCATACTTCTTGGGAGTTAGAAGTATTAAATCCAGTCCACATAACAGCCAGGCAATTAGTGTTTTTAGATGGAGGTCACCAATGGCAGCCCCCACATTTCTACCTCTGTTGCTGCAGGGAGGTGATGGACAGAATTGTACCAGCCCTGTACTCAGAGAAAATGCCATGACTTAATTTGAGACTTTCAGTTAGCAGCTCTTCCAGTGGCCATTGTGGGAGAGTCATAATGTATCTTGTCCTCTTGAATCGTTTACCTTGGGTTGCTTGGGGGAAATACAACTGATCAGGTATACTTTTTGTTCATTAATTTTGGTGTAAAGAGGTGTTACCAATATTTATAATATCATTTATTAAAGTCACCCCATGGGATTCAAATTATTATATATTAAAGTGACACTAAACTTAGGAGTTACATCTTAAAAATGCATTCAAGGACCTTAACTAGTAACAAAAATGTATATTATTTGTGTATCACTCGGCTGTAGATCCTCAAATCATCTCTGAATTGGTGCTGACACTGTCCTTCCTTCTGGAGGGGGGCTACTTTTGTTCCCCACTGTGTGTGTTGTAAAGTAGTCACCGCTCCAAGCTCACTCCTGTGATGAACTACAATCTCATGTTTAGATTACATATTTTTATTGAGATTGTAGTTCATCACAGGAAGGAGCATGGAGCGGTGACTACTTTACAACACACACAGGGACCATGGGGAACAAAATTAGCCCCCCTCCAGAAGGAAGGACAGTGTCAGCACCAATTCAGAGATGATTTGAGGATCTGCAGCCGATACACAAATAAGATATATTTTTCTTAATAGTAAAAGGAGAACTATGAGGTGAGTGATTTCCACTCATCCTCATAGTTAGAGCCGACGTGTGACATTGAAACTGTCACTCGTCGGCTCTATTGATTGGGAAGTGAGTGAACACATACTGTCACTCGCTCACTTCCCGATCATCTCCCTGCAGAGAGCGGTGACTGTCAGTCACTGCTCCCCACAGGGATTCCCCCCTCTCTATTTCTACAGGGCTGACTGGAGGAACAGACGGGGCCTGCTGTCAATCAGCCAGCTGGGTGGATCCCAACAGTACTTTCGGGATCCGTCCCGGCTGCGGCGCTCTCAGTATATAGCGGGCAATAGCTCACTATATACTGAGCTCTGGGTCATGGGAGGAGGTTAGTATATGTCCTCCTGTGACCCTAAAGAGAACTATGGGATAAAAAGGCTACCCCATAGTTCTCTTTTAAGGTGCTTGAATGTGTTTTTAAGATTTAGCACCTGAGTTTAGTGTCACTTTAATATTAGTATTCCATTTAGTTATCTTTTTGGTATATTTGTGTTGTTTTGTTCTGTCAAATTCAGGCTATATTGGTCTAGTTTGTAGTAAATTCCTTTCTTCCCTTTGTTTTCAATTTTATTTGTAATTTAATTAATTCCCTTATCCACAGACATTAGCAATACCTCATTACCACCTCTCTGAAAAGACTAAAAATACACCATCAAAAGGCCCTCGTGTTTTGCTTAAACCGTACAGAGCGGTCTAGAACTGCACTCACCGTTCTACCCCCTTTCCTCATTTTGTAGATATTATGCCCGTAATACACTTTCTAGACGTCTGTAAGAACACATTCTGTCGGAATAGTTGATTGCGGAATCTGGCATTTACCAGCTGGAGCGCTTGTTTAGATTAAATGCCACTACTTAGCAGCAGCACGACCGTACTTCCAATCACATGTATGACATAAATCCTTCAGTTTCAACAGATTAAGCCAAACAACTGGAGTGACTGTGAGTAACATACGTATTTGTGCAGTAGCAGCTGTTGATGTACAATTCTATTGCTGCCCATTCCAGCACAAGTACATTTGCTCAGCTGCTGTGAAATTATGATCAGCTTATCACCCAGCTACACAAAACCTACAGTAATTACAGACATTTGTGCAGCAGGGGAACATTGCCGCGGTGCTGCATTTCAACACGTCACTTTTATAAATGTAAGTTGACTTAATTGCTGGGTATGATTCATGCATTCTGCAGCATATTGTAATCTCATTGCTGTAGTGCATATTTTTGGTGAACAAAGAAGAGTGTGAACGTTAGCAGGCTTCACGTCGGGAAAAGGCTCTGCCTTACCTATAGCAAATCGTGAGATTAGGAAGGTGGAGGGGAATGCAGGCATCTGATTGTTTTTTATCCATAGTGAAAGCGACCCTATCAGGCCATGTGAAAAATGGTATAGCCAAGGCTCTTGCCGATTCTCGGAGGTACTCACTGACAGTTCCGGGGAAGCCATGTAATGCTGCAGTGGTGTGTTCTTGTTAAGATCTAGTTCAGGGGTAGCCAAACTCTGGCCCTCCAGCTGTGGTGAAGCTACATATCATCATGGGTGTGCCTCGAGGAGCAGAGGCGTAACTAGAACCTTCAGGGCCCCGGTGCAAGAAACCATGAAGGGCCCCCCCAACCCCTCACCGCCATGGCACCGTGTGGTTAACAGGAGGGCTGCCGAGGTCCCCAGCAAGGCAGCCGCTTCAGTTTAATAATTTAGTGCCGGTGTTCTGTCGACCCAGTATCTGGGCTTACGCACAGACGGGATTAACAAGGAAACCGGCATTTATTTACAAAGCATTCGTTTGTAATCGATAATTGTGACCGTTAATAATATGCCGTCCATGGCAGGAAATGATGCATGGCAGTAAATGACGGATGGAATATTAACGATTTGAACTAAATACTTTGTAAATAAATCCCGGTTTCCTCGATAATACTGGTCTGTGCGCAGATGCTGAGGTCGGCAAAATTCGACTACATCAGCGTTCTTGACAGAACACCGGTATCTGTGCTTAGTATCGGGGCATTTTTACAAGTACTCATGAAAATGCCCAGTATTTGCACTGACTGGTGCATCCCTACTTAAAAATATAATGTATTGCTGGGACTTGTAGTCCTGCATAGCTTGTGCTATTTTGCATTGCTGCATAATCATTATACAGCAATGCAGAATGCCACCAGCTATGCGGGACTACAAGTCCAAGCAATGCATAATAAAAAAAAACAGCAATGCAGAATACCACCAGCCCCCCCCTTCCCCGTGCCCCCCCCCCTTCCCTGTCCAGACTTACCTGACTCTCATGCAGGACCTTCTTCCTTGTCTCGGCGGTCAGGGGGCGGGACTAAGAGGAGAGGGTCCTCACACAGAAGAATGTGCTGCCTGGCAGTGCCTGCAGCAAATTCTGCTGGACAGGTGACAGCATCTCCATCCCTGCACAGCCGCCCGTACATGCTGCGGATGGCAGAGCGGTGGGGAAGGAGCGGCACTCGGGGGGGCCCTCTACTTCCTCTCTGGGCCCACCCAACAGGCGGAACACCAGGGCCCGGTCCCAATTGCGACTGCTGCGACCCTGGTAGTTCTGCCAGTGTCTAGGAGTCATGCCTGCGGCTGTCAGAGGCTTGCTGTGCCTGATGGAACTTGTGGATTCACTGCAGGTGGAGTGCAAAGTCCGGCTACCCCTGATGTAGTTGATCTTCTGCAAGCCGGGAAGGCCACTCTCCAACAATAAATTGCTCTCTGCCTTTAAAAGGTAACAGCTATCCTGATAGGTGCCCATAGTCTTATGTAGGTACAATCTAGTCATGAACATATGGCATTTAAAATGAACCAGTACTAACTGGCAAAACATTCAGTACCATCTGATACTGACAGATAAACTGCTAATGCAGTTTTCTACGTCTGTGTATGTCAATGTGCTCACTGCTATATGATGCATTGCCCTCTCTCTGAGCCCACTGCAGCCCACCAACACATATTGAGGAAAAGAGAGAGAGAGGGTTTCTATAGGACCGAAATATTGGCCGACAAGCTGCAGTCCCATTCCAAGGCATGCAATCAGACTAATTGACAATTGTAGAATTTTCAACACCCCAAAAAACAGGATTTGAAAAGGCTTGCTGCCCTTGTCAACATCTTTATCTTTAAACTTTATGCTAAAATTTGACTAAAGGTGCATTTTGTAGCATTCAGATGTGCTGCATTTAAATTCCTGTTAAAATTAGGAGAAGAAGCACACTATTGATGTCATTGCAGTGATCTCTACTCATGTCAGAACATGTTACTGTGTTCATCTGGCAGCACTTTGCACTGATTATCTGACATTGCTGGTCTTCCCTCTTTGTCAGACTGCTGATGTACAGTATGTAGGGGACTGCAGGGAACTAATATAAAGATAAAACCGCCTACTTTTACCAGCTATATTTTTTGCATAATTGTATCAAGTAGTGTTTAATAGCTACTTTAAAGTCGTATTAAACTCTCAAACTTTTTTTCAACAATGACTCCAGATCAAAGAAATATACATTGCCCAAGAAAGCATTTCTTTACATTTTTTTCCCCAGTCATCATGGTTCCAAGTAGCTGCTACTCTCTCAGCTCGGCTTCCCTGAACTGTCCAGTACAAGCTCACAAGCAACAGCACATTCTACAGCAGCTTTCCATCTGCTATCTAAGAGGAGAAGAGTGCAGGGAGCAGGGGAGTGGATTGCCTTGCTGTACCTGTGTGTTTGTGGAGACACACACAGTTTACTAGCACACACCAGGGTGGCTCCATAAGACCCTGCAAAGGAAGGAGTTACCTTATAATAGGGTATCATGTCCAGGGCTCAGAGAACCAGCTAATTCTGCAGGAAGCTAAAACTTTAGGGTTGGTTCACACATCGGCAATCCCGGGATGCGTGTCCTGGGACCGCGCGATCGTGTGCGAGTGCACACAGCTGTTGCTGCGCAGCCCCTTTGATTTCAATGGGGTTACATCCACTCGGCAACTGCTAAAAAAGGTACATGTACCTTTATTTGCAACACATGACGCACTGCTTTTTTAGCATGTTCAATTGCACTGGCGGTATCGTGGCAGGAAACCACACAATCTGCCCGGTGCAACTGGGTTGCCATTAGAAAATAATGGCACCGCCAGTGCGATCGGCGATGGTGAGTGATTCCGTGAACCGTGCTGCCATCCGTGCGGTTTCGTGCACGATTGCCGCCTTGGTCATGGATCGCCATAGTGTTAAGTGGGCTCTCTTATGTGCCATGTACAGTTGTAGTTGTTTTGTTACTTTGAATATTCCACAGCAAAGAGATAAAACCAGGCCTTGCCTGCCACCTTGGACCTGCTTTATGCATTTCAGGACCTCCAACACTGGCATCAGTATAAAACTATATGCACGCAGTCAGGTTTTCCACTTGTCTTTGTATGCATACATTAACTTTCTTTTGTCTATTGACAGGTCCCAGTTTGCAATGAAATTCCTGGATCCATCATTTGTTCCAATTACTAATTCTCTGACACAAGAGCTTCAAGAGAAACCAGCCAAGTGGACGTTCAACAGAACAGCATTTGCACGGCAGAGGTTAGTTTCTCAAATTCATATGTAAAATGATATCCCAATTTCAGTTTGTGCTTCTATAGTAAGTTAGTTAGCATTACTGGAGGTGGTAGCTATCATATAATATAGTTTTCTCTTTGTGGATCATTGTATTTGGTTTCAGCGAACACAACAGGGACCCTCAGCCACCAAAGTCCAACAAATATTAATTTGGCCAAACTGGCCTGCCCTCTCTTATTTTTTATTTATCTTAAAAACGCCAATGTCATGGTTCTCCGACTGCCCTTTTTTAAAGATAATCATTGAAAGGTGTAAGAGAGATTTTTCAATGATTAGGTTTTGTACCAATGACTATAATAATCTCATGTCATCATGTCAACGAGTACCAAAAAGATGACTGCTTTACACAAAGCATCATCATGTGCTCTATTCAGGGCCAGATTTCCCACAAGGCCACCAAGGCCCGGCCTCGGGGCAGCATTGAGTAGAGGGGCAGCGGAGGGTGTGGAATTCCTATCGCCCCGACGCCCGGGACATGCAGTTCCAGGTTTCAGATGGGTGTTTTTTTCTACATTTAGTCCTGCTTTGGGCAAGCAGCAGGGCTAAATGTAGAGCGGGGAAGCTGCAGCTCATTTTGTGATCTCTGTAATTAGACTGCTCATCCGTCCTCCCCTGCCACCCCCCCCTCCATGGTCCACCCCCACCTCTGGCTGCCTCTCCCCCGCCATAGTTTTCGGGGTCCCCGGCAAGGTAGTTCAGGATGGAGAGCGGGGTGTAGAGTGGAGAACGTCCATTCAATAAAGAGAGCCTGTCACCTCCAAATGCAATCACACAAGGCTTGTGTGATAGCAATAGAGTTAAAGGAGAACTATGAGGTGAGTGCTTTTCCCTCACCTCATAGTTCTAGCCGACCTGTGAAAATGAGACTGTAACAGGTCAGCTCAGTAGATCGGGAAGTGAGCGAACACATACCGGCGTTCGCTCACTTCTCGATCCTGTCACGGCTCTCTGCCGTGACAGGGGAGGGACTGGATTCCCCCCTCCCCACTCTGATGCTCCACCGCTGACTGGCGGAACGGATGGGGGAGGGGGCGGGTACAGCTGGCTCTGCCTCTACCTCTCTGCTGTGGCGTCTCAGTATACCGCGAGCTGTAGCTCGTGAATATACGGAGCTTTGGGTGATGGGAGGACGCTATTTTTTGTCCTCCCGTTACCCTTAGGCGAACTATGGGGGAAAGCCCTAACCCCATAGTTCTCCTTCTAAGGAGAACTATGAGGTGAGTGCTTTTCCCTCACCTCATAGTTCTAGCCGACCTGTGAAAATGAGACTGTAACAGGTCAGCTCAGTAGATCGGGAAGTGAGCGAACACATACCATCGCTCGCTCACTTCTCGATCCTGTCCCTGCAGAGAGCCATGACTGTCACTCATGGCTCCCTGCAGGGATTCCCCCCCTCCCCTGTCCGATCCTCTAGCGCTGACTGGCGGAACGGACGGAGGAGGGGGTGGGTACAGCTGGCTCTGCCTCTACCTCTCTGCTGTGGCGTCTCAGTATACCGCGAGCTGTAGCTCGTGAATATACGGAGCTTTGGGTGATGGGAGGACGCTATTTTTTGTCCTCCCGTTACCCTTAGGCGAACTATGGGGGAAAGCCCTAACCCCATAGTTCTCCTTTAAGTGAAAAAATAAATAAATTAAAAAGTAAAAGGTGATAAAAAATAATTTTAAAAAGTTTAAAAAACATTAAAAACCAACCCTGCCTTCCCCCCAGGGCGCATCGAGGAACCTGGCCTTGGGGCAGCAAAGAGAGTAAATCCGGCACTGGCTCTATTTGTTCGTGAAATAGAACAGTTTTCAAGTTTTTAATAGGATGGAAAAGGGTTAGAACCTCGCTGTAAGATATTTGTTGTTGTCTACAACCCTATTAAGTTGAATTATCCTCACATCTTGTGTCGTTATCAAGAAAGTTAGAGGAAATCTCAGAGAAACATACAAAGTTTTGGCTGAAGTTCCTCTGTAAAAGACAACTGTAACAAAATGAGGTCATACAATTTATCGTCCACTCTAGATTTGACATGTTCCCCTTTTTATACTGTTAAACCTTTTTTGTCTGAAATTTTGCATAGCTGTATTTTGTTTAGACATTTCCACTTTGATTTTTTTGTGTGTGTTTTAAACTGCCTCATTTTTCAACACAAAGTTTGCTGCACAGAGCACCATAAACCACAAGACAAAATAATCATAGGAGATTGATGGAGCAAAAGTTAAATGCAAGTCTCAACTTCTGTAAAAGTAGAGCTTGGCCCCATCTCTTCTCACGTCCTGAGGCTTCCTATTGCTCATTCAGGCTGCCCCCATATAAAACTACTACAAAGGTAGCTCAAAGGACAGAAGGGGTGCAGTCCAACTTGATGTTAAAGGAGAACTATGACATGAGTGATTTCCACTCACCTCATAGTTCTAGCCGACCTGTGACAATGAGACTGTCACAGGTCGGTTCAGTAGATCGGGAGGTGAGTGAACACATACAGGGTTCCCTCACCTCTCGATCCTGTCACGGCTCTCTGCCGTGACAGGGGGAGGGGCTGGATTCCCCTCTCCCCGCTCCGATCTGCCAGCGCTGACTGGCGGAACGGACGGGGGAGGGGGCGGGTACAGCTGGCTCTGCCTCTAGATAGGCAGAGCCAGCTGTCACTCACGCAGCTGGGCGGATCCCGTCATCTAAGTCGGGATCCGCTCCAGGTGCGGCGTCTCAGTATACCGCGAGCTGTAGCTCGCGGTATACTGAGCTTAGGGTAACGGAAGGACGCTAGTTTGTGTCCTCCCGTTACCCCAAGGAGAACTATGGGGAAAAACACTGACCCCATAGTTCTCCTTTAACATGAAAAAGTCAAGATTTTCTATAAATCCAACTCCATTTACACTATATGATTAACAGGGTTATTCACTAAAGGGTGAAGGGTTTGGAGAAGGCCGGAGAAGTAAACAATCTAGGACAACATCGCTGATTTGTAAACATTCTCTAATTCAGCTCACTTTCCAGTTCAGCTATGTTGTCCTAGATTGTTCACTTCTCCTGCCTTCTCCAAACTCTTCACCCTATTGTGAATAGCCCTGTAAGTGTTTGTAGACACCTGGCCATCATACCTATATTAGCTTGTTGGACATCCCTATTCAAAACCATGGGCATTAATTTGGAGTCCACCCACACTTTTGTGGCTCTAATGTCCTCCAATCTTCTTAGGAGGCTTCTCTTGAAATGTCCCTGTGGAAATTTGTGCTCATTCAGCCAGAGGAGCATGTGTGAGCTCTGGCACTGATTTTGGATGAGAAGACCTGGCTTGCAATCAGCATTCCAATTCATCCCAAAGGTGTTCAGTAGGGTTGATATCAGGTGACTCTGCAGGCAACTCAAGTTCCTCCACAAGAGACTCATCAAGGCATTGATTAGGGAGCTGATTTTATGCGCAGAGGAACAGTCATGCTGGAACATAAAAGGGCCTTATGGTTTGGAAAGACACAATTGTCTAAAATGTCTTTGAATGCTGTAGCATTACCAGAACCCTTCACCGGTAACACCTGGACACATGGAAGTGTCCACATGATTTTGGTCATATAGATGTAGGTGTAATGGTCAGGTGTCTACAGTACAAACCTTTGGCCATATAGTGTATATCCGGATTTACAGAATTGTTGTGACATGTAACTTTCACTGCAGCTGCAGAAGATCACTGTTGCCAACAACCATGACCACTAGGGATGCACCGATATATCAGACGCCCAAACATATCGGCCGAAAATGGCACTTTTGGCATAATGCGGTGGATCCGTGATTTCTCTCCTCCAAGCTGGGCGCTGCTCTGTGTCCCAGCAGGAGAGAAACTGTATCAGGCGGCCGAGCGCTGCGAAAGAAGAGCGTCTCTCCTCCCACACCGCTCAGCCTCCTGCCACAGATCAGAGGAGAGCAGTGTGTTCGGAGACAGCTTGCAGCGCTGTTACAGGAGGCTGAGCTCTCCTCCCCGCACCGCTTGCTCAGCCTTCTGTGACAGCTGTTAGGAAGGAGAAGCGGGTACAAGTGGTCGCTGAGTGTATGTACATAATTGAGGGCAGAGTATGGTTACTGTATCCTCAATTATGAATTAATGGGAAGTGATCTACATCACCTCCTGTTCATTCATGATTGTGGTTGTAGTAAACACACAATGTCCTCATGTTATGAATGAACAGGAACACTCAGTATAGAGGATTCCTGTTCATTTATAACAGGGGCTGCAGAAAAAGAGATTGAGGACTCTGTCTCTAAGGACTCTGTGTTCTCAATCTCTTTTTCTATTTTAAAATTAAAAAGTTTAAAAAATAAAAATAAAAAATGTGAAAAAGTTACAATAAAAAACATTTTTGGCTTCAGTTTCGGCCTGACATTTTTTTTTTGGTTGCGTTTCGGTTTTGAAATTTTTATTTCGGTGTACCTCTAATGACCACAGTGGGAGCAATGCAAGCTCAACACACCAGTTCCCAACTGGTAAACGCTGCTATTTGACAGTGATCAGCAGACAAAGCATTATGGAACTATAGCTGTAATAATATGTCTAATACAACAACTGGGACTAATATGCTTGTTTCGTTGTGTCATTTTCTAGGCGAGAGATTCTCCAGAATGTAGACGTAATGCGAAATTTTTCTTTGACCAAGAATAGTGTACGAACTGGGCAGCTGATGCATTACGACTATTCCAGTCATAAATACGTCTTTTCTATCAGCAATAACTTCCGATCGCTTCTGCCGGACAGTTCACCCATCATGAACAGACATTACAACATTTGCGCAGTGATAGGTAACAGCGGCATCCTGACAGAAAGCCAGTGTGGAGCCGAAATAGACAGTGCCGATTTTGTCTTTCGATGTAACTTTGCCCCAACGGAAGCTTTCCACAAGGATGTTGGCCGAAAGACCAACTTGACTACTTTTAACCCCAGTATTCTCGAGAAGTATTACAATAATCTGCTGACCATACAAGACCGGAACAACTTTTTCTTGAACTTAAAAAAGCTGGACGGAGCCATATTGTGGATCCCTGCGTTTTTCTTCCATACTTCGGCCACCGTTACGAGAACATTAGTGGACTTTTTCGTTGAACATCGAGATCAGCTAAAAGTCCAGCTGGCATGGCCTGGAAATATCATGCAGCATGTCAACAGGTAAGAAATGTGCTTCTGTTTTAAATGCCACCATGTTTTTTGGACAACAAAAAGATACAGTAAAACAAAAGGTTAAAGTAGTATTCTAGGCAAATACCACATACCAGTATAAAGCCATGTCTGTAAACAATACCTCCTGCCAAGCTGATCTGTGCCTTTTTTTTCTTTTCATTCCCATTTTTTATGCAAAATGTAGCGGTCATGTGACTTTCCATGGCCGCGGTGCTGTGCATTGAATTAGACTGTAGGAGGAGGCAGTAGACATTTCAAATGTTACTCCCTCTGTAGTCTCTGCAGCAGTGCTGAGACTGCATTTCCCAGCATTTCTCTCTTTGCTTATGCTTATTAGCATGTATGGGAGTGTATGTAAGAGTGACTAAAGGAGTACAATATGGGGTGTATTGTTTAGAAGAGTACTGGGCAGAGCTGGACATGGCCAACCCCTATGATTACCGATACCTACAATGTTATGGAGGAATGCCCACAATGGAGGAACCATCCAATTTGCCACATGATCGTGAATGGATCCTTAGCTGAGGAAGATACAGAGGGCTGACAGTGCTACGGTTGGATATAATTCAATAGTGGCCAGATAGTCGTCCCTAAGCCAGAAATCATTATGAGAAGCGCAAACTGGCAAGATCAGCAGGCTAGTCTCGGCAGAGCTGTAAATCAGGTTACAGGCAAACCCAAAGCTGTAACTTGATGTAGGACACCTCCTTGCTGCATATGGTCAACATAAAATATTCATATGCAGTATTTTGTATGTCCCAGGCTAAAAATTATACAAAGAGAATGTCTTCAAAGCAACTCATTTTGCATTGTTTTCGGTATGCTGACAGTGTTTCCACAGTTATTTTCTCTAATTACATAACACTTGACAGGCGAATGGAAAAATAATTCAGTCTAGGCCAAATGCATATTAATGTAAGAGTCAATTAACTTCTTCATGTTTATCGTAGTGTGAAAAGTATATAGGCTACACAACAATAACAACATCAACCTCACTTCAGATCGGTCATTCACTCGGCAGCCCTCGGCAGCTTTGTGAATAGACGCCACAGTTTCTCTGCAACAAGTAATGCAGTTACAGGATTTGAAGAAAAAGGCCGCACCCCACTGCTATTCAGCCATATGAGTTCGGTCATCGAGTTCTATGACTAAGCCCATACAGGTGAAACGTGTTAGAGGTAGGTGGCCACTGGGTGGTGAGTACCGTCATGCTGGAGGTTGTGAGCTCTATGGATTAAAACTATATGCAGGTGAATAGCACTGTGTGGCCTTTTTCTTCAAATCCTGCAGTTGTGGAGCGTGAAGGGCTCCTGGCAAGCATCTGCATAGACCTGAGTGTCAGAGACCGGTGCTGGACAGGTGTTTCTTGTTTGTCTAAGTAATGCAGTTATATCTATAAAAAAATAAGTCAAGGCAACTGGACTTGCTGTATTTTTCCTGCAGACGTTTCACTGGTCATCCAACTAGCTTTCTCAATTCAGAATGACTGGTACAAAAATTGTCTGGGAATAAATATGGTAAATGTTGCTCCAATCCACATAATCCGTTAGTCACAACCGGGTATTGAATGCATTTGCATAATTGGAGTTAGGAGGTGTTATTAACTTTTTAAACCAGTCCTCCTCCCTGTCTAGGATGCGTACTTGACTGTCTTCAAAGGCGTGACCTTTAGGTGTAGGTATAATGCTGAATCCTGACCAGAGGGTTTGGCTCTTCTATGCTGTGCCATACGCTGGTGTAGATGCTGTTTTGTTTCACCAACATACAATTCTGAGCACTCCTCACTGCACTGGACTGCATACACAATGTTGTTCATCTTGGGTTTTGGTGTTTGGTCTTTTGGGTGAACCAGTTGTTGCCTCGGTGTATTGCTGGGTTTAAAGCAGACAGGGATATGATGTTTATTAAAAACCCTTCTGAGTTTCTCAGACACCCCAGCTACATATGGGATGACCAAATTCTTCCTTTTGTCAAGCTTTTCACCCTCACTGGTACTCTTGGCATTCTTTCCTCTTCTTTCTGTTCTGACAAAAGCCCAGTCTGGATACCCGCAAGTTTAAAGGGCCCCCCTGAGGTGTTTGAATTCCTTCATCTTGGCCTCGGTTCTGGTAGGAATTTTCTCTGCCTGGTGGTGTAGAGTCCTGATGACTCCCAGTTTGTGGTTTAAAGGGCGGTGGGAGTCAAAAAGCAGGTACTGGTCCGTGTGTGTTGGTCAACAAATTGTTGAGTGCGTTTGTCGTTTGTTTTGCTTTACCGATTTGGTACGCGGCAGTGCGGCTTACACATCCTTTGCAGAAGAAGTGTATCCAAACCTCTGTCATTGTCCTTAGTGGTGAGACAAGTTGTTTTACATGCTGGTTTGTGAGTGTGCCATGATGCCTTTCTACTGTTCTACTGTTGGTTTTCGGTAGACCTCTATTTCCAGCCTCCTTCCCTCTTCTACTGTTACTAAACAGTCCAAGAAAGCCAGTTTGTTGTTTTGCATATCTTCCTGCGTAAACTTGATGTTAAGATCCACTGAGTTGATATGGTCAGTGAAAGCCTGTAACTCTTGTTTGTGAATCTTAACCCAAGTGTCGTCCACATATCTGAACCAATGATTGGGTGCAATTCCCTTGAAGGTGGTCAGGGCCTTGCTTTCTACTTCCTCCATGTACAGGTTTGCCGCAGTAGGTGAAACTGGCGATCCCATGGCGCAGCCATGTTTCTGCCTGTAGAACTTGCCCATGTACATGAAATATGTGGTACTCAGGCAAAGGTCCAATAAGGCACACACTTGATCTGGGTTAAGTTCTGTTCTGCTGCCATGGGTGAACTGGAAAGTGAGCCGAATTGGAGAATGTTGTCCTAGATTGTTCACTGCTCCTGCCTTCTCACCCTTTTGTGAATAACCCTTGTAGTGAGTTTTCCAGGTGGACCCAATCGGATTCCTGATGCTAACCAATGGGCAGCTTTTTCTCAGGAGACTGGCCCATCTGTTTACACCCGGGTACCCGTGACTCCGGCCTGGCCCAGAAGAGCAAATAGAACAGAGTCCCGTTTTGCTGGACCTGATTGTGCCGGATCGGGGGCAATCTGATGTAAATGGACACATGCCTGCTTACATCCGACTCCCCATAGACTTACATTGGGTCCGGCAGCTTTAGTTCTTCCCTCCATCGCAAGATGGAGGAGAAAACTGGACGGGCATGGATGTCACATGGGTGACATCTGATCCATACCGCTCTGATCTGTGCACGGATCCCCTCCTGATCAGGCTGTGTGAAAGGGGCCTTAGTATTCTTTATGGGGTTTTTTTTAGTATTTTTTCCGCCAAACCCAGATTAAAAAGTCAACACGCTCATGCTGCAGGCTTAACTGTCTTTGCACCTTGAAAATATTTCACATTAAATGTGTAAAAAAAAAGTGTGCTGACGTTTCGTTATGTTAAATAAACCCAATCTAAAAAATGTATTTGGATACATAACACATACAGTACATAGGTTAATGGTTGGCACAATCTGAACCTTTTTGATAAATCTAGACAAAGAATTTGCTTAGGTTGTCCAAAACAGCTTCCAAGAGCGTTAAGCTTTTTACTGTTTTGTGTTAGTTTAATTGTGTTGACACCTTTAATATTGTTTCTCACACTTTTAATGTGACAAATAAAAAGGTTTAGAGTGGTTTTTTTTGCCAAGATTCAGCTCAGCGAAGAATGCAATTTTAAAGATAAACGAATATACGGAGTGGGATGAACATCCATGCATGCAAATACAAGAAATGTGGGCAACCTGCCCAAATGGACTTGTTTACAGGACGGGATCTATTGTTATACGGATTCTTTACTACCAACAGGCCCTTGCTAATATTGTAACTAGGGATGCACCGATACCACTTTTTTAAGAGTACGAGTACGAGTACCGATACTTTTGATCATGTACTCACAGATACCAATTACCGATACTTTTTCTTAAAGGGACAGGTCACATTTTTTCTAAAGCAATACAAACTAATGCTTTAAGGTCACTTTCTTAATATTATGATTCATGAGATGACGAGGGAGCATGACGCCGGCTTCCCGGCCAATCAGAATGCCGGGCGCTGCGTCATTACACGGCGCCCGGCTTCCGGATTTGCTAGCTTCCTGACCAATCGGGAAGCCGGGCAGCGCCTTATTGCACGCTACCCAACTTCCTGATTGGCCGGGAAGTCAGCTCCATGCTCTCTCATCACAAGTGACGAGAGAGCATGGAGCCGTTTCCTGGCCAATCAGGAAACCGGGCAGCGTGTAATGATGCGCTGCCCATCTTCCTGATACAGGAAGTACTCGTGCTAAGTATCGGAGCATTTGGGCAAGTACGAGTACTCACCCAAATACTCGGTATCGGCACCGATACTGATACTAGTATCGGTATCAATGCATCCCTAATTGTAAACATAGTTGCCCATGCGTTCAGATTCGTATCCAAATCAGCCACACACAATCAGTGCATTAGGGAGAGCTCACAGCATACCACAAGCAACCAAAACTAGCTAAACAAGCAAAGCCAAAAGAAGGTTACTAAGGAGCCATGTGTGGTTTAGAAAACTATACGTTATTATGGAAAAATATTAAATATGCAAAAATAGAAATTAATCCGCATTTCCCATCCCCATATGTGTTTCATTATAACAGTTTGCACAATGAAGATCACCAGCACACGAAGGATGAACAAATGTTCTTTTCTTCAAAGAAGCAAATCACAAGTGTTTAAGGAGCCAACGTTTCGCAACCTGCAGGGCCTCTTCATCAGAGCAAACATAGTGGTTCCGAAACATTGGCTCTTTAAACACTTGCTTCTTTGAAGAAAAGAACATTTGGATTTATTTAATCTTTCGTGTGCTGGTGATCTTCCTTGTTCAAACGTTGGATTTGCACAGCACCATCCGTAGTCGTCACTACGAGCACTATCACCATCAACGGTCTCCATTGCTGTATGGTGTGCAGGGGATACTTTGGTTTAATCATTGTAACAGTTGTTACAGTTTGTAGGTACGGATGAGCTTAGGTTTGGACTGAATGCAGTCCAAACCTGAGCTCCTCAGGACCTGGAAGGTGCTCCTCTGAAAATGGTATGAAGCTTCTTTTGTGCCATACAATTAGCTGCGGACAGGGAATTTTTGATTTAGGTAAAGGGGCGGGATGTAGTGACATCATTGACCTTATATGGCTACATATCTATATTTGGTAAATTACAAGCACAAGCATCCCACCCCCTTTTGTTTTTATGCAGCCGCAGGGCGGTGGATGCCCAGCCCGCAGCTGATTAGGTGGTAGCATCCATGGCACTTTCTTGATCAAAGGAGATCAGGTTCAGACCAGATTTGGTCTTTTGACATGAAGTAGAGACAGATAGTCCTATCACACATGAGAGGATGGTAGTAAAGCGATAATGGTGGTTGCACTGTGTTAGTGTGCCAAAAGCCTACAGTTTAAAGTGTATGTAAACCCTAAGAATGACCTTTTCATATTTGCTTCCATTCGGTGTGTTAAATATACCAAGGGAAAGTGTTTTGTCCGAAATGTCTGTCCGAAAAGTAAAATACTTGTAGTTCCTGACATTCATTTTATTAAGTTCATAAATGCCTGTGCTGGACTGAAATTCCGGGTGACACCATTGGAGGGGTGACACCAAAATGTCTAACAGTCATTTTGGTGTCACCCCCTATGAAAATTCGCAGAGAGCCCGACAGTGTCAAGAGAGAGGAGGGGACCCATGGGCATACCTCATCCCGCCGGGTGAACGTCCCCTCCTCTCTCTGCCGGCGTCCATCACCAAGATGGCTGCCGGCAGGCGTCATTAAGACGACCGTGTGTGCGCGATGACGTCATCGTGCAAGCGCTCGGCGATGTCACGTGCATGGGCGATGACATCATGGCGAGGTGTCACCCGGTCTCCGCACCGGGTGACACCCAGCCTCGGGACGCCCCTGATGGAGACCATGAGAAGGGGTGTTCTGTTGTCCTAACACAGTGACAATGCTACTCCCCCATAGCTACTGTATAGTGAGTGAACATTGCTACCTTGAGAAAGAAAGGGGGGCATTTATCAAAACTGGAGCAGACATTATCTGGAGCTGTTGCCCATAGTAACCAATCAGCTTCCATCTTTAGTTTTTTCAATTAAGCTGAAAGATAAAAGCTGTTTGGTCGCCATGAGCAACTGCTCCAGATTCTTTCTGCTTTACGACTGGTAAATTCCCCTCATTCCCCGCTTCTCTTGCGACTCGTGTCCTTCCGCCCCTGGAGGTGGGAACAGGCAGCAGTTGGACAGCGAGGAGCACGAGTGCCACTGATGGGAACCGACACTGTGCAGGAGACGTCCTGATGACGTGTAGTCAGCTAGCCGGGGGTCCACCGAGCAGACAGCGTGGGAGCAGGAACAAGAGACTGGAGCGTAGTCAGGAAAGCCAGAGGTCGGAGCCAGCCGGGCAGCAGAGTACAAAATCAGGAGGCAGAAGGCAAAGTCCAAACAAACCGGGTCAGGCAGATCACAAGTACAAGCACACAGGAACACTTGCTGAAAAGACCATCAGCAGTGGAGCAGGGGCAGGCTCGTTTTTATACGGTGAGCTTAACCAGGTAGCAGCATCACTTCCTGTGCGTCGGCTGCTGCGCGTGTTTTCGCACACTACCGGTTTGCGCGCGCAATTACGCGTTTTCTGGCCACATGGAGATTTGGTTTGCGCACAAACGCGGCCGCCATTTTGCCCTTACATTTGCTTTAAGACAGAGCAGATAAAATGTCAGGTCCTAGCATTCTGGCTTCAATGGCATTTCAATACAGCTCTGGTGCTATAAAACTACGTGTGTGATATTGAAGCTGAGATATGATTTTTGCCTTTCTATATCCATGTATTTTAGGGAACACTTATAGACCAAAATCCCATACAAACAAGGTATTCCCCCTTTAAATATATGTTTTATTGTTCATAAGGGCTTTCTGTGAACACAGCAATAATGTCTGACACCTATAGTTTCTTTGATATCTCCATATACGCTGCAAACTGACAAACCGCTATGTGACACATTAATAATCTCCAATTATATCGCCGTTCACTGCTTAACCATTGTCACATTCTAGCTACAGTCCTTAAATAAGATTTGGCATTTCATCAAGATGTGTAAGCCCTCCAAATCAGATTTGCCAGTTTTTATTACAACAATCCATCTATTACATTTTTATAGTCCTTTCACACACTGGCTCTTAATTTCATTGCTCGACCTTTATTGAGTCTCTTGCCATGTCTTGAGGAAACCATAGCAGGAGGAAACCAAAGCAGGGACTGCCAAAATGGTTGACGCTGGTTATAAAATGTCATATAAGTCCAGCAAAAGGCACATCGAATTAGATCTGGGATAGAAGAAGAGTATGAGACTAAAGAGCAGGGAACCGCACAGTCTTTGATCCTCCTCTATGTCCTCAGTATTGTCCAGGACCCTAGCAGAGAGATTCTGTCTTCTTCATGGGTCGTGCTGAAAAGGTAATAAACTTGATTACTGGTCTGTAATTCCTCCGCATAATCATATGCGGAGGGCACGTTATCCAGGCTTTCAGTTCACTCAGCCCTTAATTGGATTTCCCATAGGATTATATGGAGATCTTATTTACCCCTGTGGCAACAGTAGCTAAGGTTTCAGCAATGCAATGAAATGATGGAGACATAATACAAGGTGCAGGGGTGTCCCTAGACTTATCTCTGCCTGAAGCGGGGTAGGTTCGGGTTCTGGTGGTGCACGGTCCGGGGGGGTGTTGGTGCTGGGTGGCTCTGTGGGGGTTTGGTTTGGTGGGGGGAAGGTGCTGGTGGTTACCACTCTCTGGCGTCCCATCCAGCTCACTGATGTCACTGGTTGCCAGGAGCTCAACAGGGCGCAACCTGTGATGTCAACTCTTGGCAACCAGTGACGTCAGCGAGCTCGGCAGGACGCGGCCAGAGCGTCCAAGGTTGCTAAGAGCTCTTAGCAACCTGGGATGTTCTGGCTATAAATGGGGCAGTGTTACCTCTCTTCAACATCCCACCCAGCTCACTGACATCACAGGTTGCCAGGAGCTCGGCAGAATGCCGGCCAGAGCGACCCGCTCAGCTCCTGGCAACCAGTGACATCAGTGAGCTAGGCGGGTTGCCGGCCAGAGAGTCACAGGTTGCTAAGAGCTCTTAGCAACCTGGGATGCACTTGCAAAACCCAAAGAGATGCCACCTGAGGCAACCGCCTCAGGCTGCCTCATTGTATGGATGCCCCTGACCAGGAGTGTGCTTCGTAAACAAAAATTAGAAAAGAAGGAACCTTTCATATTCCCCTGTCCCATCGCCCCTTCACTGAGCATTACTCTGAAGATTTTTGGTGGTTAAAGAATTTTCTGCATGCGACACACTTCCAGGTGTGTCACTTCCCTGCTGTGTACTGGCAGATCTTCAACTGCTGTGTACTGTGGTTCCCCCCAACAGCAGTTGGAAGTGCATGGAACCATAGCATGCAGTGGGGGACGCAGGGATTTTACACATCTGTAAGTGTCAGATGCTGAGGATTGTGCTGGAGGCTGTCGCTCTGTAAGAAAATAAAGAGAGGATTCAGAGAAGTATTAACAGTCTTATTTTTCATTGTTTATTTTTTAGAACTATATTTTAAGGCAACAGCTAAATATTTTTTAGATATAAATGTGGAAGAGCTTAATGTAAATAATTTCATCCCAGTGTGATCATTTTAAATGAATGTGAGAATGTAAAAATATATTTCTTTATCAAACATTAAAGGTCACAGAAACAGTAGAAAAATCATACTGGCAAAACCGAAAATGTTAAGCCAGCCCATTGTATAGCCCCGCCTCTATCCATCATGCCCAAGTTTTTTGCTAGTGTCCTAGGAAGTTGGAAATTTTCTTTCTGATGAGGATAAAACATCTAGCTATATTTTTACCATACTTTCCCTTCTATCAACAGTTTTAGTACTGCATAGATGGTGCGTCTCTATAGTCAAGCTTTTATTAAGCTGTTGGAGCTAATCCTTGGCACTGTCTTGGAGGCTGTACCCGAACCCTGCTGGACTGTAAATTATGGGGCCTGTCCGTAATGTGACCCTTGGGCACTAAGCTTTGCTTGTGCCATTCCTCAGATGCCTATATTGTTTGTGTACTAGTTTGTTAGCCACAGAACGCTTTACAGGTCCAGAGCTATGTCACAGCCACTGGTGTGAACCAGTCTCTGAAGACTTACTCTGTAAGTAATCCCATGGGCAGGCAAGTATACTGGAATTTGACCTTGTGGTACTGGGCTGTGCATTGTAGCACTTTCCAGTCCTGTGGTTGCTGGGCCCGTTAGCCAGAGAACGCTCCCCAATTTCAGAGCAGTGATACAACCTTGGGTGTAACCAGTCTCTAGAGTGCCCCTATGATGCAGATATCTTGGTAAGTGAGGTCTGCACTATAAGCTCCACATTGGAGGCTATTCAGAACTGCCTACTGGTCAGTTAGTTGCAGAACAATCTCCAGTTTTAGAGTAGTGGTACATCACCTAAGGCAGGGCTGGGCAAACTCCAGCCCTCCAGCTATGGGGAAACTACAAATCGCATGATGCATCTGTCTCTGGGAGTAATGCCTGTGGATGTGCATGTGCAATGCCTCATAGGATTTGTTATTCCACAACAGTTGGGGGGGCCAGAGATTGCTCACCCCTGACCTAAGGTGTACCCAGTTTCTGTTGCTCAATCTGACACAGATGTCTTGAGTGGTATCTGAGTTATAAGCCCTTCATTGGGCATCTTCCAGACGTGTGTGTACTGTCCAGTTAGTCAAAGAGCTCGACTCAGAATTTAGAGCAGTGGTACAACCTGTTGGAAATGCAACAGCATATTCTAATGTACTGATTGTATTACTGACTGTTACTGACTGCAATATGTCTTTTGAGCTGTAGATGGCACTGTAGTGGAATGTTAGTGGATCTCTACCTTAAATAAGTCGTTTCAGGGAGGTGCCCTTCTCATTTCAGAGAGGTGCTCTGTCAACCCCCTCCACAGAGATGAGGGGGGTGCAACAACAAGGAAGGAAATGATGACAGATAGCAAATAAGCTATTGCTTCCTTTGCTATCTGCTGTTTGTTTTTTTTGTGTTCTGACAGCTGCCTCCGTCAGGAAAAAGAAAAAACAAAAGATGGCATTGGAAATAAATAATAGCTAAATTGCTATTGGCTATTTCAATTTGCAGTCGCCAATAGCAAGCTGGCTATTGCACCCGCCCACTGCTGCGGTCATTCAGCAGAGGTGGACCTGATGAAGAACTTCAGGTCCACCTCTGCCGATGACAGCAGCAGTGGATGGGTGCAATAGCTAGTCTGCTATTGGTTATTGCAAATTGAAATAGCCAATAGCAATCTAGCTATTAGTTCCTATGCCGTTTTTTGTTTTGTTTTTTCTGACGGCCGGCAGCCCTGATCTCAGAGAAAAAAAAAAGACAGCACGGAAAGGTTTACTCTGCTAGATCGAGCAGAGTCAACCTTTCTCTCCCAGGTGTCCGGGAGCCACTATCTGATAGCGGGAGACCCCCAGAACATCTGGGAGAGTTGAGATGTCTGTAATGTTCTTATAAGCAAGTACAATTTAATTCAGCATTCCTCAAGATCTCAGTGCTTCGTCTAAACACATAACCTTTGGTGTAGCCCAGCCTTCTTGTGGAAATATTCCTTAGGAACCAATAAAAGCATCCTAGTATGTTGCCTTCAGAAGCTGTGATCCACATTGCATTGTTCTGGCTCTCGGGCCTGAGTTTTCTGAGTCATTAACCAAGAACTCTTTCATTATTTGGAGCAGAGCTACAACCCCTGGTGTTAACACCTTGCATGGTCTAATGAAAATCTGAATATGTCATCTTTGAACATTCAGCTCTGCCATGGCATTCTTCCATCTTTGGCCTGCATCTGTTAGTAGCACCATCTCCAATCCCAGAGTCATGACTTAGTTCCTGTGTGTACCAATTACTGAACACTGACTCTATCACTTGATGTGAGTTGATGGATAAAATGTTTTCACCTGTAACCTTTATTCACTGGATACTGCTTAAGTATTGACACAAAAACAATTACCACCTTTTCTAGACATAAGGTGGTGATAGAAGTTATTTAAATCAACCAATCATATTTCATTCAAGCTACAATAGCTTACTTTATTGAAGACAGTATCAAGAATAAGTATCGAAAGGTGAGCACGACATCACAAAACAAAGACCCTCCTTGTCAATCACCACACACTGTAAAAACCTTAGAGCAGTCCTCATCCACTTCACTCATTCACACATATATTAGCTGATGGCCATCGTGAATTGTACCAAAAATAAAATTGTGATTTTAGACTGATGTAATATTGCTCAGAACATCTGTGTATTATGGAAATTAACCAATTAAGTATTAAATAGTACAATACAGCCTCATATCAGGCCTAGAAGAGTGACCATGTTGCTTTCACTCATTAATAAGCTGATTTGTGATGAAGTAGCAGGGGGAATAGCCTCACTGGCTCTCAGCCAGCAAGCTTACAAGCAAAGTCCAGCTTTTACAATGATAATAATAGCAATAATAAATGCACACACATTCATAAAAGAAGAACATGTGCATGTATTTTTAGTTTTTGCATTAGAGCCAATAAAGCATTGCAACCATGATCAGTGGATGATGTGCGCAATGTTCTCCTACAGATACTTTAAAAGCTAGATCTCTACATCTAACATTTCTTGTTCTTTCTTTAGGTATTGGAAAAACAAACATTTATCACCTAAGAGATTGAGCACTGGTATTTTGATGTATACACTGGCCTCATCTATCTGTGACGAAATACACCTCTATGGATTTTGGCCCTTCGGGTGGGACCCAAACACCGGGAAGGATCTACCGTACCATTACTATGACAAAAAAGGAACAAAATTCACCACAAAATGGCAGGAGTCCCACCAACTTCCTGCCGAGTTCAAACTGCTCTACAAGATGCACCGTGAAGGACTAACAAGGTTAACGCTGTCACACTGTGCCTAAAAACGAAGCAGGAAACATGAAGTGCCATTGTTCTAAAAGTGCCCAAAAGTAATTGAATAGTCATCAAACACAAACAAAAATCTAAATCAAAACAATCAAAAATGTACTTCATGACATAGAATGTAGAATCTTTTACCCATCCCTCGTAATGTATTTGTTAGAGCTTAGTAACCGAGAAATGATCCATTTTTAGAAAATGACAATGGTTGAAAGTATTTCATAGAAGACAAAAAAAAAATCATGAATCCATATGCTGCTAAGTAGCAATTTCTGTTACATTCTGATATTCCGCTGTGAACATCTTTAAAGGTACAAGCCTGCCAGAACTGATATTTAAAGTTTATATACTGCTAAAACTATTTTAGTTCTGCATAGCATGTGGAGGAGTTAGGTCCTAATGTACATTGAAGCTGGTACAGGAAGTGAAGGGAAATCCAAATGTTTTGAGTTGTCACAGGAGGTGAAGGAAAGTCTTCCAGTGGGAACATCTGTTGTGGCAACAGCAGTCTAAAGCTCACCACACACATTTACAATCTTACTGTACAATTCCCTTTAGATCTACTAACAACTATGTAGTGCAAGGGTCTGTCTGATTGGTTAGTTTATACAGTATAAGTCCTCATATTAGTTTTGCTATTGGTTTTGGTAAATCTAAAGCTGATTGTACAACAGGCCTGGACAAATGTTCTCAATATTTAGGAGCCAGCTCCAGAAAGTGAGCAGCCAGCAGCACCGGGACCACTCATTTATGTGGGGTGGACAGCCCTAAACTTAAGGGGTTGTGTAAATTGTTTTATTGCTTTTCTGTACAGTGTAAGAGGGTGGTCAGGCTCAGAAAAGTTGCTAAGAGTCTCAAAGACTGGCGAACCTCAAGAGGAAATATATTGCTCACACACACAGGCACAGACATGGCTGTAGGGGAAAGAAGGTAAAGTGGCTTCAGGGGCAAAGACACCAGCCTGGTCTTTTCCCCTGAAGCCACTTTACCTTCTTTCCCCTACAGCAATGTCTCTTCCCCCATGCAGTCACATTTCTCTCCCAAAGGGCAACCCCCAAAGATATCGCCACTTCCTTAGAGCCACATTACTTATTAACCCTTCCAGGTGGATCTCATAATTCTGCTCATACTCCTGTCCTTTTATTTGTTTCACAGTGCAATAACCAAGCTGTGGAATTCCCAGATGAGGCACTTATGATCACAGGTGCCATTTTAGCACCAACTATACTTCTGGTAGACAGGCTGACAGTATGCATATTAGCAGCTTCTGAATTATAACCCCCCAACGTCTCCGATCCCTGGGCTCCTCATAGCATCCAAATCGGTATTAGCTCTATCTTCCTACATTCACAGATCTGACACTGGTCATCATTAGGTGGCTCTCCCCAACACTCTTCCCAGTATGAGCTTTAACACACACAATATCCTAGGGGGTCTAGTTCCAATCACTATGGTGACTGAGATGTGTCCATTCCAGGCCTGATGATGGGGACCCTGCATGGCCCCGAAACATTGCATCCACTTTATGACAACATGCGTCAATAAAGAGACGTTTGCTTCTACTACGGTGTGCTGGTGGCATCTCTAATATCGGATGGGTCCAATTCTGAGCTAATGTGACTGTATTGACAGCCAGAATTGTGAGAGGCAGACAGAGCTAAGTCCTGCCGACACGTGAGAAAGGCAACCTTAGCGCAGTCTGTTTTGTGCAACGCTGACTGTCAATACAGTCACATTAGCTGATACGTTTCTCATTCAGTGCTGGCATTACTGAATATTAGCCCCAACATTTCAGCGCTTGCCTCCCTACTGGCAATAGCTCTCAAATACCTGAGTTTTCTCAGTCACTGCGGCGACCTGGCGACTGGATATTGTCCTCCCCTGTTGTACTGTTGTATTGAAATGTGCATGGTCAGCATAAGAGGGGATATCCCCCAGCTTTTAAGACGTCTCCTCATACTTCCTGCTGTGGATCTGGGTCAGCAGGTGAAGGGACCCAGACAGCAGAAAAAAGAAAAACCTGATAGTAGGCATAACCCTTCACTACTGAATCCAATACAAAAATCTAAAAAAACGCTTTACATACACTATTAGGTTTTTTATATAAAACGTCCAACCAGCATATAGCAGGGTGGATGCCGTTCACACAGTTCTAATGCCCCCTGAATAGCCATGAGGAGTATAGGAATTTCTTATACTCCTTCATGCCATCTAGGGGTGCTACTGCCATGTGAACAGTATCCACCAAGCTATATGCTGGGTGGAAGTTTTATAAATAAACACATAAAAGTTTTTAAAAAATGCTCTTTGATTTTTTAATCTAAGAGCTTGTTAAATTTCCTGGGGACAGTAGTGAGGTATTTGTATCTGAGTTCCCAGCTCCACCTACCACTAGCATTAGAGGTTCTCAGTCCTGGTGGATTTTTCATACCAAGATGGAAACTCAAGGAAGGAGAGCTCCCTGCTGGTGTTCCCTAGAGATATGAAAAGCCTTCAACATCCCATGGTAGCTGAAATATCAGATTTTGGCAGACTTACCCTTTATTTCAGACAAGCAGCAGATCATATGCGCTTTTTTTTGTGGCATTTAGGTTTGCAGATTGTGAAAATCATTTTTTTTTAGATCACCATTATATGCAAGCTTTAACGTGAAAGCGCCAACAATTTCTGATTTGCACAATTCAGTAATCTGTATGTATTCGGCGTTCTAAGAAAGCTGTTTTCTTGCTGTCATGTGACTGTTTGGGGTGCATTCATCAATATTTCTTAGAAACAACAGCTAACAATTTGTAATTGTCATTAGAGGGCCAGTAAGGACCGGCAAACCTGAAATATAAGCTACCTTATACAAACAAGTTCAACAAATGTCTGCAGCCAAATGTAAAAACCTCCATTTAGGGCATATAGTTATTCTATGAAACACTTTTTTTTAAGCTGCACTGTGTGCCATTGCATGCAATTATTTATATTTAATAAATGCGTGTCCTGAGAACAAGCAGAAAGTCCATGGTCCCATCGCACTCCTGACCGCAAAAATCCCTTGAAGAAGTGGGTGCTGCGGTAGTCAACGGGTGGCAGCCGTAACAATCATAAGCAAGAACATGGCTCATCAGGTATGCTTTGCCTGATGAAGGGGATCCTCTGTGACCCCGAAACGTTCGTTGCTATTTTCTGCTATGCTGCACGTCAATAAATAGACGTTTGCTTGCCCAATTTGGAGTGCCGGTGTCTCTGTTCTTGCTGAGAACAAGCAGCACATCATCACTTTCAGTACTTCCTCCCATTGGCCTACAGTTCTGTCAATCACAGGTGGTACTGCTGCCATGAATATTGTCGATTCATCTAAATCCTCGCAGCTGAGCTATGCATCATATTGTAAGCCTGCAAGAAACTCAGCAGTCAAGCAGACACGAGGGTGACAACACCCCAGCTGCATTATAAGGTTGCGGGTGACCATTGTCCCCTAACAGGAAATTAGATTAAAAGTTGACAAGGTACAAATCATAGATGAGCTCGGCAAAGAATGAAGTACTGCTATAAGAGTGTAAGAGAGCCTGAGCTGCAACATTGTTTAAGGTTCACTCTACTTTTGTACAATTATCCTGGAAGTATATCTCTGGGGCATGAGTAGAAGTGACACAATTGAGTGAATTTTGCCTGGAAGAAACCATAGCTGACCTGGGTGAGGCTAAGCCTCTCATGTTTGCAGCTACAACCAAAATACCTTGGAACCCAGTGGGGGCGATCATGTCACCCCTCTGTCATGTGAAAATGCTCAGGACTAAAGATTGGCCACTAGACTAAAACACTTTATAGTGGGAGCAGGCCATGCTCCCCCATACCTGAAAGCAATGGGTATTTCCCACTGGTGACCACATAAGAAGGAGAGGCAGGGAAGCGCTAGAGAGGTGAGAATCAAGTGATGGTGGGAGGGGGGACAACTGTGTTCAGATACTGTTGATTTACTAAAGGCAATGGAATTTTCACATAGCTTAGTGAATGTGGAGAAGCTTCACTTTGCAAAGAATGTCCAATCAGATGTAAAATTTAAAATATATATTATTTCTCTTGCACATGATTGAATGATGGAGGTCAGCAGAGCTTCACCTCATTCACTAAGCTAAGTGAAAATTCCCTTGCAAATCGAACAGCCTATGTGCCTTTATTAAGTCAAACCCAAAGTTTCTTTGCCCCGAATACGCAAGTGGCAGTGTCTTTTTAAAGAGGAACTTCAACAGCAAGTAAAATCAGTTAATTTACATTCACTTAAGGGCTGATGTATAAAGGCTGCTTTCAGTGGGTGAATGCAGTTCACACAACATTACAGTCGCTATATGGCACCGAGGAGAATAGGGAATTGCTTTGCTCTTCTAGCTCCATCTAGCGGCAGTAATGCCAAATGAGCAACATCCCCCTACTAAAGAAGCCTTTATACATCAGCTTCTTTGTGTACCTTCAAACGAATCATTATATCATCCGCTGCCAGTACTTTCATTGGGTTTCTAGGTTGGACTGCATCCTTTGGTCACATGATTCTGTACTCTGCAAACTCCCTCTCATTGCTATGGAAGAGCACTTCAATGGAGAGAAGGGGTTGGTGCATGGATTAGTTCCAATGTTTTCACATGCTCAGATTCCAGGCCATCGATCAGATAATAAGGCATTTGCCTACAATGGTAGTCATGTAGGTAAGCTTGAACCACAAACGTGGCTCATTTAAAAGTCTTCAATGAGAGTATAGATTATACCTGTAGCATAATAAATGCAAAGTCCAGCTGATTGCTATGGGATACTGATGGTTTGTGCACCTACAAGTCGTCACGGAAACAGCTTTTGTTTGTTCCGCTGATGTAAAGTCGTCACGGAAACAGCTTTTGTTTGTTCCGCTGATGTAAAGTCGTCACGGAAACAGCTTTTGTTTGTTCCGCTGATGTAAAGTCGTCACGGAAACAGCTTTTGTTTGTTCCGCTGATGTAAATGTGATCATGTTTTGTTCTTAGAATGTAGGAGTAGACTGGCATTATTTTTTCAATGTCTATACAGGCATTAGATTTGGTTTTCATAATACATATATTATGTTCTTACAGATAAGACTGAAGTTGTTAATTATATACTTTGTATTTAGTGAGCCAGCAGTATAAATCATTTAAAGCAGAGCTCCAGCAAAACAGGTAATTAGTTACATTGAAATACATATATGTGCTGTTTACTGTTCAGCCAGTCTTGTCCTTCCCGCACCTTGCCACGTTGCACAGGCAAGATGGAAACCCCACTGTTGTCACCTGCCTGCTCAATGGACAACAAACATGACAGTACTAAGCAGGGGTCTAACTAGAAATCACAGGGCCCCATAGCAAAATTTTGTATTGCTAGTTATGCCACTTGCAGAGCCCACCTGAGAGTGACCCTGCAGAGCCCACCATAGACTCTCCATAGTGGGCTCTGCAGGGTCTCAGATGGGCTGCATACCTCTTACCTCCGTGGTCGCCGGGCCCCGCCTCCTCTTCCATCTCCGGTCCACGCCTCCTCTTCTATCGAAGGGGCCCCGCCTCCTCTTACATCACTGGCCCCACCTGCTCTTAGGTCGCTGGCCAGTGATGTAAGAGGAGGCGGGGTTGCTCTAAGGCGGGCCCCTCCTCCTGCACTGCGAATGCCGGCCTCTTGTGCCGCTGTTGCTGGCTGTCACTGACACAGCTTCGCAGCAGCTGTGAGGGGCGCAGCGGCTGTGTCAGTGACAGCAGTGGCAGTGACAGCACCCTGATATGCCATAGCGACCTAGGCGGCCCACATGGCATCAGAGGGATGCCCGGGCCGGGCCCCCCTGTGCCCGAGCCCCATAGCGGCCGCCTGGGTCGCTATAGCGATTGTTACACCACTGGTACTAAGGTTTTCCCTGTGCTCTACTACTCCTGTAATTTGCATAGGCCCCTTCCCCACCACTATGCAGTGCAATAGAGTCTGAATGCTTCACAGTGTAGAACCTCCCATTCTCAGTTTGATATCTGCATTGCAATGGATTGGGGGATAAACCTGTACATTTCGTTTTGTGCCGAATGCAAATTCGAACAATCTTTCATGAATTCAAACATTCAGATACATCCGAATTACCGAATCAAACAGATACCGAATGTAAACAAATCCAAATTTTGCAGAAACGAAAATTTGGATGCATCCGAATGTCCGAATGTTATTTGGACTATTGTTCATGGTTAAAAAAAAACAGCATCCCAATCCATACCAGGCCCTTTGGGTCTCATAAGAATTTAAAATAAATAGATAAAAGCATGGGGTACCCCCTAAAAACCCTTAGCAGACCCTTGATCTGAACAGTGTCCCAATTATACCCAGCCACGAGCCCTCAACATGGGGCAAGGTCCCCATGTTGATGAGGACAAGAGCCTCTTCCCCACAACCCTGGCCCAGTGGTTGTGGGGGTCTATGGGCAGAGGCACTTATTGAAATCTGGGTATCCAGAAAAAAGTCATGGTGTCCAGCTATGTAAATCCTCCTGATCCTCGACCCGACAAAGCAAGAAATCCTCGCCACCTTGTTGTTTACATCAGGCAATGGCCACATGCCCACTGCCTGATGTCAATCTGCAGAGGAGGACCTGAGAGAGAACTTTCTCTCTCAGGTCTGCTCCGTGGTACTGCCTTCTGTCAATCAGCAGAGGAGCAGACCTGAGAGATGTCAGTTCTTCCCTCTTGTTGACTAGTGATTTGATGACTGATGGAGGAATAATCAAGCAGTGGGAAAGGTGGAGGAAGCACAGATCCATAGAATGAAGGAAGTGAAAGCAGAAAGATCCTTGCACTGCAGCTCCTCACTTGCAACTTCCTCTCCAGCAAGGAGATCAGTGATCAGCACAGTAAAGACATCACCAAATCTTATTCTAAATCTGTTGAGACTAGCAATCATAAGCAGCAGTGCCTTAGATGATCTCACACTGCAAATATACAGCTATGAGGCTGGGTGGGTATGGCTTAAGTCCAATGAACCTTTATAGATGCCCCCAACAAGACAGCTAATCTTTGCTTGGGTCAGGTACTTCTAAGCATCATCGGCATAAGTAGCAATGGACTTAACCAAGGACTGGTTGAACAGAAAAAGTACAGACACGCAGTAATCATTTTGTCTAATAAATAACTGGAGTTCCTCTTTAAATAAATATATTATTTTTTATTATTTTTTTGCAAAAGAGAACGAGAGACTGAAGGACTGTGATAATGAGTTGGGAACCTAGCCAAATGAGTAATATTTTTAGCAAGATAAAGAATGTAGGTACACAAGCCTATACTATGTGTATACTTAAAATTTTCTAGTTCATCTTAAAGTATGTGTCTACCTTAGGCCATTCATGGCTTAGTAGAGTACAGCAGCTCTGGGCCACTTGAAGCACTTCAGCTGCTTTAGAGCCTCAAGTCCAGGTACGCTGGTAGTTGTCATAAGGAGGCTAAAGCAACTTAGATTGTTCAACACTGATACAAAGCTTTTTTAATAATTAACATACATTTTAATATACATCTGTATTAGAAATTAATAATGAAATAGTTAAACATTCTACTTGTCTGTTTTGTTCTAAAAAAAAAAAGCATGGACTTTATTGCATACCATGGGATGGTCATAAGGCAGAAATTGCTGACAGAAGAAACATTACTAGCCCAAATGATTGGCAAGCCATAAGGAACAATGTGAATAGAATGTGTACACACGCTTACAGTAGCACACGTATCTTGGGAAGCAATTGAAGGGGCAAACCATTTTAGAGTTATAGTATGTTTAATGGAACTCCTTGGCTATGCGGTTTGCATAACTCCCCCCAACACTGAAACCTTCCCATCAGGTCAGGACAAGAATACAAGTATATCTGCTATAATAAGCTATGTTTTAAAACAGCCCCTATAAGCTTGTTAGCCAGAGGTGAGTGTAGCTGAAGTAGCTAATGAAATGCACTCAGAGCCCTGCCCCTGCAACTCTGCAATGGGGGTGGACCCCAATGTACATTGCCATTTTTCAAGAAATATAGGACCCCTTTAAGAAGACTGTGTTTAAATCCGGCTGCACTTGCATGTTTCTATCTCATTTATATACAAAGGTTTCTGTTGAATTGGTTTTGATGGTGTAAAGTGCAAAAGTGATGTCAAAATACTTCAGTCCATTGACAATGCTAAAGTGAACCATTGTCTTCATGTTTAGACTTGGTTCAAAGAATGTAGTAGCAGAGCGATCATTTTCTTTAATAAAAACTGACATGTCTATTCACAAATGAGTGAGGAGTTTGGAGAAGGCAGGAGAAGTGAACAATCTAGGACAACATAGCTGATTTGGAAAAATTCTCCAATTCAGCTCACTTTCCAGTTCAGCTATGTTGTCCTAGATTGTTCCCTTCTCCTGCCTTCTCCAAACTCTTCACCCTTTTGTGAATAGACCTGTGCATTTCCCTTTACAACATTGCTCTGCAGCATTTAATGCACAAAGTAGGTGACTCATTTGCATAAAGTACCTCTTGCTCCTGCATGAGGTCACTGCTAAGCTTTTGTGTAGAGGATGGCAAAGGGAAGCAGAGGAGTAAACCTGACTTACATCTAGTCCCATAGTACATTATGATGCATGTGGCGAAGTGCGTTCATTTATTTGATTGGGACATTGGGATGGTTGTACATCCAAACTGCACTCTTTTCCAAATGCAACCTTCCATTTGTTGGATAACTTGTCCAATTAAACACAATATATTGTATAAAGAGTTTGCATTTTGCATGCGCCATGTAACCCAGGAAAGTTCAACATAATGCAGTTGGTGGGAACGAGTCCTGGAGGTCTCACTACCTCCTCCTTCGGCTCTAATCAATCTGCCCTTAGTGTCAGAAGAGTTAAATTCATCCCACTACAAAGGAACCGAATAGCCAGTTGGCTGCAAGGCAGTGGCGTCACAAAGGGAGTTCGGTACCCGGGTGTCACCATTTAAGGGGTGACACCAAAATGAATGACAGTAATTTTGGTGTCACCTCCTCTAAAAAGTCAGGCACTCGGTCACGGACCAAGAGCCCGACAGTGTCAGGAGAGAGGAGGGGACCCAGTGGCATACCTCATACCGCCGGAAGAATGTCCCCTACTCTCTCTGTCGGCATCCATCAACAAGATAGCTGCCGGCAGGCGTCAATTAGATGGCCACGCATGCGCGAAGACACCATCGCGCATGCGCGTGGTGACGTCACGCGCATTCGCGATGACGTCATGGTGGGGTGTCACCCGGTCTCCGCTCCGGGTGACACCTGCAAGGTAGACTATATGGCTCAATTTTGTGGACACCTGACCATCACACAAACACAAGCTTTTGGACATCCCATTGCAAACCCATGAGCATTACTATATAGGTGCCCACTCTTTGCAGCTATAACAGCCTCCACTCTTCTGGGAAGACTACCTCCTGTATGCCCATTTGTATGTATGCCCATTTAGCCAAACAAGCATTTGTTAGGTTAGATACTGATGTTGGACAAGAAGATTGGCTTCCAATTCATCGCAAAGGTGTTCAGTAGGATTCCGGTCAAGGGTCAGCAAAAGCCATTAGAGTTCTTCCACTCATCAAACCATGACTTCATGGAGCTGGGTTGTGCTCAGGGCCACAGTCATGCTGGAAAAGAAAAGGATTGTCCCCAAAATTGTACCAAAATGTTGGTAGCACAATTGTCTTAAAGGTCTTTGTGTGCTGTAACATTAACAGTTCCCTTTACTGGAGACGCATTAATTCAATCAATTTGAGGGGTAGCCACATACCTTTGGCTATATAGTAGGTGTAATGGTCAGGTAATGGTCACAAACCGTAGGAAATATAGTTCATTTAGAGGAAAGGAATGCATTGAATGACATTAACTCAAATTTATACCTCTGCCTCCCCTTGCTGTACTCCAACAAAAATACGTGGATTTTTTTTTTTTTAAGTATATTTCTGTGGATTTGTATCTTTAGCAGAATTTCTGTGAATTTGACAGTGAAATCCCTTCGGGGTTCACTTTAAGCACACAGATCCATTCATGCAGAATTGCACAGCACAATATTACCATTGTCAGCTTTTTTCGTGAATGTCCGACGATCTCCATCAGTTTCACCTGTACAGTTAGGGTAAGTCGTGCCACAATGATCTTGAAGATGTGACATCCACCAATCATAAACGAAAGGCCATATTAAATTCAAGTATTATTTAAAGCAGAAGTGCTGATGTACATATCTTGTTGAGTCTCGACTATCTATTTCTTATATTGTAGAGGTAATCTACCTATTTATTGTATCAGTATTTTGTGAATAAAAAAACTGGCAGTGATTCACTTTACATCTTTCGGTTTAGTAATTGGTCGATGTAATGTGCCTGCAACTTGAAATTGTGTGCCAAAACACGGTGATGAATGCATTGTTTTTAATAATAAAAGTTTAATTGTGCAAATTTGCGGCTGATCATTATTCACACAAAGATAACAAAAAGACGTTAAGGATGATGCGGAAGCAGACATCGCCGACTTGGTTTTAAAAGTGCAAGGTCCAGCGCTATCATTCTTATACTTGCTTCACTGGTTAGTGAGTCAATAACCTAGAACGAGAATGCACAGCGCCGAGGCGTAACTAGAACTTCAGGGGAAGGCGCTATAAACAGGCACCGCGTGGTTAACAGGAAGGCTGCCGAGGTCCCCAGCAAGCGCGGGATCTCAGGCAGCTGCTTCAGTTTAAAAAATTTCTGCCAATAACTGCGTTTAGTATCGGGGCATTTTCACAAGTATGAGTACTCGTGAAAATGCCAAGTATTGGCGCTGGTGCCTAACTGCTTAATATCATGTATTGCTTCTACTTGAAGTCCTGCATAGTTGGTGCTATTCTGCATTGCTGTTTAATCATTATATAGCAATGCAGAATACCACCACCTATGCAGGACTACAAGTCCCAGCAGTACATTATAATTGAATACCACTAGCATCCCCCTTTGTGCCCCCTCCCCCACGCCCCCCCTTCCCAGTCTATCCTTTACCCACAGCAAACTCACATGACTCCTGCAGCACCGTCCTCGACGTGGCGGCCAGGGGGCGGGACTAAGTGGAGAGGGTCCTCTCCCACACAGCAATATGTACTGCCTGGCGGTGCCTGCGGCACATTCTGCTGGACAGGTGACAGATCAGTGATACAGCCTCTCCAGAGCAGCACTAACTGGGGGGGCTGCGGGCCCTCTTCTTTAAACTAACCCCGCCGCCCTGCCATCCAGTTGCCATTCTCCATTGATGGGGAGGGCGTATTGAGGAACCTGGCGCTGGTGTACTTTTTTTTGTAGAACTTTATTGAAATGTCACAAGTGGCATTTCATTCAGTGCTACAGGCACAGCAGCGTGAGGTGGTTGTTCTGCGTTGCATCCCTCTTTGCTGAAAAAAAAAGCACTGCATGCTGTATTATTCTCAGCGTACACCACCGTGTTCCCATCGCAACATGGTGGTGACTGAGCCCGTCTGTAACAAGGCAAATTGCCTTGTCTTGCGTTGGGGCTGCACTGGAAGCAACAGCCAGCGCAGCCCTAATACATGTGGTGTCAATGGGCCTTAAAGGTATCTATGGTCAAAAAACGAAAAATAAATCTATATTTCTGTATCAAACTTCCATAAGTTCTTCCTCCATAAAGTACAATTCCATCCATAACAATAACCATATCAATCTAAAAGGATAAATAATACTAAAGAGAAAATGTATTTCTTTCAGGTATTTATATAGCGCCAACAATTTACATAGTGTACATTCACATCAGTCCCTGCCCTCAAGGAGCTTACAATCTAATGTCCCTCTCTCACATGTATACATACAGGCCCATTTAGACCGGAGCCAATCAACCATGTCTTTGGAGTGTGGGAGGAAACCCATACAAGCACAAGGAGAACAGGCACACTTCTTATAGTGGCCTGACCAGTATTTGAACCGCGGACCCCCAGTGCTACAAGTGAGAAGGAGGTCAGAAGCAGGTCAGAAGAATGAAGAAGTAAAACAAGATTTGCCAAGAAAATTCCCCCATGTTTCCATTTTATCTAGCACACCTTTGCTGGTTCCATCAGATTCTACATATATTTTACATGTGTGGTAAGCAGACCTCTGAGCAGAAATACACTTTAAAGTGTATTTCCGCTTTTGCAGCCAAATTGGAATAACTAACTTTATATTTGGTTGCCGAGCACATCTGCTCCAGTTTTTATAAATTCCCCTCCCCGTTGTATGTTAATGAGAGGAAGCCCAGTCCGTCCCCCAGTTTGTCCCTCTACTTTCAGATTCCAAATGCTCAAAGTAGCTTGCAATCTGCACAAAGACCTCCACCAAAGAAATATCTAAAATGCAAGAAATATATTTTAAATATTATATTTAGATATGATCTGTGAATGGGAACACAAAGCAAACACATAACACTGAGTGGCGTTTTCTCAGATTTGGAAATATGCTGAAAAGAACTCCAGGCATTTTAAATATTAACCCTTGCAGTGAGGCTACCCCCCGCACTGCAAGAGGTAAAGAAGGACTCCAGATTTTAAAAAATGATTAACCCTTGCTGTGGGGCTACCCCCGGCACTGCAAGGGTTAAGTGCTTGTTTGTGTCTTGGTGCTAAAAAAAGTTATACTCACCATACCATCCGAGCCGGCTTGTTCTTAGACCGGTGTCTAGAACATCTCTCCCTCTCTGCTGCAGCAGTCTAAGGATCCTAATGTCATCACTCCCTATACACTGTGCATAGACTGTGTATAGATGTGAGGACGCCTTGGAGCATTCCATCTGTACAGTGTGGAGAAGACACACTTCAGTGATCACAGAAGCAGGGAGCTGGCTCAGATGGTCCGGTGAGTATAACGTTTTTTTTCAGCACCTAGACAAAAAGGAGCACTTGACCCTTGCAGAGTGAGGGTAGCCCCACTGCAAGGGTTAATAAAAAAAAAATCCTGGAGCTCCTCTTTAAGCGCTCCTTGGTCAGGGGGCCAGAATAAACAAAATACACTCACCTGATCCTTGGTCCTGCGGTGGTGACCGCTCACCTCTCTCTCTCCCTCTGCTCCGGCTGTGAAATCTCCCATCCAATGCAAGTCAATGGAGTTGTATTAGATGTGATGATGTCAGAGGTACTTAAACCACCAGAGCCCAGGGGATAAGAGGCTGCGGGGAACAGTCTAGGAGCCAGGTGGGACTGGGGATCAGGTGAGTATTTCTTCTTTGTGTTAGACTAAAACTAGCACTTAACCCTTGCAGTGCGGGGGTAGCCTAGCTACAAGGGTTCATTTTTAAAATGCCCAGAGTTCTTCTTTAAGCATTTAGCGGAGCCTAAAACACCACAAGTGTAATCAGGGTATCAAAAAGTACTTTTTTAAAATACTGCATCCTTTTGTGACTTCTCACGTGTCTGGTGCTGCCCAGTCGTGTACAAGAACTGCTTAATAACTATTCTAAAATAAAGCAGAAGAGCAAGCCAGAGGAGGGGAATGGAGGAGACCTGGAGGACAGCAGGTGATTATCCAGGAAGAAAGTGGCGCTGACATTTACAGAAGAGGGGACTAACTTGCTAAGATTTCCTTTTAATTTGTATTTGTTTGAGATTCTTGACCAGGCAAAATGGAAATAAACAGCCTTGCGGTGCATAAGTGACGCACAAGGCTACCTGCCCAGTACCAGATATTGCTGTAGTTCACCAGATGCTACCGATGCAGACTCCTTGCTGCCTATCACGGAAAACCCAAAGACTGAGAGGCCACCAATCAGATTCAATCATGCCATAAGTATAAATGTGATTGGTGATGCAGAGGGAAAGGAGCCTACACATCACATACACATCATTGGCACTTACAGTCATGACCAAAAATATTGGCACCCCTGCATTTCTGTCAGATAATGCACAACTTTGTTTCGGCATTCTCATGTTTACTTGTTTTGTTTGTACTGGTATGACACAAAAAAGTGGAGGAAAAAAAGACAAATCTGATACATGCAAAAATGGATTGGACAAAATTATTGGCACCTTCTCCAAATTGCAAAAAATAATTGCATTCCAAATAATTGCATTGTGGAAAAGCATGGACAATCTCAAGGTTACAAGTCCATCTCCAGAGATCTTAATGTTCCTGTGTCCACTGTGCACAACATTGTCAAGAAGTTTACAGCCCATGACACTGCAGCTGATCTCCCTGGACGTGGATGAAAGAGAACAATTGATCAAAGATTCGAATGGTGGATAAAGACCTTTGATCAACTTTGAGACAAATTCAAGCTGACCTTCAGGCACAGGGTACAACTGTGTCAGCTCGCACTATACGTCGTCATCTGAATGAAAAGGGACACTATTGTAGGAGACAGAGAAGGACCCCACTGCTGACACAGAAACATAAAAAAGCCAGATTGGAGTTTGCCAAAACTTACCTGAGGAAGCCAAAATCCTTTTGGGAGAATGTGTTGTGGACAGACCAAACAAAATGGCAGCTTTTTGGTAAAGCCCATCATTCTACTGTTTTCAGAAAAAGAAATTAGGCCATTAAAGAAAAAGATCCAGTCCTTACAGTCACACATGGTGGAGGTTCACTTATGTTTTGGGGTTGCTTTGCTGCTTCAGGCACTGGATGTCTTGACTGTGTGCATAGCATTATGAAATCTGAAGACTACCGAAGAATTCTGGGGTGCAATGTAGAGCCCAGTGTCAGAAAGTTGGGTCCCTGTCAGAGGTCATGGGTCTTACAGCAGAACAATTACCCAAAGCACACGTCAAAAATCACCCAGAAATAGTTTCAGACAAAAGGGCTGGAGAGTACTGGACTGGTAAGCAATGGGTCCAGATCTGAATCCCATAGAGCACCTGTGGAGAGATCTCAAAACAGCAATTGGGAAAAGGAAACGGTCCAATTTGAGAGACCTGGAGCAGTTGGGGAAAGAAGAGTGGCCCAAAATTCCTGTAGAGAGGTGTAAGAAACTCATTGATGTTTACACGAAGCCATTGATTTCAGTTATTTTTTCCAAGGGCTGTGCTACCAAATATTAATTCAGGGTGCCAATAATTTTGTCCAGTCCATTTTTGGAGTTTTGCGTCCAATGTGTCAGATTTGTGGAGGGTCCGTCAGTGCCAGTGGCATTGGTAAGTTATGTCCCTGATGCTGTATAACCAAAAACATTTGTAACTAAACTTCAGCTTTAATTTGTCTTTGCTCCCTCGCCACTCAGTTTATAGACAGGAATTCAGAAGAATAAGCTCCAAGTCACTCCTTGCCAGACTCTACATTGGGCTGCAGACAACTATCCTAACTTCTATGTGGCTGGTGCTGGTTGCCTAAGTGGTCACGCCAAGCACTTGCACTGTCAAACAGGAAGAAGGGGAGTGAGTGACACATTCCGAATACCTAGAAGTACTGAATCTTTCTCCAGCAAATGGAGCAGCAAGGGAATAAACAGAAGGTAAGTGTAAGATGCTTCAAAAAGCCAATTTTCAGGCAAAACATATTTGTTGGGTTTGGTTAGACTGCAGGGGCACCCACAATTTTTCATCTGGAGATCTACTTTTCAAATGACGAGCTCAATGAGATCTACCAAACGAACAAAAAACACCGGGATTCAGGGGCGGGAGGGGGCGTGGCAGTGCATTGAAGTCAACCGGCCCTCTCTTCTCTCTCTCTCCTCGCGCTCTCTCCTTTTCTCCCCTGTTTTTATCTGCTGTCTCTTCTCTCACTTTCTCTGCTGTCTCTCTCCTGTCTGTCTTTTCTTACCTCCATTGCAGCAGCTTTCAAAGTCTCCTCTCCTCTCTCCTTCCCGTCTGCGGCGTCTGACAAATTCAGCCGCACGAGCACCGCTGAAGGACAGGACACAGGTCAGTGAGCCGATCGCGATCTACCAGTGTTCGCTTTGCGATCTACTGGTAGATTGCGATCTACCTAATGGGCACCCCCAGGTTAGAGTATAATTTAACTTCCTGTCTTGATGACCACATGAGAAGTGAGGAAATATCCCCAATGGGGACAGAAATGCAACAAACCTAACAGCGTTTTTTCCCTTTCTCCCCTCTACATTATTACAATATTTTATAACTGTCTGCTCCAGTTGGAAAGCTTTGCTCCACTTGCCTCGGTGACCACACAAGAACTGAAGGAAATCTCCCCAGTAGATACATTAACAGCAACAAATAGAAGGTAAGTGTAAGCTGCTTCAGGTTGGTTCATTTGTTGGGTTTGGGTAGAGTATAATTTCACTTCAGAGGTTTTACCCATTCCTCATCCAGACCAAAACAACTGAAAAATAAACTGTTTTGGCTGGAGTTGCACTTTATAGCAACACTGTAGCAAGTCAAACCTTGTCCTGTAGTGATATAGTGGCAAGCGGATGAAACCACAGCACTCAGTGGTGGACCAAGAGATATGACATACCAGTAAGTGTGTTGAATGATAAAGAAGATTCATCTGCCTTATCTCTTTAAGAGAACAAGGATCCCAGCCATGGGCAGTGCGACAGGTTAAGTATTATAATGCTTCTTTTACATAGGATTTATTTTCATGAGACTGTTGCTTTAAAGTGATCGTGTTGTTTTGCCCTAAATGGGTTCACTTTAAATTTGGCAACCAGCATAGATACATCTGTAGCCTTTCCTATAGTCCTTTAATTGCCTTTAAGGTCACAAGCAACCAACCCTCCACTGCTGCCTCCTTTCTTTTTAGCTGATTGTCTGCTGCAGAATGACAGGTGCACTTCAACGTCACCGAGACATTGTCCATCGACCAGGCGCATTCCAGTTATTGTTTGAACTTTTATAACACCGTTATAAAGTTATCAGTCTGCGGTTCCCAGACACTTTTTCCGAGTGTTTAGCTATTGTCGGCCTCCAAGCTGGGATTTTTCTCACAACTCCTGATTGCCATCCTTTCCGTGCCAACAATCAGCTCATTTAGTGCATTGTTCCTTTTCTGGAGCAAGACATAGCATCAGTGCGAAGCGCTGACCGTACGGGTCATCATTATACCATTCTTTTGCATTTGCATGACTTGAAATCTCTTAACAGGCTCGCTTTTTAGTTATCTATTGATTTGAGAAATTCTGCTTATGACCTTCCAGCTTTTGCATTGCCCTTGTTTGTTTAATGCCACTAAGCCCAGTGCTTTGTATGCTCGGGAGGTCTGCAGTTATCCTTTTTGGTTCCTCTGTGCTATCGGAGAGGAGAGACTTTCTTCTCTGCTTTGAAGTACTTCTCCAGCGAAGATGGGATTGTGAGAGCCAGTTGGGACTCCTTATGAAAACAATGCAAGAATATCGGTTTGTTTAGCTAATAAGGGTCCTAGTTGGAGTCAATGCTGCTCTAGGCATTGGGAGGGAAGTTGCCTTGGGCTATAATTGTACTGCCACACATGCTCATGTCCTTATATGCTTATGTCTAAAATTCGGCTGGCTGTCTAAGCTCTGGCTGTTACTTCGGCATTTATTTTCCAAGCACAAAATATGGCTGATGTACTGTATAGGGAAACAAGTGCAGAGCTGTCCTATCACAATGAATGAAAGTCATAAAGTGGACCTATAGTCAAAAAGTGAAGATGTGTCGTCTTCACTTCAATTGAAGTCCTGAAAAATAAAAGTGCACCTCCTAATAGATGACTGTGCCAAGGTACTCCTGCTCCTATAGCCTTAAGGTTGCATATCTGCAAATTGAGATCATTAGGTTATAGCCCACCCACTCCTTCTGATGACTGCTGTTCTTGCTAGATTTGTAATGAGATTTGGTGATATTACTCAGGGGCATTCCTACACCTCTCGCCACCTGAGGCCAGCTCGGTGGGGGTGCTGCAGGTCCATGGGGGGCACTGTTGGTCCGGGACAGTGGTGTGTGCTGGTGGTGCAGGTCAAGGGGAGGTTGCCTCTGTCCGGCCTCCCGCCCAGCTCACTCACATCACTGGTTGCCAGGAGCCAGGTGGGACACCAGCCAGAGGATCCCACTCAGCTACTGGCAACGAGTGAGCTGGGCAGGATGCGGGCCACAGCGTCACAAGTTGCTAACAGCTCTTAGCAACCTGGGATGCTCTGGCCATAAAGGGAGTGGCAGGCACACCTGCCACCCCCCTCCCCAAGCAACCTAATGAGATGCCACCTGAGGCAACCTCCTCAGGCTAATTCATTAACGGGCATCCCTGATGTTACTTCTATGTTACTTATTTCTTATCTGGCCTGCTGGAGGGGAAGCTGTACCTGAGGAGTGAACCTGTAGCTCAAGAATCTTCCTGCCTGTGCTACATGCATTGTGTGGATCTGTGCGTCCTCCTCATCTCCTGCTGCTTCTCAATAATTACTTCACTAGTCATCAGATCAGCGCTCATCGAGGTAGTTAGTCTGACATCAGGAAGCAAAGTTCGGGTACTACCAAGCTGGCCACCTTCATACCAATAAACAGCACAGACGAAGGCATGGCTAGGGCCCATTATGCTCACACTGTGAAGGGGCACAACATTGTGTTGTTACAACGCATTGCAGTCTTTACCTATTTTTTAAAACGTGATTGAAATGTCACAAAATTACATTTCTTTCAACTTTATGCGTAGCAGCATGTATCAATGACCCTGGTTCAATACCACATTTTGGGCACTTAGAGTTCTACCTTAATCCTATTTTAAACAGAAACTCAGGGGTCCTATAGGTCCTATTAACAATATAGAATTGTGTTAACCTATGGGAATCAGATGGAGACACCAACTGGATTGTTCGCAACACCTCCTCTCATGTACTGTCTTCTATTGGGCCCAAATCCACCTTCCAGTCCCCTACACTTCAGGGGTGATATGCCTAACACCTATGGGAGAAGATCGGAGCATAATCTTGAAATCCCCCCCTTGTCGCAGTTGCTTTAAGTCATTTATCCATAACCAAACTTGAGCCAATATACACATCACAAACACCAGGACGTGTTGTAAGCGCATGCCTCAATTGTAGATAATTGGAAAACTGGGAGTTCAGCAGCAGGGTAATGGTAGTAATTTAAGAAGTAGGGAGCAGTTATAAATTCCTGGACTGGTGTGACAGAATTCCTGTCACAGAGACAAGTGTCACCAGGAAAATAAGCCAAATTACCCCACCGGGGGACACAAAGTGGATGGCATGTGGGGTCTTAGACCTGGCATCAGCCATCTTGAAACTTTCTTTGTGAGCCTCCCGCACGGGGACTTGCGTAACAACCTGCAGCCAGGGGACACAACTACTTGTAGTCGGCCATTACTGTTTCGGAAAATGTTAGTTGTCTGACAGGCTCTGGCTTTAATATTTTGAGATACTGACCAGAAACAAGCATGTGGATCAGGAAAGGCAGAGCAAGGCTCCTAATCTGCATTCCCATTTCAAATCAGTGGCTTGGAATGTTCTGAAAACATTGGATCACTACGACAACCAGGGAGCTATTTTCAGAAGGGGGAATTAACAATGGCCTCCTCCATACTACCTCCTGGGCTGGTGCTTTATTCTAACTCACGTTGATGGGCTCAAAAAGGTTTATTTCTCACACAGTTGGGATCGATTAGCATTTCCTCAGTAGGGTTTTGTTTTCCTTTCTTCTGGTTAAAGATTATTACAGCAGTATTAGTATAGGTTGAGCTTGATGGACTCTTTGTGTTGCTAGGGGTAGCCATGATCTCCTAGTGGAGAGCTGGCTGAGTAAATTGAGATACTGAGTATCCTAGAGGCTTCTATACAGTTTCACTCTTGTGTGTCCCTTAAGTCCTGCGTGACCTCTACCCTCCTGTCTGGTAATCAATCAATGTCTGCAGCAGGTGGAGGAATCAATAATAAACTTATTTGATGCTCGTAGTAGTGATTGTGAGCTCACCGACTAATAGCCAGGTTCCTCTACTGACAGGATACCGTTAACAGGAATTAGCTAGATTTCTATCTGGACATTATTACTTGATATCAACTACTTTAAACATCACTATCGATAGATGGGCAGAGTAATTATCAGGATGCATGGGAAAGATACTGTACATAAAATGGATGTTATGGACTGCAGCTCAATTGTTTTTTGTAGTATAGAAAGCAAGAATGCCAATATATTGCCAGTGTCATTTATTTGTTACAGGCACTTTTATAGCACAGCACTTTACAAACCGTATATTCACATCAGTTCCTGCCCTCAAGGAGCTTACAATCTAAGGTCCCCACCACACATGCATACAGACATACTAGGGCCAATTTAGACAGGAGCCAATGACCCTACCAGGAGCCAATTACCCTACCATTCCCTACTGGAATACTTGGAGGAAACCCATGCGAGTGCAGGAAGAACATGCCAACTTCATGTTGATATTGTCCTGGTTGGGATTTAAATCGAGAATCCCAGTGCTGCAAGGCACTAAACACTTGTGATATTAAGTACACAAGAACGAGACAGTTACACATTTACTATGCGCCAGATAAAATATATGCACTGTGATAGTTTATTTGACATGCAATGCAGCAAAATAAGATGTCACGTGTGATTGTTCGCATTCCTCAACAATGGCCAATCTAAGTTTATCTGGCCCTTCGTGTAGGACAATGAAGAGGATTTTAGGTCTTTTACAAAGAGACGTTCACTCAGGACTGTGCACTACCTCTTGTGTTGTAGTAAAAGTTTTCTGTGTTGGGTATATGAGTACACCTTGGCACAGGTGCACGTTCAGGTGCCAGAGTTACATACAACATCTGAATAAAGGGCATGTAGCAACCAGTTATTGGAGACAACTTCAGTCCGATGCTAGTATTCTGCATACAAGGGAATATGGTAATCCATTAGAGGTGGTGTGACCCGGGGGTTAATATTGCTGTCTGCGTGTTTGATGTAGTGCTAGGAAAAATGATGGATAATGCGAGGAAGAAAAAGTCAAATACCAACAGAGGACATGGCTAGATTCTTCAAGGCAAAAAATGCAACCTGATTGCTACTTGTACCCTTGTGTTTGTAGTATGATTATTGCCAGCGATATCTACTGTGTATCCGTTTTATGCTGAAGAGATAATGATGTATATTAACATATTGCAAATCTTTGGAGAATCACAAATGGCCTTTAGACTACAAAGCCATTTAACTATAACATCCACCATATCTAAAGAGACTGCAGCTATTTGTGATGTTAAAGTAGATGTAAACCCAATCATTAGAATCTCACATAAGCTTTCACATGTTAATGTAATTTCAAAAATATTTTTTAATCGTTTTAAATCTTCAGCTCCATTAAAAAAAATGGTGATCCTGCCATGAAAGTAATTGTTCAAACACTGATATAGGGTGACAACAGTCTCATATGTAGTCACTCTTACATGCACTCCAGGTGGAGACTACAAATGGCCTTCCCGACACATGCAGACATCCCAACTCTCCCGAATGTATTAGATAGTGGCTTTTGGCCGCCTGGGTGAGAGAAACATTTTCTCCCAGAAAGGTTAAAGAGTAAACCTTTCCCTGCTTTCCTTTCGGCCGCAGTCATTCAGAGAGAAAAAAACAGCATAGGAATGAATAGCTAGGCTTTTATTGGCTATTTCAATTTGCAATAGCCAATAGCAGACTAGCCATTGCACTTGCCCTCTGCTGCTGTCAATCAGCAGAGGTGGACCTGAAGTTCTCCATCAGGTCCTCCTCTGCTGATTGACATTGGCCCCAATACCCAATACCCAATTTAGACCAAAGAAATGTTTTTAAGTATATTGAGATCATGTAAATAAAAATCTTTATTATATTATATATTTATGACCAGTCATCATGTCTTCTTACCAAGCTAAGCCATGTTATCCCACATTCATCATTGGACACTTTTAAAGCCCCATTATCGCTTTGTTTTTTCATGTATTGTATTCAGGGGTGTGGTGTCACAGTTCCAATGGGTGTTCTGGGAGATACTCACTTGTTTTACTGATCAGGTTTCATGTTAAACCCATATAATAGATTGCGACATAAAACATGGTCTCATTGCCTAACCCCTACCCTCAAACTGTCCCCCACTTACCTGAAATGCGGGGTTCTTCTCCCTGTGGCATTCTGTTTTCAGTTGAATTGATGTAGCTGTGCATGACTCTGCCCGAACAGCCACGTGATTAATTCACAGGAATCTCAAGCAGATATCAATGGAGCCTACAGTAGGTGCGATGTGTCCATTGATTACTTCCTTCAACCCCATAACAGTGTACAAACCTGGAGCTGGAGAAAGAGCCTGAGCATCATACCCGCAGTTCTCTCCAGGCTCGAATGCAAACATTTCTTAAATACACATTTTTCTTTTTTTTGTGAGTGCATTTGGGTGGACAATGCCTGAGCTCTAGGTAAGCATCTCAACCCACCATTGGAACACATATATGGGATTTGTTATACCTTAAGGCATCTGTATTTCTGGCCATCCAGTCCTGAGCTTTACACAGCATTACCAAACTGTACAGGCAGCCTGGTGACATGACATTTTTTTGGCCAGCAGAAGGTTGGAAGAGTAGAGTTGGGCTTTAAGTTTGCATGTTCAGATTCTTGCCTTAGTCCTGCTGCGGCTGGTTGTCTTTAAGCCATTTTGCGCACAGGTAAGCCGCATTCCAACAAACATTATTATCAGTGTGAAGAGATACCAGTCAAATCATATCAGAATACCAAATCAAAGGCAGCACACAGGGAATTATTTATGGCTTGTGGAATCAAAACTAAATTATTTTATTACAGAGGCTGAGAAAACTAGTAGGGATTCCTTGTGGAAGTCAGAACATGACAACCTCTATCAGCACCGAACCATCACATTACCAATTACTGTTTATAAATTATTTTCTGTTTATTTCTGAAAACTTCTGCTTCTTCCGATTCATGTTTTCTTCTGTATGACAAGTGTAGCAACAGGAAAACCAATTCCATTTAATGAACAAATGTGCCATCAACCTGAGCTATTCCCAAAAGAGGTAAAGTAAGAATTTCACATATGATTTTGGCTGATGCAATGATGTTTCTGACGCTGTCTGAACGTTGTAACTGAAATAATTGCCAAATGAAGCCCCATCTACTGGCACAAGATGCATCACAGGTCTTTGTCTCCAATTTGAAAGCATTTGATCTCAGCAAAGCTGAAAAGACTTCATGAAAGGGTTGTACAAGTTTGGACTCAACCCCTGGGAGGTTCAGTGGATACGCAGTTGGCTAAAGGATAGAAATCAGAGTTTGGCTGTGAATGGGGTTCATTGGGAACAGAGACCAATCACTAGTGGTGTGCCACAAAGGCTCTGTACTGGGTCCTGTTCTGTTTAAGCTGTTTGTAAGTGACATTACACATTTTGCTGGTGACACAAAGGTGTACAATAGGGTTGACATTCCTGGAGGTGTCTGTGAAGGTTCTCATTCATCCAGGTCATGGTATATCTGTAAAAAATAAGTCAAGGCAACTGGACTGGCTGTATTCAAGAAAAATACAGCAAGTCCAGTTGCCTTGACTTATTTTTTACAGATATTCCTGGAGGTGTTTGTAACAGGGAACATGATCCGGCATTGCTGAAAGATTGGTCAAAACAGTGGAAGAAACTGCAATTCAACATTTCTAAAGGCAAAATAATACACTAAGGGAAAATAAATCCTCTGGTAGAATAGAATATTGGGGGCTCAACGTTGGCCAGAACTACAGAGGAAAGAGTTTTGGGGGTACTCGGATGACTGAGCAACCACAAAATGGGCAAACAGTGGGGCCAGACAGAAAGAGAACCAAATAGAATTCTGGGGTTCATCACTAGAGGGATCACCAACAGGAGGGAGGAGGACCTGATTCCACTAACAAAATCTTAGATATCTCTAGAGGGATCACCAGCAGGATGAAGGAAGTCGTGATTCTACTATATAGATCTTTAGTTATCAGTAGAGGGATCACCAGCAGGAGGAAGGAGGCCCTTTTTCCCCTATATAAATCTTTAGTTAGACCCTATTTAAAAAAGTGTGTGCAGTCCTGGAGACCTCACTTGAAAAATTATTATGGATGCACCGAAATTTTGGTCACCAAAACATATTGGCTGAAAATGGCACTTTTGGCAAAATGCAGAAAGTGCCATCTTTTGGCCAAAATTGTGCTGCATGCCTGGTTTCTCTCCTCCTCGCTGGGCACTTCTCTGTGTCCCCTTTGACACAGCGCAGCATCTAGTGGGGAGGAAAGAAACTGTCACAGGAGGCCGAGTGGGGCGGGGAAGGAGAGCTATGTGAGCGGCCAGCGTGTCACAAGAGACTGAACTCTCTTCCGGCACTGCCCCACTCAGCCTCCTGTGAAAGATCAGGAGAGCAATGTGGGGAAGGAGACAGCTGTCACAGGGGGCCGGGTCAGCGGTGAGGGGGAGGAGTCAGCTGTCATAGGAGACCAAGCTCTCCTCCGTGCACCACTCGCTCAGCTGAGTGTTTGTACATAATTGAGGACAGAGTATGTTTACTGTGTTCCCAGTTGTGAACGAATAGGAAGTGATCTACATCACTTCCTGTCCATTCATGATTGTGTACATGGTAAATGTATTATCTCCACAAGTTATGAATGATCAGGAACACTCAGTATAGAGGATTCATGTTCATTAATAACAGGGTCTGCAGAAAAAGAGATTGTAGGCTTTGTGCCCTTAGTCACTTTTTCTATTTTAAAAGGGAAATGTCTGTTTAGACCCCTAATATTTCCCCAGAGCCACCAAAAGTAAAGCAAAAAAATAAAATATTTAATAAAAATAGATTAATATAAAAAAATTAAACGTTTATAAAAAATAAATAAAAATAAAATATTTTTAAAAGATTGAAAATGTGAGGGGGAAAAAATTAGTTTTGCATGACATTTTTATTTTTTTGGTTTTGTTTCGATTTTAAAAATGTCATTTCGGTACACCTCTAAAAAATATATTGGTAAGATAAAACAAGTCCAGGCAACAGAAATAGCCAACAAAAATTGTCTGAGGGATAATACATATTGGAAGAGACTGAAAGAACCTAATATGTGCAGCTGCAAGAAGAGAAAGGGGGGACATGACTGAAACCTTTAACCTTTAAAGAGACTCTGTCACCAACATAAATTGCACAGAAAATCAAGTTTTTTATTTTTAATCAAGTTTTTTATTGTGTTTTTTACAAATACACATTAAACATTTACAAAACCAAAAACATAGCAATCCATCCAGGCGCTCCCCTTGCAAACATAGGTTAGTTAATTAGCACAATATAAAACAACAGATGGATAACAACACCATGTGAGCAATTAATGTTACGGACACAGAAACAGTGAAAAAATCTAAATAATGTCAACATTTTGAGAACTGGGTAATCCAACGATCTCAACTCTGTACCATTAGTCATCATCCTCATCGTACTTAGCGACACGTTTGACCAGTTATTGGGTACACAATTTTTTCAGTCATATTTTTTCACTGTAATATACATTGTGGATCTTGTTCTCAAATCACATAGGGAGTATAGAAATCAGTCAGATATTTTGTATGGCAGACAATGGAAACGGGTATATTTTCAGGGGGTTTAGATTGGGATACACAAAAAATATAGCGTACAAGCGTTACACAGTGCTGATAAGTGTTAATCAGGAAAATATTCATGTATTAAGTGCCATAGTGGTTGGATTTTACTGTATAGTCTGGTATTATGAATATAACTATGCTGAACCTGGGTCATTATTAGTTGTCATGTTGTAATCAAGGTCATGTGTGCTAAGCCTGGGAACAACAACCATGGATCCCTGAGCTTAATAAATATTATGTGGCCATCCCCTATGTTGATAAACAATTATTTCTCTAAGTAAGGTGAGGTTGACTTGGTTCACCCCTTAATAAAGTTTGGCAAGTTAAAAGAAAACAATTTTTGGGCTCTCAATTTTTGTGCCCAAAATAGGAGTCTAATAACTGGGAAAAGCAGATGGAGGGGAATTATTCCTCCTATAGAGAGTCTAATAAGCATTTATGGGAATCATGGTGTGAAAGGCGTTACTAATGGTGGCTACAATTATTTTCCAATAAAGTGTTTCGGACACCCCTCCATCATATGCAGAGAATCGGCAGGACCACAACTACAGAGTGAGTTGGAAAAACGATGCCCTGTTACCAGGGGCGTAACTAGAAATCCCAGGGCCCCATAGCAAAACATTTTAAGGCCCGCCTGCCCCCCATTTTAATAGACATACGCTGATCAGCACGTTTTTGAGCGTTTTTAATTGCGTTTCAGCGCTGAAACGCGACTAAAAACAGCCAAAAATGCTTTTTCAAATATCGTACGGAAAGCACGGTGAAACGCTTCTGCCCTGGTGTTAATGGCGCCTGAATGAGGCCTAACACTTAAGAGAGGCTGAGGAAAGGGGGATTATAAAAAAAAATTAAAAAAAACAATTTTAAACTGTAAATAAGCGATTTATGTTATAAATGGTTTTTGCGCTGTGTTGGTGCTTGTGTTGTGATAAAATGATACAGGCGTATATTTAATTACAACACAAGGTATCACAACGCATGGCAATGCATCACAAAGCTTTGTCATGCGCTGCCACAGTTAAATTAATGTTTTTTTACAAAAGAAAAAAATAATGCACTGCAGCGCATGTGCCTGGCGTACACCATAATATGGTGCACGTGTATGTTATGTGTGTGTGTGGGGGAGGGGGGTTGTGCTTTTTTATTTTATTTACACATTTTGAATTAATTTTGTAATTATTATTTATTATTATTTTACTATTGGGGGGGCTGCGGTGAAATATCTGGGGTCTAAACAGACCCCTGACATTTCCCTTTTGAAATAGAAAAAGACATTGAGGACACAGAGTCCTCAATGTCTTTTTCTGCAGCCCCAGCACTCAGTGAATGGGAAGCACTCAGTACAGAGGCTCTTCCTATTCATTCACAAACTGCTGATAGTAAGATATTTACTATCAAGCAGATTCTCAATGGGGAGGAGCCTCTGTACTGAGTGCTTCTCCCCATTGAGAAATTCATGAATGAACAGGAGGTGATGTAAATCACATGCTTTGCCTCAACCCATAGAAGCGGGGGGAGAGAAGAGGGGATTCGGGCCTCCCCAGTGCCGCGGGCCCCATAGCGACCGCATCGGTCGCTATGGTGGTAGCTTCGCCACTGCCTGTTACATGACAAGCATTCTGCTCGGCTATTCTGCTCGGTACCTCTGTGGTACCGAGCAGAATAGAAAAATAGTTTAAAAAAGTAGAACAAAAATAGAAAACGATTGGGCGGAGCTAGCAGTGACAGCTAGCTCCGCCCAACTATTTTCTATTGGCCGCGCGGTTCTGCTGCTGTCAGAATAAAAATTTTAAAAAAGCCACCATAGGAATGCATAGCTAGATTCATATTGGCTATTGCAAAGTGAAATACCCAATAGGAATCTAGCTATGCATTCCTACGGTGGGTTTTTTTTTTTACATGGTTTTTGACAGTCAGAAAAAAAACCAGATTGCAAGGAAACGTTTACTCTGCTCGATCGAGCAGAGTAACCCTTTCCGGGAGAAAGTGTTTCTCTCCCGGGCGGCCGGGAGCCGCTATCCAATAGCTGGAGACTCGCAGAGCGTCCGGGAGAGTAATGACAGATCAGCTTCCCTGGTTACCCGGTAACCAGGGACGCTAATCTGTCTCTGCAAGTAGCCGGAGCCAGCCATGAGAGGACGGCTGGCACCCCCCAGCTGTCAGTGGCGGGCGGTCGGCCAGCCAATGGCCGGCCGTTTGGCCAGCTTTGGCTTTCACCTCGGCTCAGTCGAGCCGAGGCATATGCCTTCGGCTCGACTGAGCCGCTCGGCCAACTTCAGGAGCTGTACGGGCTATAGTGAATAGCCCGTACAGCAGCCCTTCAGTTCTACTAAACCAAAGGGGTCCTGAGGCCGAAGCTAGCCGCAGGATCAGCCGAAGCTACGGCTAGATCCTTCGGCAGCTTAGTGAATAGACCCCCTAAGTGAATTCAAAGGAAAGACATACAGTATATTATCGCTCTGCCTCCACATCTTATTGCAGCTGATAAGGATCACCAGTGCCAAGCCCAAGGTTCCTCTGCACCCTGATACAATGTAATAGTCCAAGGAAAGATTGTACATATGGCATAAGTCATCAGAAAAGTTTATTAGGAATTCATGCAAAAAGCTCCATAAAAATACACCCATAATGGCCTTAATCTTGGCTATGTATGAGACCGTTATGGATGAAATGCATTAGCTGGACTGCTATAGCTGTATGAATTCATAATAACCTTTTCCGATTACTTATGTCATGTGTAGAACCTTTTCTTGGATTTAAATTAGCCGTAGCTTCGTCCGATCCTTCGGCTAGCTTCGGCCCCATTCACAATAGCCCGCACAGCTCCCGAACGTGGCTGAACGGCTCAGTCAAGCCAAACGCATATGCATCGGCTCGGCTGATCCATATGTTTTTTCTTTATTCTGATACAGAGCGATGTCAGAATAGAAAAAAAAAACTCCCTCTGAGGGACCGAGCAGAACAGCCGAGCCGAATGCCGCTCGGTGGCATTCGGCTATTCACTCACTGCTGTTCGGCATCTATAAGAATAGGCCGAACAGCAGTGAGTAGCCTGCCGGAGGTTCGGCTCAGCCGATCCAGATGTTGGATCGGCTGAGTCAAACTTCTTCTGCACTTCAGGTCGGCCGAACATGCTGAGCATGTTCGGCCGACCCGAAGCCACGTGAAGCAAGCCGATGTACGGCTGATTTCAGCCGATGTACGGCTGTAATCAGCCGTACCAGCCTGAAGTGAATAGCCGAACAGTGTTCGGCTCACTTCACTTGGGGTCGGTTGTTCACTCGGCTGCCCTCGGCAGCTTAGTGAATAGACCCGTATGTTTCTGCTTGGAGATTTGCAAATGGGAGATTAGTCTCATCTGGCTTGTGTAAGCAGTTGTTTTGATGTACTACAAGGTATAACGGTCCTATCAATAAAGTGCTAATAATTCCCCATGGAGTATGGAACTTTTAATAATGCTTTTATCCTCAGTCTCATACAACATGATGTCATACTCAGCAGACATGTGTGTGAACTAATGCATACCTGGTAGGGAGCCATGCACTTTCGTTTTTGCCACTGTAGTGTCGAAGCTTTGTCTGTTCAGAACAACCTGGCGTGAGGACCTAGAGGGGGCAATAAAAGCTGTGGGGTATATGCAGTCACTCCACACGTTATAACTCCCTGCAATATTAAAGTGAATTCATGGTTAGACTATAGACATTCAATTATTTAGATTGTAAGCTCTCACAGGCAGGGCTTACCTTACCATCTTGTCTTGATTTGTATTGTAAATGTAATGTCTTCCTTATATTGTGAAGTGCTGTTCAAACTGTTGGTGCTATATAAATTCTGTATAGTAATAATAATAATTAATTAATGTCAGGGAGCATCAGTCAGCACCCATAGTAAAGCTTCTGCCCGGATCGCTGCACGAGCCAATGCGCATGTGCGTATTCTGCACTACGGTGCTAATAATGTGTATGCACGAAACCGATGCGCACATGCACACGCAATATCGTGCGCACGCCTGTTCTTGGCGCCAGGCGTGCTATTTAAGGATGGCTTCTGCATCTGCAACATGCTGAGAAATCTTCAGCTGTAGTCCTGATCCTGATTCCTGATCCTGTGTTTGATACCTGTCTGACCCAGCTTGATTCCTGACTCTGCCTGCTTGCTGCCTGCATTGGGACCTCGGCTTGTCTTCTGACCTCCCCTCCGTCTTCTGATTTGGTACCATTCTGCTCGCAAGTGTATGACCCGGGCCTGCTCTTGACATCGCTCCTCCTTTCTGCTTCTGTACCACGCTGACCGCACGTTACCGATCTGTCTTATTCCTGACTTTGCTTCAGCTTCTCACGTCAGTACTGCCTGGCCTGCTATCAGCCACCAGCTACCTCCGGCATCCAGTTGTCAGCACCATCATCTCCAGTATGTCAAGCACTCATATCAGGCACAAGCACTCGTGCCCTTCTATGTCTGTTCAACTGCTGTCTCATCTCCAGTGGGGCTCAGACGAGAGTGGCAAGGGGAGGCCTTCTTCGTCACTTCAGGCTCACACCAAGGTACGTGATACTTAACAAGCAGTCATTGAGCTGGACGCTGATCTCTCTGAAAGTGGCCGGAGCCAGCTGTAAGATCACGGCTGGCTTTGCCCAGCTGTGAGAAGCAGGCTGTCAGCCGGCCAATGGCCGGCCGCTCGGCCAGCTTCGGCTTTCAGCACGGCTCAGCCGAGCCGAGGCATATGCGATCGGCTCGACTGAGCCGCTCGGCTGTGATCGGGAGCTGTACGGGCTATTGTGAATAACCCGTACAGCACCCCCTCGGTTCTCCTGAACCGAAGGGGTCCTGGGGCCGAAGCTAGCCGAAGGATCGGCCGAAGCTACGGCCAGATCCTTCGGCAGCTTTGTGAATAGACCCCAATGTCTCCCTGGCCTCTGTTGCTGCAGATACTGTGGAGGAATTCATCATCACAGTTGACAGCAAAAGCACTGAAGCTGTTTTAGTTGTTCTCTCATCAGCTCAGCTCACCCTGCTCCATCCTCCCAAAGCTTCTGCTCCGTATTTATATCAGGAGGTTATAAAGCTGGAAGGTTTCTAAGTGACTGTTGGAGGTAGAAAGTAGGAGAAGCTGGGATGCTTAGTCATTGATAGGGGTGGGGAGCACGGTGAGCTTAGCTGCCGAGAGAAGTGCTAAGCTAGAAGGACCTTAGTGAGTGAACAATTTGAAGATGTTTAAGAATGAATTGCTCCACCTTGCCTGCAGCTGCACAGATCAGTAAAGCTGTTACGTTACAACTTGTTATTATATAAATACATGAATGTCCTCAGACTGTATTTGTATAACTAGTCCTATATATGTTATTTATATTCCAGGAAACAAAGCTGTTTTCTCAAAGACAGGACAAGGAGTCACTTGGGAGTCAATCTTTACACTCCACAAGTGGCGATTAAAGGAGAACTATGAGGTGAGTGCTTTTCACTAACCTCATAGTTCTAGCCGACCTGTGACAATGAGACTGTCACAGGTCGGCTCAGTAGATCGGGAGGTGAGCAAACACATACCGACGTTTGCTCACCTCTCGATCCTGTCACAGCTCTCTGCCGTGACAGGGGAGGGGCTGGATTCCCTCCTCCCCGCTCCGATCCTCCAGCGCTGACTGGCGGAACGGACGGGGGAGGGGGCGGGTACAGCTGGCTCTGCCTCTAGATAGGCAGAGCCAGCTGTCAGTCACGCAGCTGGGCGGATCCCGGCATAATTGTCGGGATCCGCTTCAGCTGCGGCGTCTCAGTATACCGCGAGCAGCAGCTCGCGGTATACTGAGCCTAGGGTGACGGGAGGACGCTAGTTTGTGTCCTCCCGTTACCCTAAGGAGAACTATGGGGAAAAGCCTTAACCCCATAGTTCTCCTTTAAAAGTAGGCCCTTTCAGTGTGTTGAGCCAATTGAGAGGTTGGGTAAAGGCCAGTGAGGAGCAGTGTGACATTGTGAGTGAACATGATCCACAACATTCAAGCCACCAGCAGGTTGTGGCTGCCTACTGAAGATTTATATGAATGCTCTTTTACATCCCCCTTGGTGTATACCAAGATACACTCCAAGATAGCGGCGCAAATGTGCAGGCCGATAAGGCCACCGCTCCTTCTGCAGTCTCATTGCGCGGTTTCGGATTCGGATAGGGTTGCCACCTTTTCTTCAAGCAAAACCCGAACATTCAAGCAACGCGCGGACATTTTTTGGGGAGAATGAGTGGTGGCTTATTCATATGTAAATAGCTCCGCCCATTCATATGTAAATATCACAGTTGAGACTATTTTCAGTGGGGGCCAGTCAGTGGCGACCCGAGGGTGGATGTCACCTGGGGGCAGGGACCGGGTGAAACCCCGCCGTGGCGTCATCGCGCATGCGCAGTGGTCTTTTTGACGCCTCCCGGCGGCCATCTTGGTGATGTACGCCGGCAGAGAGAGAAGGGGACGTTCACCCGGTGGGATAAGGTATGCTGCCGGGTCCACTCCCCTCTCCTGACACTGTCGGGCTCTCAGTGGAGTGCGGGCTCTGTCAGTCATATTGGTGTCACCCCTCCAATGGTGGCACCCCCCTTGTGACGCCACTGGGTACAGTAGCCCCTATCTTAATTTTGGTTGCCCCTGTCTGCCTGATATCTTGTGTCCGGGTTTCTGCTGCCATGAAACCCGGACACAGCATTCCAAACCCGAACTGTCTGGGTGAATCCTGGACAGGTGGCAACCATAGATTCGGAGGCTCCAAATCCGAAACAGCATAAAAATGTGTTTCCTTTGATGAAACAAATGAAAATGTTTTTCATTTTTATTTGTTTTGTCAGAATTTTTTTGCCCTGCTCATGTCTAGAATGGAGCTTCCATACTCCATCAAAGCCATTAAAAGCTCATTGCACCTAATCAAAAACCACCTTAATGTCACCCTTCCTATTGGCTCCAATGTCGTTTGCCAAAATGATCCTGATTTAGCTGAAATTTCATCAAAACAAAAACTTCCAGCTTGTCCCACCCTTAGTTGTTAGGCCTCATTCACGCGGCTAACGGCCGGCCCGTACAGCTCCGTGCTGCGTGTGCGGCCATATCGGGCAGCTCGCGGGAAGGACAGGTGCTGCGTGTGATTATATGCAGCAGCCTGTCTTTCTCAATGGAAGTACGCGACCATACACCCCCCTACGGTCACCCGACCTGCCGGTGCGGGTGTTCGTAATCATACACTGACAGGATGGATAGATGCAGGTGTCCGTACTCGTACGCTGGCGGGATGGATCCTGTCTGCGTCCGAGCAGGGACACCCCCACCCGTGTGGACGTGCAGGTCAGGTGAGCGTACAGCCGCGTACTCCCATAGAGAAGGACAGGGGCTGCGTATAATCACACGCAGCATGGAGCTGTACGGGCCACCCATTTCTCGTGTGAATGAGGCCTTACTTGTAATTTATTTTAGTATTTTTCCAGAAAGTTCATTAATTTTTGATTGTCTTTTCTCATTTGCAATCTTTTCTCGGTGTCTGAAACCGGCATACAAGCTGTTTCCTTTGCTGTGGAAAAAAAAAAAAAGAGGGCCCCATGCAGCCTGCCGCAGGCAAATCTGTTTCATTTTCTTATTATATTAGAGACTGATAAGCAGCTCCCCGGCAGAGGCAGGAATAGCCCCCTGAGATAATTAGGGCTCTGTGGCCTTGCACAGAACTGTCAGTCTAAGCTGTGAACGTGCTTACAGAAGGGGAGAACCCAGCACTGACCTCAATGGTGTACTCCTTCTCCTTCATTGCTAGATCAGCAGCTGGCCAAGCAATTCACTTGACGCCAAAGCAGGGGTACCTGGATCACAAGACTGGCTGGACAAAATTGCAATTCTTTGGCAGGCATATACTGTGAGGGAGGCAGTCTGACTGGAATTTGTCTTTAAGGCCTGGTGCAGACCTACGTGATCTGGGATCGCGCGTCCCGGGATCACGCGGTCCTGCACAATGCAATGATTTCAATGGGGTGACATCCGTGCGGCAATCGCAGAAAAAAGATACATGTACCTTTTTTTGCGATACACAATGCGTGGCTGTTTTAGGAAAAACCGGAGGAACTGTGCAATTCGCCCGGCACGACTGGGGTGCCATTAGAAAATAATGGCACCCACACCTAGGCGACTCCTGAACGCGCGGCAATCTGTGCAGAATTCTACACGATTGCCGGTGAGGTGTCGCCTAGGTGTGAACCAGCCCTGAAGTGACACTGCTAAAAGATATTGACATCTAGGCTGGTATATAACATAAGCCCAACTTAAAGTGCAACTGAAGCCAAAGGTTTTTAAGGCTGTCTATGTCCCCATTGGGGAGATTCACCCTTTCTATTTGTCCTGGTGACCATTGTCACTGAAAATTATAGAAAATCCTACATTTTTGGGTTGTCATCAGAACCGGATTATATAGGAAATTGTCCAATTGAGACACTAGTTCTGGTGAGACCAGGGATTTCCTCCCGTTTCCTGTTTTGACTTTTGGACAGGATGTAAAAAAAACTGACATGGGTTATAACCCTCCCTTACTCTATCCAATACTGGGGGAAAAAATGTTTGGGCTTCAGTTCTACTTTTACCATAGTAGCCCTTTCTGTAATAAAAATAAAATCATGAAAACTATTTACAGAGTTCCCGTGATTCTAAAGCCTCATTCACACTAGAAAAGGCCGGCATGTACAGCTCCGTGCTGCGTGCAGGGCCGTATCGGGCAGCTCCCGGGAAGGACAGGTGCTGCGTGTGATTAGTACACAGCCCCTGTCCTGCTCTGTGGGAGTATGCGGCCATACGCCGCCCAAGGCTCACCCCAAGTGCAGGTCCGTACGGGTGCGGGTGTCCCGGCTCGGATGCAGGCAGGATCCATGGACACCCGCACGGACGTGCAGGGCGGGTGAGCGTATGGCCGCGTACTTCCATAGAGAAGGACAGGGCCTGCGTACTAATCACACACATCACCTGTCCTTCCCGGGAGCTGCCCAATACGGCCCTGCACGCAGCACGGAGCTGTATGTGCCGGCCTTTTCTCGTGTGAATGAGGCCTAACAGTCAATCACATGTAAAAGCCCCCCAAATATAACAAAAACTTTTTAAAAAACCTTATCAGGTTGATTTGCCATCTGTTTCCTATTAGAGCATACTGTCTCAGCCAGGGTGCCATGGAACACTGGTGTGCCTCCTGGCCTCCTCAGGGGTGCCTTGAAATTTTGTGGTAGTGGGACTGTGATGGGGAGGGGGTATGAAGACTGATGTAAAGGCGGCTCCTGATGTAAAAGGGGAACAATTATGTAAAAGGATGTTAGGGGATGGGAGGGATATGAAAGTGGGGCTACTGATGTGAAAGTTGGGCTACTGGTGTGAAGGGGACTACTGATGTGAAGGGGGGCTATTGATGCAAAGGGTGACTCTGATGTGAAGGGGGCTTCTGATGTGAAAGTTGGACTACTGATGTGAAGGGGGGCTACTGATGTGAATGGGGGCTACTGATGCAAAGGGTGACTCTGATGTGAAGTGGGGCAAATCTTGATTTGAAGGGGGCACTTCGATGTGACGGGGAGACCCACATTTTTGTGTGTTTTTCCCATGGGGTCCCCCTTAAAATATATTACATTTTAGACTGGGATGCCTCAAGATTTTGCATACTTTTAAAGTGTGCAGTGTCTACAAAAATGGTTGGGAAAGGCGGTATTAGACAGATTACCCTTTACTTCCTGTCCTGCAAGAAGTGAGGAAAAATCCCAAATGAGGACAATCTCCTCATAGACAGTTGTCACCGGAACAAGTGTCCCCATTGGGAAGTTTCTATTTCTGTTCCGGCCACAACTCAAAATTTTGGATTTCCCCTCTCCAGGACAAATAGAGAAGAACTCCCTAACGGGGACACTACCAGCAATAAAAACCCGACAGGGGATATAATCCCTCTTCACTCTAAATAGAAAGTTTTGGCTTAAAATTATACTTTAGAAACCTCCGGGTGTGTTTTTTTTTGTTTGTTTTTGTTTAATTGTTGTTTGGGAGAATGTGCAGCTCTCATGACAGATTACTTTTCCAGCATTAGGTACAATTTAATTTTTTTCTTGTGAACAGATGGGGCTTAAAGTTGTATCTACGTATATATTCTCATCTTAAAGGAAAGAGACGTGAATGTAGAAAAAATAAAAAAATAAAAAAAATCCTAATGCTAAAAAATGTTTACAGCACCAGCGATATTTATCACAAATCTCCTAAGTATAAAGATACCTCATACTTCTTTCTTATAACATATGACACCCCGTTCACCCCGTTCACACATTCACACAACTTTTTTCCGCATCTTCCGTCTGTCCCCATTGATTTCGCTGGGTGCCACACGTGTGACAAATGCAGGAAAGTAGCTCATGTTGCAGATTCTACTACACGGATCCATCATTTTTTTCCCGCGTGCTTGTGAACATTGTAATGCACGGGAAAAATGTGAGTTATCCTGGCCACATTTAGGGGTGCCATTAACCAGTAATGGCACCCCAAGTGCGTTGCATGTTTTTGACGCGCTCAACGAATGTGCATCAAAACACAAATTTTTTCCCATGTTTGGCTCACGGAACGCCTAGGTGTGATCGGGCATTTAGAGTCGTTAGCTTCAAAGGTAATAATTGCCTTTTAGGTTAAAGCCTGTCTCCAGGTTAAAAAAAACAACCAACAACACTTCCCTTGTAATGGAGGTACCCCCGCACTGCAAGGGTTAACTGTAGGGTTGCCACTTTTTCTTCAAGAGAAACCCAAACACTTTAGCGCCGCACGAGAAAAGGCAACCAGGAGAAAGGGCAGGAAGAGGTAGCCGGGGGAGGGAGTAAGGTGACCATCTATAGAGGACTACAAACCTCAGCAATACATTATACAGCAATACAAAATTATATGAAGCTACATACTCTGTTTTTTCTGGGATGGCATCCTGATGTCTTCAGTGTCTCAGGTGACCTGTGCGGGCTCTCACCAGGGCTGTGTGGGCTATCAGGTGGGTTGTGTGGCCTCTCAGGTGGGCTGTGTTGGCTCTAAGGTGGATGTGTGAGCTCTCAGGTGGGATGTGCGGGCTCTCAGGTGGGCTGTGTGGGCTCTCAGGTGGGCTGTGTGGGCTCTCAGGTGGGCTGTGTGGCTCACAGTTGGGCTGTATGGGCTCTCAGGAGTATGTGCGGGCTCTCAGGTGGGCTGTGTGGCTCACAGTTGGGCTGTATGGGCTCTCAGGAGTATGTGCGGGCTCTCAGGTGGGCTGTGTGGCTCACAGTTGGGCTGTATGGGCTCTCAGGAGTATGTGCGGGCTCTCAGGTGGGCTGTGTGGCTCACAGGTGGGCTGTGTGGCTCACAGTTGGGCTGTGTTGGCTCTCAAGAGTATGTGCGGGCTCTCAGGTGGGCTGTGTGGTCTGTGTGTGGAAGAGATGTGCGGGCTGGCCTGCGCCTATTTACAAGTGCCTGCAGCTCACAGGAAGATGCTGCTTCAAGCACTAGCTAGGGGCCTCGGCAGCTGCATCTATTAAAAAAAAAATGTAAAGTGTCAAAATCTGCACTTAGTGACTTGTGTCCAGGTATCAGCTGGATGGAAACACGGACACAAGACTCAAAGACCAGACTGTCCGGGTGAATCCGGGACAGGTGGCAACCCTAGTCGACTGCTTGTTAATGTCTAGGCCACCTGTGTAAAGGTCTTTTACCTACCTGATCCCCGCTACCGCAGGCTCCAAGACCAGCCCCCACAGCCTCTTCCCCCCTCTACTCTGGTGGTCGTGGCCTGCTGACGTCATAACATCTAATGCAGGGTCCATATCCTGATATGTATATGTTCAATATATAATGAGGGATATATGATATATGATGAGGGATATTCCAAAAGCCGGACGGAAGGGAGAATTGTGCACACGACTGCCAGGGGAGTGAGAATCAGGCAAGTAAAAGTCCTTTACACAATACCCCTAGACATAAAAAAGCAGTTACCCTTGCGTTGCATGCATTAAGAAGTGCGTCGCTGCACCTCATGACGTAGGTGGACGTGTCAAGATGCACTTCAACATTATAATGAGTGTTAACATTCAATAAAAAATTGCATTGCATCACTCATTGTAAACATGCAACAAGGCGCGCCAAAGGCCCCGTTAACTCCTCTGCGTTTTAGCAAGTGTCAAAATGCAAAAGAACATGTTAACCAATGAGCCCGTTCACATCTATGTGCTGTGATTTGAAGAATGAGGCATGTCGGTTTTTTTGTACTGTTAGCAGGGAGGTTCATAGTCTCAATGCAAAGCGTTGGATGCAGTGGTGTAAAGCACGCCGCCACTGGACTCTAGAGAAGTGGAGATGTGTTCTCTGGAGTGACCAATCACGCTTTCTGTCTGGCAATCCGAAGGACGTGTCTGGGTTTGACGGTTGCCAGGAGAACGGTATTTCCCTGACTGCATTGTGCCAAGTGTAAAGTTTGGTGGAGGGGGGATTATGGTGTGGGGTTGTTTTTCAGGGGTTGGGCTTGGCCCCTTAGTTCCAGTGAAGGGAACTCTTAAGGCATCAACATACCAAGACATGTTGGACAATTTCATGCCCCCAACTTTGTGGGAACAGTTTGGTGATGGCCCCTTCCTGTTCCAACATGACTGTGTACCAGTGCACAAAGCAAGGTCCATAAAGACATGGATGAGCGAGTTTGGGGTGGAGGAACTTGACTGGCCGCACAGAGTCCTGACCTCAACCCGATAGAACACCTTTGGAATGCATTAGAGTGGAAACTGCGAGCCCGGCCTTCTTGTCCAACATCAGTACCTGACCTCACAAATGGTCCAACATTCCCATAGACACACTCCTAAACCTTGTGGACGCCTTCCCAGAAGAGTTGAAGCTGTTATAGCCGCAAAGGGCGGAGCCAACCCAATATTGAACCCTACGGACTAAGACTGGGATGCCATTAAAGTACATGTGTGTGGAACGGCGTCCCAATACTTTTGGCGATTTAGTGTGTATATACAGAGATGTGAATTAGTGAGGGTGAATTGGTTTCTGGGGGTGGACAATGCTGCCATTTTTAAAGGTCTTCTATCCACAGAAAAACTGCCCGGGCCTGATTTACTACATTTTTTAATTTACTAATCTCATTTAAGCTTTAAACATTTTCATGAGATTTTAGAAGCCATGTTGAATATTTTTAAATCTCCTCCTTTCATTAATACCCCAAACCTATAGAGATATTTTTTTTATGCCAGTGATTAGTAGTGGGGGGTGGGGAAGTGAGGATTCTTAGGGGCAGCTCGGAATTCAGCTTTACCAATGAACCAACTTCCTGTTATAAGGTGACAACACTCTGCTCCTGTTTCTCAATTGCTCTCTTTCACTGTCACTCACTCTGCCAAGGGAGACTACAAGCTGTCTGGCATTGCACAGGCATGGTCTACTGTAGTCACCATCCCAAAACCCACCCTGGGAAATGGCTTGCGGCAGTTTATGTGAATGGAAAGTGGCTCATATTGGCTTCAGGTGATCAGCAGTGCATTATTTAAAGCGACATTAAAGTCAAAAGGTTTTTAAGCTATTTAAAATGCTGATGAAATCACTTACAATGGATGCTGCTTCTTGATGACTAAGATGGTTATTCACAAAGCTAGCCGATGGATCAGCTGTAGCTCCGGCGGATCATTCAGCTAGCTTCGGCCGCCTGAGCCCTTTGGTTCAGTAGAACCCGAAGGGCTGCCGTACGGGCTATTCACTATAGCCCGTAGCTCCCGAAGCTGACCGAGTGGCTCAGTCGAGCCTAAGGCATATGCTTCGGTTCGTCTGAACCAAAGTGAAACCCGAAGCCGGCAAAAAGCCTTGCAACTGAGAGCTGGGCGGAGCCAGCCGTGATCTCACCACCATTACCAGGTAACATGGGGACACTGAACTGTCATTACAATGACAACTCGGCAGAGCCGGCTCCGCCCAGTTGTTATTCATTAGCTGTCACTGCTTGATCCGCTCAATTTTTCCAATTTTTTTCATTGTTTTACTATTCTGCTCAGTACCACGGAGTTACCGAGCAGTGTGCCCGAGCCGAATGCTGCTTCGGCTATTCACTCACTGCCATTCGGCCCCTATGAGAATAGGCCGAACGGCAGAGAGTAGCCAGATGTTGGATCAGCTGAGTCGAACTCCTTTGGTGTACGGCTGAAATCAGCTGTACAAGCCTCAGGTGTTCTGCTCACTTCACTTCAGGTTTGTTATTCACGCGGCTGCCTTCGGCCTTCGGCAGCTTTGTGAATAACCCTCTAAAAGTTTTAGCTTTGTGTGAAATCAGCTGGTCCTGATATCCTGTGGTAGGGTGGCTCCTTTACCTTGCAGGGTCTCCACAAACACACAGGTAGAGCATGCCAATCCCCATCATACCTTCTTCCTTTTTCAAGCTGGTAGATGGAAAGCTTCTGAAGACTGCTCTCCCTGGTGATCTTGTACTGGACAGGAAGTTCAGGGAAGTGGAGCTGAGAGAGTTGGAGCTGTCTGGAAACATGATGACTGAAGGTGCTTCAAAAATTGCAAAAATTGTAGATATACTTTGCTGGGCAATGCGTATTTGTTTCATCTGGATACATTATTGGAAAAGAAAAGATTGAGAGTGTAATATTAATGTAATTTAAAAAAAAAGGGCAATTGCCTATGATACTTGGGGTTTTAATAGAGGAAATGTCTTTCATTTGGGGTATTCAAAAAATCAAGCACTCAATATATCCCAAACAGTTCAAATCCCAATTTTTTACGCCACTTAGCTGCCAGGCAATTTGTTCGCCAAGCCCTGTGCTAACAAAATACAATGTTTAACTTTAGCTAAAAGCTGCAGAAAATTATTTCTAAATAAAAAAAAGTTGATAATTTTTGTCACAAACTTGCAGAAAACGGTTCCTGGATTGATGGTTGCCCATTAGTCAGCGTTTGAAATAAAATAAAAAAAATACCATCCCGGGTTCTGCAACCATCCAATTAAATGTACTAAGTGAAAGTGAAGCCAGAAGATTGATAGCTTTAAATAAAAGCAGTAAAATTATTGGTCATTATTTTTCAAGGTTACAGCAACAACTCGTGTACCTTCCTCTTCCTTTATGTCCTTTTTAAGTACATAACGCCTGTGAGAGATCCGCTAGGGTTCAGATTGGAACCATTACCATTCCCATTGTCCTTGTTACAAAGAAAAATTAGAATGGTGCTATAGGTGGCTTCAGAGCTGTGAGTTTCCAATCACAATATATGTATATTTTTTTGTTTATTTTTGTTCAGTGAAATGGCTCCCGTACATATATGTATAAAGCAGATATCATGAGCAGAGAGGTGATGACCTTTGCTTCCATTTGACCTGCCAGGACAAGCACGGTAGTTCATGTATCAAGTGACCTTATTTAACCCTCGGAAATTTCCAGTTTACACAATGCTGTGATAACACTAACAATGGTTTTGATAAAGCTTCTATTTATACAGAAGCTGCTCCCTCATTAAATAACCCCCTAAGCATTAGTGTTCTGGCCCTGATAGTCACTGTTTCTCACTCCTAAAAGTGTCAGGGAATCAATGTGTTTGGATCCTGTTTTGTTTCTGCCCCAGGCTGGGGGTAATTTAGGAAACAGATCTATGAAGGAGGAGCCAGCAATGTCCTGTTACAGTGACAAATTCAGACAATAATTAAACTGGCCACGGAGGCACAGAAACAGAAAAACAAATGTATCATTTAATATCCTGCACAATTTTAAATAAACACATGGCAGAGATCAACATTTACATTGTGAAAAGTGAATGGAAAGAAAGAAAGAAAGAAAGAAAGAAAGAAAGAAAGAAAGAAAGAAAGAAAGAACGAGAGAGAGAAGGAGAAAGAGAAAGAGTGAGAATGTCTTTTCCCAGGTTTATGTGGGTTTGCACATGCAATGCAATATATGTAACAATATGTAGCAATTAAACTGTTCATTTTATAATGCTTTTTGTTTTTATAGAAATTGTACTACCCAAAACATGCACAGACTGTTTAAAAATATGTAACCACTGATGGCAATATTTTTTTATTTTAAACTTAAATGTATAAGAAAAAATCTGATTTCAAAAGTTAAAGAAACAATTATGGGGTTTACAACACCAACAATAATAAATAGAAATAAAATAATAATAATGATAATAATACATTATATTATTATTATTATTAGTAGTAGTAGTAGTAGTAGTAGTATAATTTTTGCTGTTGTTATTATTATTACTATTATTATTATATTTTCCCCAAAACATTTAATAATACTTTATGTAAACTATCTTTACAAATTAACAATTTAAACACAAACGGTCAATGAAAACCAAAATATATTTGCTGCAAGAAGCGATCTCAGTTGGTGTAATTTATCTGTATAAATCGAAGCAATAATAATACAAATTCTGGAAAAGAGGCGATAATATTTCGCCCGGTAAACACACAGGCAGCAGAGGAAGTCTATCGGGAATTCATAGAACATACATATGTAGACTATAGAAAAGTTTGAATATTCTGGTTCACTGAACCTGTTGGACAATCTTCGAGCCTTCTACAGATAATGATTGGGCGGTTATGTTGGTCACGGACAAATAAAATGACCGCAACAAAACAAAACAAAAAATAAATACTGAAATAAAATCAGGAGTTGTCACCCAGAAAAGTCCTTGTGTCCATCTTACCATCGCCCTATAGTAATTGCTGTATAATGACCCCGGCGGATGTCTGTCCATTCGCCAACTTTTTGCGCCCCTCCCGCGTTTCTTCCTTGCGATTTTCCTGTCGCAGGATCCCCGGGCGATTTGAAGGATATCTCCTCTTCTCCGGATCCCCCCCGCTCATATAGAAGCTGATCCAAGAGAGAGGGTCGCTCCCGACCGATGCGCCACAAGGTCCCTCGCCCGTGTCCCTGAGTCATCGGCTGCCTCGGACAGGCAGTAGCCTCGCCAGTTAATAATTAGCCGGCCCGGCCTTTCAGATCGATGGAGATTTTTGCTGATTTTTCACAAATGCAGCTGACTAATTTATCAGTGACTAATTACATCAAGTCCCCGGTGCTGGGCTCAATTATTTATTTATTTTCATTTTCTTTCTAGAGATCAGAAGTTCTGTACATTGTAACAATTCCCGACCTATTTTATAGTTTGCCGCAATGAGACCCTCCACCACCACCCATCCACCCACCTAGGGCTGCAATGGAGCTTAGGTCGTTTTGGTTCTCCAGATTTGTCATCATTGGAGAGTCATTGTCAGCTGTGGGAAGTATTCTTCCAAAACTGTCCTTTGTTTTTTTTTCTACTGTGATATCCAAGAGGAGTGTATATAGAACGAATTAGACAACAAGAGATACTTCTATCAGTGGTGGGGGGTGAAACGCCTCGTGTATTCCTCCCCGCTCACCCTCCAGCCAACTTTCATATGCAGATTGCTAATGAAGCACTTTTATTTTCACTGACACTAAAACAATGAGGAGCCTCCGATTGTTGGGGGCCACAGGGAGGAATGGAGCACATACTGCCAATGCAGCACTATATATATATACATATATATATATATGCAACCATCAATAGTACAGCACTTCAATTTATAACTTACATATCTCTCTCTCTCTCTCTCTCTCTCTCTCTCT